>NC_142351.1:53092851-53401487 GCF_059441175.1 Urocampus carinirostris | reverse complement strand
TTATCCCGAGGTTTTACGGTAGAATATCACCGTCATCAAGCAATTATTGATTGGTCGACCAATATCTGGACAGTGAGGCCACTAGGATTGTAGATGACAAAAGAAAATGCATTACATTTGATCTAATTTTTACACTAGCTTTACTTATGGTGCCACATTGTACAAGGCTGTAATTGAGCATTATGGGAAATAGTTCAGCCAAATCAATGTGGTAAAATGTGGTACAGTGAATAAAATACGGTTTCGTCTAGATCACTAGTAGTCAGCATTTCAATAGTAGGTGGAGAAGCAAGTATTAAGTCAAAAAACACTTTAAAAACACTTTATTCCTCTATTACTTCTTTAAGTTGATTAACAACCAACTCAAAAGAATAAGTCTTTTAGGTTTAGCATCAGGTAACATCTGACTTACAACTTACTAGACTTACATCCACCCATACTTCTGACTAAGGTCAGCACATGCTAATTTTTTTTGTCGAGCAGATGTTCCTTTCTCTAGCAGATACTCATTTCTTAATTCAATGTCTCGTACTGCAGCACATAGCAACCTGGCAGCACGTCTGGCGGCCAGCAGACACAGAATTCAAAATAGATACGGAACCTGCAGCAACTAGCGGCATTGTAATGGATTTATAACCGATCGATCCGTCATGGTTTCGTGCCTACAGTTCCTCTCCTTCTTCGAGAGATGACAGCATTACTCCATTTCCAGTCCCCCTCACTATTCCTTTCCCCAGGTGATTCCAATTACACAATTAGCCACCTGTACCATAAATACTCCAGGCTCCCACTTCACATTGCTCAAATGTTTTGAATCCTCAACACTCGTGATGGAGACACCGAAGCTTACTGAATCTGTGAATCAATATGAACCAATGTGCCAAAATGTTTCAGTGTTATGAAGCATTTGCCACAAATCGCTGTGGTGAGTCAAGACACCACTTTACCAATGCATTGTGTTTCAAGCAAATATATGAAACTGTCACTGACCAGGGACGGAGACAGGACCCAATAGCGTTCGTTTTACTCAGTTTTTATTAAGAAAGAGAGCTGTACATGCACAATCCGATGATCGTTGGTCACAGGTAGCAGATGGCAGGAACGCAGAAGTGGCACTTCCGTGTCGAGCGAGGGTAGTCGTTGACAGCGAGAAAACAGGTCAATGGCCGGGACGGAGGAGCAAGAGCAGAAATGGGTCCAGAAAAAGGTTGGCATCAGGTATCAGGCAGGAAAACAGGGAAGGATAATGTCTGAGACTACAAAAGCTTGCCTGGCTGAGAGCATAGGTCTGCAGACGGTCTGACGGGTTCCTTTCGGAAGACGGGAGTTTAAAAAGAGTCCAACAGCCAATCAGGTGCCGCGGCTGCCGGCGCCAACGGGGCAGCCGCAGGTGCCCCGAATCAGTAATAATGACAAAAACTGGTTCAATGCTTTAAGAAATTTTAAACATTTCGGTGCGATAACCTCTGCTGGGCAAAATCATTGAATTTACATCCATGCAAAAGGCACAGTTTTGTCACACTGACTGTGGATGGCAAAGTGGTTACCTGATTTGCCTGCAATGTAAGTGCCGGTGGGTTCAACTTCAGTCCTGACGTGAATTGCCCCCCATTGCCACCCAGGTCCATTAAAAAGAAGAGCTGTTGTGTTACTTTTAAACAAAAACTGAAATGATTTGTAAATGATGTGTAATGGAAACTCATGATGGTAGGTGTAGAGAATCCTAGTGACACGGGAACAGGATTTACGTGTTTCACACAATTTAAATATCATATCTGAAGCACTTGGTTTTATCTGCTTCCTCTTTTGCAAATGACTTCTCTTTCAGGTGGGACAGAGGTGGCAGGCATAAGTGAATAACTCCTTGACAACACTGCAAGATGGAGATAAATGGCTGCCCTGGAGTTCCAAGTAGATAGATAGATAGATAGATAGATAGATAGATAGATAGATAGATAGATAGATAGATAGATAGATAGATAGATAGATAGATAGATAGATAGATAGATAGATAGATAGATAGATAGATAGATAGATAGATAGATAGATAGATAGATAGATAGATAGATAGATAGATAGATAGATAGATAGATAGATAGATAGATAGATAGATAGATAGATAGATAGATAGATCTACAGTATATCTTGTTTGACCATTTGCTGACATTGCAACAGGTACATTTGTATAGGTTCTGCCCTTGTGTGAAATCAGCTGAAGTGTTTCATCATTGTATTCCAGCTGGAGGAGGGGGCAGGAGGGAGAAGGAGAGGGAGAGGAGGGTGGAAGCGAATGGTGGTGGGGCAGCTCGTCTCCCCGAAAGAACTATACTGTCCCAAAGTTGAGTCCTTATCTACACAAATACACAGCAAACTGATCTTCTGCAATTAAGTAACAAGCATAAAAAAGCATAAATAAATACCATCCATTAATATATGTTTCTCTGCATTTTGTATTCAATCACTACTTGCTAAAATGGTTCTATCACCTAACTCATCAAGGGAAACTCAAGGTGAGCATTTCATTGCAGTACCATATTTTTGCCTCCACACACCTCAACTCAGTGTTGTGGTTATTTTTTAAGATGAAGATGAATCCATCACTTCCTCCATATGACTTCCTGCAAGGAGCTTTGCTCAAGTGACAATTACATTCAGTATTCTACTAAGAGCATCACATCTCACCTGTTTGCTTTGTTCGGCCACGTCAAAAGCCATAGCAGCAAAAGTGCTTCGTTGCACTTTGAAACTTGTTTAAAAATGACAAATCTTTACCCTGTCTTGCTTCCAAATCTACAATTTTATACGAAGACACAGTGAGTAAAACAGGCACACCAATTTTTTTTTTTATAAAAGAAAAACATATCTTGAAAAATACGACTTAAAGGGACAATGTGTATTATTGAGTTTACAAAAAAAAACATTATTGAGTTAGATAATAAGCATGAACTATCATATAAATGTGCATTTAAAAAAAATACTTGTAGGTCCAGAAATTAGCATTTATTTGACATAACGCGAGCCTCACCTGAAGAGAGCTGATATAATTGTCTGCCATCTTATAAAGGCTGGGTAAAATAATGAGAAGCAAAATGATGCGTTTTGGTCTCTCTGAGGGTCCATAGTTTGTATTCTTCCTCATACTTTTTAGCAATGATTGTTGCAGTACACTATACAACCACATCTAGTGGTCCAAAAATACACAATGTTCCTTTAATGTAAATATTTTGCAAGCTTTTAGAGCAAAAACTGATATGTTCATGGGTCTCTTTGTAGAGATGACCAGGTATCTCTTGTGACATGTCTAACAAAAACAAATATTAACTCTTGCGCATAAGTTTAAAACTTTTAGTTAAAAAAGGCAGACTAATTTTGCTTAATGTAACCACTTTACACTTCATAATAGAGGAATTATTACAATATCATAACTTTAAAATGATTCTTTTCTTGCCTCCAAGAATACAACTTGTGTTTCATGAGATTCTGACACTTTCTTGAGGGTTAAAGTGACCTTCTCCTCAAAATCCTTCGACTATTTCTTCCTATTTTGTCTTTCACAAAACAAAACCTAGTACAGCTTGACATTTTCAAAGAGACGGAAGTTTTTACAAGGGCTTCCATTTTTGAACAGGCCCATCTATCCCGAGCTTACACAAAGGAGAAAATGAGTTTTCAACCTTTTCATCGCGGCAGATCGCAAAGCCTTTCAAGGAATCTTGCAGCATGAAAGTTACATGGGCACTTTGAGCGAACGGCCTCCGGAGAGCGTTCAGCTTCGCTTGATGTGCAAATAGGCAACGACACGCTTGCGGGGCTCATGTGTGTCTCTGATGTCGTCTTGTCACGCTGGTGGGAGTTGCTCGTCTTATCGGACACACGACACTGCAAACGTGGGCGAATGAAAGTCAAATCAAGTCAAGTCATGTTTATTTGTATAGCCCTTAATCACAAGGAGTCTCAAAGGGCGGCACAGACTTACAGACCATCATTACACCATCCCCTGATCTAAAACCTACATGAGGGCATAGAAAAACTCAAAAACCTCAACATGAGGAAAGTGAAGAAACCTTGAAAAGGGACAACAACAATCTTTCATCTTGTACAGCGGTAAATCCAAAATTTTCAACTTGATATGCACCCAAACTTCGGTCCAAATAGTGACCTAAGATATAAAGGCCTGTATTTCAAAAGCCACATCAGACAAACACGAAAACAATGGTGACCACCCTTGGTGGCAGATTTGAAATTAATTCTTCCATTCCAAATAAATTCAGCAGATAGTTTGTGATACCATTATCCTCGATCAAAATATAAGCCCTGGTGCATATTCAAATATTCAAAGGGACATTGTGTGTTAGGCCTGACCAGAATAAGCAACCAAATGCGCCAGTTACCCAAGGAACAGACCCAAAGAGCATGATGTCACAGGACAAAATTTATTAAGGGTGAGCGCAGGGCTAGAGACACTGGCTATCAGAGCGGAGGGAGCCTAGAAGGGAAGTTGAAAAAGCAGCGGGTTAGCAGAAGAAAACAGGCTTCAATCAAGAAAGGAATTGAAAAAAATATATAGTGAAGAAAATAAGTATTTGAACACCCTGTTTCTCCCACTTATAAATCATAGAGGGTTCTAAAATTTTCATTGTAGGTGCATGTGCACTGTGAGACAGATAAACAAAAAAGAAAAATCAAAAAATTACAATTCATGATTTTTTTTAAACAATTTATTTGTGTGATACAGCTGCAAATTAGTATTTGAACCCGTGTGTATCATCTAGAATTCTGACCCTGAAAGACCTGTTAGTCCAAATGCACTCCATGTATCATCCTGAATCGGATGCACCTGTTTGGGGTCGTTTGCTTCATAAAGACACCTGTCCACCCCATACAATCAGTAAGACTTTATCTTGTAACACCAAGACCAAAGAGCTGTCCAAAGACACTAGAGACATAATTGTACACCTCCACAAGGCAGGGAAGGGCTATGGAGCAATTGCCAAGCAGCTTGGTGAAAAAATGTCCACTGTTGGAGCAATCATTAGAAAATGTGAGAAGCTAAGGGCCGTGTGTTGGGAGATTATGGGGAACAACCTCCTTCCCTCTGTCAGAGCATCTAAGTTGGGTCGTGGCTGGGTCTTCCAACACAATGACCTGAAGCACCCAGCCAGTAAAACCAAGGAATGGCTCCATAAGAAGCATATCAAGGTTCTAGCAAGGCCCAGCCAGTCTCGAGACTTGAACCCAATCAAAAATCTTTGGAGGAGCTCAAACTCTGTGTTTCCCAGTGACAGCCCAGAAACCTAACTGATCTTGAAAAGATCTGTGTGGAGGAGTGGGCCAAGATCCATCCTGCAGTGTGTGCAAACCTGGTGAAAGACTACAGGAAACATTTGACCTCTGTAATAGTAAACAAAGGCTAATGTACCAAATATCAACATTAATTTTCTCATGTGCACAAATACTTATTTTCAGCTAAATCACACAAATAAATCGTTACAAAAATCATGCATTGTGATTTCTGGATTTTTCTTTTTAGTTTATCTCTCTCACAGCGGACATGCACCTATGATGAAAATTTCAGACCCATCCGTGGTTTCTAGGTGGAAGAAATGGCAAAATAGTAGGGTGTTCAAACACTTATTTTCTTCACTGTATATAAGTTCAAAAATTGAGTGAAAACCCAGGTCAGCTTCAAATACCACAATGGTCAACGTTCCAGCACCGGTTGCTTGTCTTCAATCTTGATCAAAAGCGGCTGTGATTGTGATCCTCCCCACCTGTTTTGGCAGAAGTAGAAGGCTGGCCCAGAAGTGAGGAGGAACTGGGATCTTGCAGAGCATTGTGTATCATTTACTGCTTCCTCGTAGTAGAAAAACTTCATTTATTAAAAAAACAAAACGTTATGGATTTGAATATTAAAGGAGCCGCGTGGAATTTGGAACTGTTTTACCATTGGCCGCCATCTCGTGGTGTATGTCATCATTGTAGCCTCTGTAAGCTCATTCATAATGTGCGTACAAGTACTTGCATTTTGTAGACCTACTCGAACAAAGTCTTATTTTTTTCATCTTTCTAGGGGTTTGTGTTGGCATTTGGACTATACTTGAGGAAGCCTTTTCTTACATTCACCATTTTTACACGACACTAACAAATAGAAACAATGTTTTTAACAACAGAGAAAGTATTGAGTCACTCTCCAGCACTCCCTTGGCTCCCCATTCTTCCTACCTAATGTGTTCCCCCCTGAACAGCTTTTTCTAAAATCAAACTAAAAGCAGATAGGCACAGTGGAAAATAAAGTGTAAGGCTCCTTTTATTTCAGTTCGACATTGTTAACGTATACAGTATGTCACAAAATTGAGTACGCCTCTCACATGTCTGCAGAGATTTATTTATAATGTTTAATAGAACATCAGTGAAGAAAATAAGTCTGTCAACATAGGCCATGGCTTACTGGAAAGATGTAGTCTGGTCTGATGAGACAAAGATTATTTTTTGGCTCAGATGGAGCTAGCCATCCAGGTGAGGAGTACAAACATGTTTGTGACGTGCCTAAAGTCAAGCATGGTATTGGGAATGTCATGGTTTGGGGTTGCATGAGTGCAACTGGAATTGTAGGGTTGCATTTCAATGAGGAAAACTCAAGCCCGTACAAGTATGTACTGTGAAATACTGGAGCAGAGAATTATCCTCTCACTCCAGAAACTGGGTCCCAGGGCAATGTTCTGGCCAGACAATGACCCAAAATACATTTCTGAGATGACCAAGGCTTTTCTAAAGGGGCTAAGGTAAAGGGGATGGACAGGCCAAGCATGTCTTCAAATGTAAATCCAATAGTAGGTGGCGAAGCAAAAGATCTCGAATTTCCCCCAGCTCAGTCATGTTGTTATGGAGGAGTGGAAGAGTATTCCAGTGGCAGTTAGTGAGGCTCTGGTAAAATCCATGGCAAGGAGGATTAAGGTGGTTCTGTAAAATCATGGTGGCCACACAAAATATTGAACTTCAGGAAATCTTACTTTAGAGTGTACTCCCTTTTGTTACCAGGGGTTTAGCTACTAATGGCTATATTTTGAGTTTTTTGAGGGGGGGGATGAATTGACACTGCTATACTGTATAAGCTTTACACAGACTACCTTTCATTGTGTCAAAGTGATGTTTCTTTAGTGTGGTTCGATGAAACCCAATGTGGAAATCTCTGCAGAAATGTGAGGGGTCTACTCACTTATGTGACAAAAATAGAATAACCCTCATGTAAATGTGATCTTATCTTTAAGTACATGTAGGTCAAGAAATTTGCATTTATTTTACACAAAATAAGCCTCACTTAGAGGGCAGTTACATCATTGTTTGTCATCTTGTTGATGTGGTTAACCGAAAAGGTCAAAAAACTTGTGAAAGGCTGGGTAAAAAAATGGGAAGAAATTTGTGCTGTTTGGTCACTTTGAGTCTCTAGTTTGTATTCTTTGTTGTACTTTGTAGCACTCATTTCTGGTTGCACCATGCAATACAGTGACATCTAGTGGTAAAATATAACACACTTCCCCAACCACTTGTGGGTCAACCACCGGTGGGCATCGAAAGCAAAGCACTGCATTTCAAAATTATTTTGAGAATATGAGAAAGATTCCCTCACTTATTTAGATATATATTGCACATGGTAAAATGAGCTGTACGAAATGTTTAGCTTTGTTATCGCCATCTTCTGGCGTAAAGTCATGATCACAGCCTTAGTCAGCTCCTTCATGGTGCGCATTGACTAGGCACACTCGAAACTTTGTTTTCATGTTTCTTGGGGTTTGGGTTGGCTTTGGGGCTGTACTTAAAATAGGCATTTTCCTACTTTCACATTTTTCATGCTACACAACAAATATGAACAACTAAAAAGGGGCAGGGGCGAGCATGACGTCACTCTCCAGCAACCCCTTTCTGGTCCCTTTCCTCGAACATGACATGTTCCACCCCGGTCAGCTTTGCTAAAATTAACCTAAAACTATAGGCGCGGTGGGAAATAAGGCATAAGTATGTGAATACAATGAGCCCTTAATGGAAAACATATTTAACTTTCGGGTTTTTAAGGACACATCTAACGACGCACCCCATCTTAAAAAAGTGGCTTGATTGATTGATTTGTTTCATCATCAGAACATGTCACTAGTTTTGCACTCAAACAGAATATGAATAATGAAACACAAATTTCAGGGACATATTTGTTAAAAATGTGACCTTCTTATTTGAGATAAAAGCGATTACACAAACGCCCCAAGCAATCCGCGATGATGACAACCGCAAATAAACGGGGGGTCAACACAACCAAGCTACCCACCCCATTCAATCCCCCTCCCTCCTCGATGTGTCCGCTCTCCGAAAGGAACCGAGTGATTCCGCAGATCTCCGAGCTGCGTCCGAGAGAGCAGCCATAATAGGGAGTATTTGGGAAGAATTCGCTCAAGCCAACCGCTTTTTCTTCTCTTTTCTTTTTTTTAAATGTTCATTTCTTTGGCCCGCCACCATCAGGCCCAGTGACTTCAGATCACGGGTGCCGTGCATCTCTAGGCTGGTGACGCCGTCATGGAGGTTTTTCTTTCGGATTCGGATGGGGCTCTTCCCTCGCAAGCGTCCACCTTTGCTGGACAGCGACACAAAGGCTCCGCTTAATTCGTCGCGAGGAAAGCCTTCATTATTTCTTTTCGCAACATCCCCCCTCGCCGAAAGATGGAGAATGAGATTTATGGAGACGCTCTTGCTCGCGGACCGCTTGTTCCGGTGCCAGTCGCCCAAAACCAAATCAAGAGCATCGGCGGGGCCGCGTTGCCGTTTTCCACCGCCTGTGGGAGGATTTCAAATTGTTGAAAATCTGACATAATTTGGAGAAATGAGCGCAACAAGGTCCATTTTTCCTTTATTTTCGTTTTTCCTCTGAAAAGCCTTCGACGTGATGCAGCAGCGACTGTGATGACACGACTGATGCTCAAACAGAAACACGTCTGGTTTGGATTTTTTTCCATTTCGCTTTTCTATTTGCTGTCGCGTCAATAGAAGGCTCAGCATCTTCTTCATCTTGGGCTCGTCTGATCCGATGCTGAGTCTTCCGTGGGGCCAACAGGGGTGTTCCGTGTTTTTCATATGTTCCCCTTTGATTGTCCTCTTGGATGGATTTATGCATAACAGGTGTTGTACACAACACGGGCATGATGCTTCGTTGTATCTTTTTCCTTTTCTCTTCCTTCAAGTGACAGTGAGACAAAGAGACGGGACCTGGATATTTTTGGGTTTATTTTGCAAAAGGACGGAAATGAAAGGTACGTTAGAGATGATTTCACGCTCACGCACGCACAGAGGCGGGTTGGGGAAGAATAGAGCCGTGACACCTGTTTGTGTATTTTCCTGGGCCCGGCAGGCCTCGCGTAATATTCTATAGTCAAGGTGGCGAAGGGCTGCGATTTTTGCTCAACATGAGCTTAGTGCTTGTGTGCATGGCCTACATCGACGAGGAAGGCCCACCCTGGCGAGCACATTTGATGAAAAGGCCTCCCATTGCCCCATCGTCATTGCACTCGCCGTGCACATATACGTGCGCTGCAGGAAAGGGTGCGGTGGTGGCGATAGAGGGTGGGGGGCGAGGGGGGGGGTGAGGTTTTCCTCCACTGACACTCAAAGCATACGGTGTGTTCGTTGCACATGCACAAACTCTTCTATCACCACCTATCAACAGTGTGGACGCATTACTGAAAGAAAGGATTTAGTCATTTAAAACGTAAGTTCACTTCACGCTTCACAGAACCCTTACCCACCTGGGTTGAAGGGGCACTACTTCCTGTGGTGTGTCATGCGGCCATCCCTCACCAGGCTATTTTTGGGTAGGCGTTTTTCCCCTACATGAAATAGATGATACTGGTTTCCATGGTGAGCAATAGCAAGCGAAGCCTCCTGATCTGACTCATGTACAGCACCTTCATCTCTTCATCTGGTCACTTTTGTTGTTTGGTGTAAAGCAGATCTTGACACACATGTCCTGCATGATTTTGGAGGTTTCTCTTCTCAACTCAGATCAGTGTCATTCCACTCTTCAGAGATGAGACCTGCTCTGTCGAAACGTCCTGTCGTAGGCTGATCCGACAGCAATTTTGTTTTCTTAACAATCACGTAAAATCATGCGGGGGAACAAATCTCTAACCTCAAAAAGGCCCAGCCTCTGTACTTGCCAAAGACACATCCCGGGAAGTGGTGCCCCGACATCCCAGGCGTTTAAGGGATCCATGAACCATGAAAACCAGCCTAAACTCAAAAGTCCTGTCACTGATCATATAAAACGAGGGTTGGCATGTATTCATGCACTGCACGATAACTATGGTCAACAAACACCATGCTTATAAGCCACCACAGAAAAACACCCCAGGCTTAAAAGCTACATCAGTAAATTGTATTCTGAAGCAGTGAAAGGGTCAGAAAAGACTAAATAAAAGAGAAAAATGTAAGTTCTCAACTCATTGTATCTTCACTTTCAATGGCACAAATTATAGGTATGATGAAAACACGCACATTTACCGGGAAATCACTATCAGCGTTACTGGGTATTGGTGGGATGTCTCGATAGGTAGGAAGGAAAACTGTCCTACCCTCTAGTGATGTCCTACCTTGTACTGATCTGACAGCAGCAATTTTGATTTCTTTATAATCAAGTAAAACTATCAACACTGAAACACGGAATTGTTGCAAACATAACTTTTATTGATGATACAAAACGGGGGTTGGCATACACTCCGTGATGACTGTAGTCAACAAACACATGATAGAATGGTACCACAGAAAAATATACAAGGCTTAAAAGCCTAGTCATAAATCTGTGTTTTGAATGAGTGAAAATTAAATAAGAAAATCATAAATACTCACCGTTTTCAGAGGCACAAATCCATACCTGTCAACCTCCAGGGCTCCATGCCCGTACAAACTGTCGTATTTTCCCGTATAAAATACAAAATAATCGTACACCATTTTTTTTTTTCGGAATGATGCATGATGGGAAATTCCCAGGTGGCAGACACATGTGATTGACAAATTTGCGTTTTTCCGTACAGATTTCCTTGTACGTCGTACTCGTCTTAAAATGCATAAAAAACGTACTTTGTACGGCAAAACCATACAGGTTAACAGGTATGCAAATCTCTATTAGCGTTCTGCTTGAAAATGCGCACTGGGCATTGTTATGACGGCTCAAAGGGGGGTAGGAAAAAAATCCATAGCGCCAGACTTTGGCTTTGACGGGCAGTGGCGTGTGACAATACGGATACTAGATCCTAAATCACTGAGGAAAAAAAATCCTTTCATTCCGAAATTTAGAGTAGCATATAATGAACTGACCGATAACGGATAATGGATAATGAATAACGAAGATAGATCAATAACCCTTAAAAATCCCAAAACCCCAAAACCCTGTTTTGTTCACATTCCCATCATACAATAGGCATTGCATGATTTGTGGATTTCTTATTCTACTAGGAAATATAAGTGATATGTGTTTCGATGATGTTACTTCCTTTGCTTTTGTAACAAATTAAAGGGTCTTTGTCCGGTAAAGGACTTTGCAAGTATAAATCTATCAAAAATTATAATATATTCAAAACGTTTTCTAGCATACAGTCATCATTATTTATGTCGCAATGGGTAGGAACATAGGACAGTTGCTAACCTGAGCCAAGCTAAGCAAAACAACTGCTAGCAAAGGAGTCCAAATCGCTGCCTGCTCAGGTTTTAAATGTTGGGTTTTCTTATAGGGGGATAGTAAAAGCTGATTAAGCCTCAAAAGCCTTGCTAATATTAATAATAATGATAATAATTATAATAACAATGATAATGTAACCCAGTCATGTTCTGAAGATTTTACATTCACCAAGAAGCATTTTCTTTAGAGAATTTGGATTAAAAAAGACTAGATGATATCCACCTACACAATAAGCCGAAACGTATTTAAGTTTGTCTGTAAAAGAAACTGGAAACGTTTACGAGTTCTATATTTGACTAAATCATCCACCTGTCCTCTGACAAAAGCAGATGCCAGTCAGTCCATAAATGGCCGACAATGGAAGATTTATTAATCAGTCTTCATTCTTAATATTTACTGACACCAAAAAGAAGCAAGTTACACCGAAAGTAACCAGTTACAAATTACCATACATACTCACATACGGCCGACCCCCCCAAACTGCTTATCAACCTAATAAAAGAAAGAAAATGTGTACACCAACCAGTCAAAGCGGTAGAAGCTTTTATATTTCTTGTGTAATCTTGACAGCATGAAAACGAACACTTAGCAGAGATACTCCATATCAATTTTATCTATGGGCTATCTAACCCTTCAAAGAGTTCCACCTCCATTGCAGAAAACTGTAGTTTTTTTTCCAGGCATGGTGTATTGAGAACATACATTTACAAAGTAGAATACCAAAATTCACACTTCTACCGTAAATTCTGCCCATTGATTTAGTTGTTCCATTGTAAGCCATGCCCCCTCCCCAGGCCCTGGCTACAGTTCGCTACCGGTGACACAACAAAATTTAAACTGACCCGAATTTCAGCATTTTATTATATAATTGTTGTAAATACAGCTTTTATACAATCATATACAATACAATCATATATATATATATATATATATATATATATATATATATATATATATATCTCATCTCATCTCATTAGCCGTACCGCTTATCCTCATTAGGGTCACGGGGGGGCTGGAGCCCATCCCAGCCATCTCCGGGCAGTGGGCAGGGGACACCCTGAACTGGTTGCCAGCCAATCGCAGGGCATATATATATATATATATATATATATATATATATATATATATATATATATATATATATATATAATGTATGAAAATAAAATGTATTAATAATAGGGAGAATATTAGTCAGGAGAAATTCTTATACTTTGTGCTTATAACAGTGCCACCGTAACTGTACTGAGTTGTACTTTCTATGGCCTTATAAACATGGCAACTCCACAAAATAATATCCATCCATACATTATCAGCACTGATAATCCTTAGTAGAGTCGCGGGGGTGCTGGATCCCATCCCAGCCATCTTCGGGCAGTGGGCAGGGGATACCCTGAACTGGTCGCCAGCCAGTCGCAGGGCACTCGCTCGCTCATTCACACCTAGGGACAATTTGAATCGGCCAATTAACCTGACATGCATATTTTAGGAATGCGGGAAGAAACTGGAGTGCCTGGGGGAAACCCATGCAAGCATGGGGAAAACATGCAAACTCCACACAGGAAGGTTCGATCTCATGACCTCAGTGTGCCGCCGTTCTGCCCCAAAAATAATATATTCTGAGCAAATGAGGAACAGGTACTGATTAGATGCCATTGAGCTTCGGGAACTATTTTAATAAGTAAGCACACTATCTTGTAACGACATTTGAGTAACATTTTTTTAAATAATGCGTTAAAGTACTTGTTACAGAGACGATTGATCAAGGAACATGTTACTTTGTAATGCATTACTCCCAACATTGCCTATCATCCCCCATCACTCACCCACCCACCTATGCATTCACTCAAACACCCACACTTGCACAAAGTATGCGAGCTGTTGTATCTTAGCAACGGGATAGGTAATTACTGAGAGAGCTGAGAAGCTGGCATGCTGTCGAGCTGCTGATCTGATCCCAGCCTTAAGAGGAGCGGGAAAGATTTCTGTGGCGGTTCGTCTCTTACTGCGGGAGGAGGATGACCTGGGGGGAGCATCGGCAAGGAGCGCAGGCGGACCTTCATGAAATCGTGCGTCTGTGTGTTCACAGGTGGCGAGCTTGCAGACAAAAGGGGAGAGATGACGTGTAGAAAAGGCCTCTCCCTGTAAAGCAGACGACGGCGCTAAGAGGATCAGTGGAGCTTACACCAGTCAGGGACGCCCGTGCGCAGGCAGAAGGGCGGCACGATGGCCAACCAAAGCTTCGCCATGGAAGGGCCCGGCAGCTTACTGGCCGGGCTGGCCTCGCAGAGTGGCCCGGCCCGAGGAGGAAGCGGTGGCCATGGCGCAGGAGGCAGCGATGGCATGTCTGCCTCAGATGTCTCGGCCTACTTCAAGCTGGTCTTCTTGGGCCTCATCATCTGCATCAGCCTGGCGGGCAACCTTCTGGTCTCCCTGCTGGTTCTCCGAGACCGGACACTGCACAAAGCGCCATACTTCTTTTTGCTGGATCTTTGCCTGGCCGACGCGGTCCGCTCAGCTGCCTGCTTCCCTTTTGTGCTGGTGTCGGTACACAATAGCTCGGCGTGGACCTACAGCGCCTTAAGCTGCAAAGTGGTGGCCTTTATGGCTGTGCTTTTTTGTTTCCACGCTGCCTTCATGCTTTTCTGCGTGGCAGTTACCCGCTACCTCGCCATTGCCCACCACCGCTTCTACGCCAAGCGCATGACCATCTGGACCTGCGCTGCCATCATTTGCATGGTTTGGACCTTGGCGGTGGCTATGGCCTTCCCGCCTGTCTTTGACGTGGGGACGTACAAGTTCATCCGGGATGAGGACCAGTGTATTTTCGAGCACCGCTACCTGAAGACCAACGACACGTTGGGCTTCATGCTCATGCTGGCCGTTGTGGTTTTGGCCACGCACGGCTTCTATGCCAAGCTTCTGCTCTTCGAGTACAGGCACCGCAAGATGAAACCGGTCCAGCTGGTGCCAGCCATCAGCCAGAACTGGACCTTCCACGGTCCCGGCGCCACTGGACAGGCGGCAGCCAACTGGATAGCAGGTTTCGGACGGGGCCCTATGCCGCCCACTCTGCTGGGAATAAGGCAGAACCTCCACAACCAGCACCGACGGCTGCTGGGGATGGACGAGGTGCGCTCTGAGAGGAGGCTGGGCCGCATGTTCTACACCATCACACTGCTTTTCCTGGTCCTGTGGGCTCCCTACATCGTGGCCTGCTTCTGGAGGGTCTTCGTCAAGTCATGCAGCATCCCCCACAAGTATCTTTCCGTCACCGTGTGGATGAGCTTTGCCCAGGCAGGGGTCAACCCCATTTTCTGCCTTCTGCTCAACGAAGATCTTAGAAAAGTGATGCGAGCCCACCTGCCCACCTACTGGAGGACTAAACAACATCTGCCCCAGGATGAGGCATACTGCATTATGTGAGGAAGGGAAGACGTGAGTAACTTTACGAGGAGACCATGTTTTTGAACCAACCAGCGCAGGCGGAGTGCCAATTCCAGAAAGAATGTCAATATTTGTGCCAGGGGTTTTGGGGACAGGCGCAAGACACCTGCTCGCCCACAACTGAACGTTTTATGTACCTCATGATGGAATAATAGGCAAGATCAGCCTGGATAAGTGGGACAGATGCCATTTTTAATATCATGTTGCCTTACTTCATAGAGACACACGTTGATGTCGGTGTCACTCGAGGCACAGAACTGAGCTTTACAACTGCAGGACAAACTGTTTTGGTTGCAACATTAAAGACTTGAAAGAATGGGGGAGACTTTTAAGACTTTAAGGGAATGAGTCACAACCCAGCACTCTTGCGTGCTAAGGGAAGGAAACGATTTCAAATCAAAAAGACCATTTCAATAGCCGTTACAAACTTCTACATGCTTGTCCTTTTCAAGGACATCTGTTCCGGTGCGTTCCATTTGTTTGTATCATAAGACAAAAAAAAAATGCCTGTTTTCTTTTATTTGTAAACAAAACCTGTTAAGCAGATGACACTATTTTGAAATATGACTTGATTTCGTACTGTTTAGGCTGGACAGGAAGGCTAATTTCTGCTTGTGTGTTTTTATATCGCATTTGTGTGTAGGTGTGTGAGGGGACGCCTGCTGTCATGTTGCCATGTCTCTTCTCCTGCTGTGTAATACGTAGTAGGCGTGGTGCACCCATTGGGATTTTAAAAAATATGTCTTAAGCGATCTTTTATGAACACAGCCCACTCATCATCATGACAGATCTGGCATTTTAACAGTTTTGATTGTAGATATTGTGACATGCGGAAAACTCAGCAGAGCACATCAGATAACCAAAGATTCTGTAGTGTTCCCCACCTGTCTAGAATTCCCTACCCCAAAGACGGGAACCTCAAGTGATGAAACAAAAAAGAAGATGAAAAATAGCAACAAGCAAAAGAAACTTGACGCGAGATTGAAAAAGGAGAAAAGCAAGGAGGCATTGATAGCAGTCTTGGGACTTTTTTAAATAAATAAAAATCATGAACTGAACTAAACTGAACTACCGATAGTACGAAAACAAACTGATTGAGCTAAAGGTTAGTCCGTGAATGAAGATGAAGAACAGGAAACATCCCTTGTTTCTAAATTGGGTCGCTTCTTAATTGTCTACATTTCTACTTGGGGTTTTTAAGGGTTATTGTTCTATCTTCGTTATTCATTATCCATTATCCGTTATCGATCAGTTCATAATACGCTACAAAGCCTAGGAGCCGGGACACTTACTCTCAGCCAAAAGGCCAAGCTAAGCTCCTAGATCGAAGTTCACAAGTCAGGATTCCAGTGTGTCGGTTTTCCCCGCACAAGATACATTTGATTTGTAAATGTTGAACATGTTTCACAATTAAGGTTACTGGCTTGAACCGCATTGGACCCTCTTAAGGGAGCAAATGAACTGTTGATACACTTGATCACATGATCATCTTACAGGATGATCTTGTTTGTTGTCCTCAATCGATTGGTCAAGGCAAGATTGGGGCAAAGAAGTATGTTTTGATGTGTTGACCAATGCAGTCATATTCAGAAAATGAGGGGGGATAAAAGATGCCTAGAAAACTGACCACAAGTCTTTAAAATGGATTCCCAAACCACAAAAAACATTATTTTTTTTAACATTTAGGGGAATTGAACTCAAATGGTTGGAAAGCAAGAAAAATGTGCTGTGGCTTGTATGTAGATCAATACTGTATTGTGTTCATGGATTAATACTGTAAAAAGATGAAAGGTCTGTTTGTCGGGAAAAATCATGTGCAGTCATGAAACAAAAGCTGCGACTGATGGACATTATGTAAGGGTGATAAGTGAGTGGTCACAGCACATGTAAATTTAACCAATTCATTGTGACAAGTATTGCTTGAGAGAAAATCTGTAAAACTCTGCCTCTTCCCTCACAGAAACCATCTATCGTGATTGAGACGGATTATTGTTTTTTGTTTTCTACAGTCCAATATAATACAAACAGGTTAAAGTAGTTAGGTAAAGGGTTTATACATTTGAGCACATATTTTCAAAATGAATCTCTTCACTTAAAAGTAAATGTTGCAGCGCTAAAGCAAAAGTCAACAAAACGCTTTGACAACATAATGTAAGGAAATGCTACTTATTGTTTTTTGTCACAAGAAGCGGCCATTTTTCTTCTTGTTGTTCAACAAAAAAAATGTCACTGTGCCATGCTAACTCAGCTTGTGAATGTCTGCAAACAAGTGAGGTTTAATGGTCATCCCCTTAGATGACTTTTTGAGGAGAAGCAAGTGAGAAATTGTCCGCCCTTTGAGGTGAATAAAATGTCGTGTATTTTGCTTCTCAATTTCTATTCTTCAAACTCAATATTCATCAGAATATTACATTTAGGCTTCCGGGGGAACATACAAATTCTTCTTCAAGAATATTCTATGAGTTGGCTTTCCCTTTAAAGAGCTGATTTCTGGCATCGATAAATGTTTCGAAGTCCGTTTATAACCAATACACAACATTTAATACAAATTAAATCTTGGGCTTGATTTTCTCCCAAAATATCATAAAAAATGTGAAATATTGGTAAATGATAAAAAGTACAATTTGAATAGGTAATGGATGTACATTAATGCAAAAAAATGCAAATACTGTATTTGCAGATGTGTGATGTTGGGGAATGTTTTTTAGGTGTAATGCAAAATTCTGAATGATAAATCGCAGTGAGAAAGTGAAAACTGAATGTTAGCGGGTCCATTCATGTTTCTCTCACACTTGAAAGTCTGGATTAAAGACTTTCAGCCTAGGACTTGTTGCAGCGGGTCACCAAATTAAGTCTCGAGGTCATTCTCCTGTCATTTTAGTCGATTTTGAATGTGGCATTAGCATGCATTCCATTTCAGATGTGAGACTGGTTGGTCGGCGGGGGTCAGATTTGTACAGATGTTGCCATGGGAAGTCCAAGTGAAATGTAATCTTAGGTCTGTAATTTTTACATCTGACGTTGCTTTGCAAGATTATCTTGTGAAAACTGTACAGTCAAGCTGAGGTGGCTCTTTTGCCTACACGTCAATAAAGACTCTACTTTTGATGCATTCTCGCTTCTTTGCTGCTGAGGAGGCCCGAAGTGATGCTGAGGGCTTCACTTCAGGGGAAAACAACAAATTAGAACTATTATGCTACATTAATGATTGCAAAGTAGAATAATGTTATCTCTGATAGAAGTGACCAAATTGGGTGTTTACTGATTTAAAGTGAGCTAGGTTTTCTTTTCTGTTTTTCTACTTGTAAAGGCAGACTCGAGACATGTTTTCTTTATCTTAGTCTGTGTTCCTCAAGCCAGATTTCTAAAGCCCACGCCCCCAATAAAGGAGAAAATGCCATGTTTAATGTCACTAATTGGAGTTTTTTGTCACTTCTAAATATTTTGAAAAAAAACAACCCCACACCTTTGCGTTAAAACCAACCAAACAACTTCAGCAGTTTAATGCTAACATGCCACGGAAATTTTCATGGAGTTGCTAATACAATTAAAAATGCATTTGGGAAAATAGTGGGATATTTTTTGTCGAAATCTGACTAAAAACATAAATGTTGAATAACAAAACTGGGTACGTACATCAGCAGTAAACAGGTCCTATTTTCTTCGTTTGTGTGTTTGGCTTATATACAACCTTCTAGTGGTCATGGAACATTAACAGATATTGCATATACGTCATCACGTTCGATTTCATTGTGCAAATAATGGAGTGATATTTTTTGTTATGGTGTTTTTGTGTGTTTAGGTGGTTAAAGATAGTAGGATAAATGCAGTTATGACAAATGTGTTAATTTCATTGTGGGAAATCTAGTTTTAGGAACAAGGGCAGTAACTGAGTCAAAAATGTGAGATTTCAGAGGAACAGTGCGTTTTTGTCTAAGGCGTGGTCGCGTGGACCAGGTCCACATTATTGACCGGGTCCTTTGGGTTTGGTCCATCACGGTGCGCATGGGCAGAACTTTTCGAGGGCAAACTGTTTTTTAGGTTTACCTCCTCTAACACAGCTGATTCAAATGGCCAGTATTATAATCAAGCTACCAGAGAACTTAAAGCCCGTGTGTAATATTTGACCTTTAGATGGCACAATATTGTCTGGAACAAGAAGGCCAGTGTGGCGGCAGGATGCAGGACAAACATGGTGCTGACGTAAGTGGGGATTCCGCAGTACAAAAGAAATACAAATTTCTCGACTTTTTATAAAAAATAATATTGGTATGTTTGAACATGTATTTTTGCCTAGTGTTCAAAAGTTTTTTTTACTGGATGAAAGGCACTAAATATTACACACTATCCTTTTATTAAAAAGCTGAATCTCATAAATATGTTGGAGAGAGAAGAAACTTGAAGACTGCAATCATTGTAGCCTGGATTTGCCGAATTCTGGTCCAACCAATCTGTACCTTTGCAAGATTTGCAAGCGTTATTTGACTTACACTAAAGGGTTGTTTGTAGTTGCCACTGGAAAAGTATAATTACATCCCATCCCTCTATAGCAAACAGCAGTCTGGTGTTTATTTGTAGCCAGTGAGTTATGTACATTCTCAAAGCTGGCTCATGTAATTGATTTTAATCATTAACTTTATGATTTCAATGGATTTAAAAGAAGCACCACTTCCAAATGAGACCAAATGCTTAATATTTATTCAGTGTGAAGACTTTCAAGTGAAGCTGCTTCAAAAGCAACTCTGGATTTTACATTTTAACTAGAAAAATGATCAAGTTTAGTACTCTGTTGGAAAAAAATAGTCAAAGTCAGTTAGTTACAGTAGTTTATTCTGGGATGCACATATTTTAGTCATGAGAATTATCAATAAATACATACATACATGAACAAACAAGCACAGAGACACTTCAAAACGTGCATTTGCCCGTTGCCTCAAACACAAAAAGGACACATCACACCTGAAGAGCAAGTAAGGCCTTTAGACAACACGCATCGCATGACACCACAAGCAGACAAAACGACAGCGTTGGAAGTGTTTCTGCAGGTGCTCAGTCACACCTCGGGAAACAAACATTGGAATGTTTTCAAGCGGATGAGCGCATTCGCTTGCACTCAATAACATCAGACATTTTCTGAACACCTCCCACGCAGGCAGCCCGCAGTTGTTATTGCACTTGACAGGATGACACTAAGAGTTAGAAAGCAGCCTTTGACAATGAAAACAAATCCACATAGAGTTGGGAAGGACCATCCATTTGATTCTTCTTATGTTACTTTTGCTCTCGCCTCCAAACGATGACCATGCCGGTGGAGTCGGCGGAAGCCAGCAGACTCTCGTCGCAGTTGAAACTGACATCCAGCACAGGTCCGCCGTGACCTTGCAGCTTGTTGACGATGGCTTTGGTGTTGCGTTCAACATCGAAGAAGTAAACGCAGGCGTCTTCGCTGCCCGTCACTGGCAACGAAAATAGTGGTCACTTTTTCAGGAATGTGTTTAACAAGCACAGGGGTAGGGCTGCACGATTTTGGAAAATACCTACTTGTGATTTTTCCAACATGGATTGCGATTTCCGATTGTTAAAGAAAAATGTATTTTCAGTGCTAGTTTGGTTGTTAGAACTTAATCATGGAAACTTGCCTCGAGATGACGTCATTACCCAACGAGAGTATACAACTAACAAAATAACTATAGATCTGAAAATGAAAACAGAATTGCAGTTAAATAAATGGTCTTTATTATCATTATACAAAAGTACAACAAAATTAGAAGGCTACTCCTTTCAGTGTAAGAAAGCTATTTAGAGAGCAGCTGGCAATCTGCACACTAGCATCTGGTAACTGCGACTTGATGAATCAATACAAGAGTCCCGAATTAAGCTAGTTGCCACACGTTTTAGCTCCAAGTTATCCGTTTCATGGATAATATATAGCAGGGGTAGGTTGAGAGAATTGTTGCTCTAACCGTAGCAGTAGGCCAAGACAGTGGCCCCGCTCTTGCCTTCTCTGCCTCCGTCCCCCCGGACGCGATAACCTATGGACCACTCGCTGTTGATCAGCATTTTTTTGCGCTCTTCTGACTTTCCTCAGAGTCCAATTAAATTGATGAATTTATTTTCAATGTACCGAGCCACTGAAACTCTAGCTGTGCGGCGCAGTTTGTTTTGGGGGCACATTGACTTATGCACCTATCAGTCCAATGTTAGACTGACAGCATATACCAGCCTATTGCAGACGCGCACACACTGCTTGCAAACTTTCCCTACCCTTTATCGACTAGTGACATCAAAGCTTGCCTTGGATCGGCTGGCACTGTTAAAACCCGAATTGTGACAATTCCGTTTGGCCAAACAGTCCATCACTCAAATAACAAACTCAGAACTAAAAATCCTTGAAACTTATTGTCTTACGATAACAAAACAGCACTAGATTACCATGCAATATCGATTATATTATAGTTAATCGTGCAGCCCCTACACACCAGTACTGAGATGACATTTGATTAGAAAAATCAAACCATTTTGTCGCACTGCAGTAATTAAGAACAGTGGTACCTCTTTATATGAGCACATCTGAATTTCCCTACGGGGATGAATAAATATCTATCTATCTAAACACGAGAGTTTCGGTATATTAGTTTTTTTTAACAACAATCTACCTCACTAAAATCCAGCTCACAAGCAGTCTCAGAGGCTACCACTAGAGACAACTCACCATCAAAATTAGCCCATCCAGTTTGCACATGAAAACTACTATATGCAAATAAAAAATTGTGTTGTAAAAAAGTGTGTTTATTTAAAGTTACATTAACTTAAATCTTAAGTGTGCAATAAGTGTATACGTATCATCAACATTCTCTCTATCTCAAACCTTCCTCTTATGAACAATTGCCAAACCTTCTTTTTCAGTGATAATAAACCTTGCACAACGAGCCATTTACTCACAGCAAGACAGATTATGTATAATGCCGCAATCTACAATGACATCGTTTGCTCCCAGTGATAGAAACAGGCACGATGAAAAACATTTTTTCGCTGTACATAAATTGTTATATGGTGTAGATAATGTGAAATGTTCAAGAAACATAAAATATAATAACAACATATAAGTATCTGTAAGAAGGGCGATCTCTGTGACTCCTTGAAACCACCTTCCCCCGCATCACGCGCACACATTTATTAAAGAATAAACCTGAATTTTATTTTGTTAATATCATCTAACTTATCTTATCACTGATTTTTTTACGTTTAATTACGATTTTAATTTGTTTTAGTGATTAGGAGGATGTGTTTTACAGTTATTTGTGGTTTACTTGTATGCTTTGGGAGGACGGGGTGGACCAATTAGTTTTTGATTGTATTTGATTAAATAAGGAAAATTCGCTCATTACACAAGCAATTCGGGCTACGGGCACAATCCTGGAACGAATTAAGCTCGTAAAAAGGTTACACTGTAACAATAATGTTAGCCGTCTTGGAGAAATGACAAAAAGTATATATTTGAAAAGAATAAAACTCCGTGATATGGGGGAAAAAAGTACATATCTTGTCTGGTATGGATTTATATATATAAATATATATGAAAAATGAACTAATAAAAGATTGGTGTTTTGGTGCCACTATCACATTGTCCATTTCTGTATTTACCCCACCCATTAAAATATTTTTCATGAAGCATTAATCTGTACAGATAGCTGGCAACATTTTTCTCTATTTTTTTTTTAAATCATGCACTGTATTTATTTATCAAAGTGTTTATCAAATTACACGCGAGGAAAAAACATTTCTGAGCTAGCTATATTGCATTGAGTTTTTCACTGTATGCTATCAAACCAATTTCTTTAACCAAGAAGGCCAGCGACTGAAAAAGTTTGCCCACACTTCTTCTAAAGCTACACTTAATTCCTACATGAAATAATATAAAAAGATGAAAGCTAGTGATAACATGTTGCCAAGTTCCAATCTACTTTTGAGAATAACATATTAGGTTGGTGCGATGCATTTGGCAATTTTGAGCAAAACTTAAGACATGTATGTTTTAACACAAAGATACAAACTGACTGCTACAAGTAGTTGATATTTGAAAAATAAAGAAGTACAAATATTTTTAACGCGGCATTCATAAAAAGAAGGTACTGAAAGACATTTTGTGTGTCTCCTCAAATCGTCAACTTACCTACACAGGCGCCCTGTCTGAAGGACATTAGGGGGCAAAAGATGCTGTGAACGAGCTGCGAGCCGTGCTGGATGGGGAAGCTTCTCTTCAGCTGCAAGCCGCCTTCGTTGTCTACAACCCTAAAAACGTGATAAAAAGCAACAGATAAGACAGAACAGGAAACAATGATGACTAAAATGAGACTAAGAAGGGGTGGATTATTTTGGATTGCACCCTTTCATATCTTCAAAAATCATGTTAAGGTTCAATTTTGATTCTTTGGCTTTTGAATAATTTTGACAATCAGCAGTTTCGGGTGTATTTTGTCGTGTTCACTGCTTTTATGTGATTAATTTATTGTTGTTGTTGTTGCTCCATGTGCAGCCCTTTTTATGGGCTGGTCATAAGTCCTCAACAAAGGGAACAGAACTTAATTCGCAACAAATAAAGACTTCTGCAAGGTGTTTGTGCATGAATGTGTAAGGCAAACATACCTGTAGAACAGCAGTTTATTGATATTGGCATTGACCAACAGGGAGGGGTCTCGAGCCTCCCGACTGATCCAAGATCGAGCAGAAATGCTGCAGATCGAGCTGCCTTCGCTCACCACCAAACGCTTGGCCTTGGTCAGCTTTCCTGGAACAACATCATACAGTTTGTGTGTGTCAACAGCGATCCAGCAGCTGCACTCATCTATCTTCGCAATGACACTTTTTAGCCACGGGCAGATATACTGTCCCCCTGGATGAAACAAAGATACCCTAAAGTCACCCAGCCACAATAATTAATTTGTCAAATAATTGCTATGGCAATAAAACTTGGTCGGTTATCCAGTCCAACTCAATAAACTGAGTTATCCACTTCCTACCTACCAAACATCCTATAAAAATAAGACATCACACGTAGTGCATTTTCTTAACATCTCATGTCAGCTCTAGATCAAAGTGTAGGAACTCATTATATTTCACGACTCATTAACATATGTGAATTTGTACCATAGTTAGCCATATATTCCCGTTTTAAGTTGCAAAATAAAGTGCTGTTAGACAGAGAACTTGGACAACACAAAGTAGCTACAAAGCTACCTGTGGCCATGTCGAAAAGGAAAGAGAAGATGCTTCCCCTGTCATCGCCTGCCCAGAGAATTTTTCCTGGTGAGTCAAAGGACAGTGACAGCACCCGTCCTGTCAGTTTGCTGGATCCGCCCTTCACCTTTTTGCCTGTGGAGATGTTTACCACTTGCAGGTGGTGCTTGCTGTTGCCCACCTGTGTACACAAACAGGACAATTTTCATTGTCTATGCAGCAAACAATGATAATGTACAAACACCTTTCTGATATACAGTGGGACCTCGGTTATCGCGGTTAATGGGGACCAAAACCACCCGCGATAAGTGAAAATCCGCGAAGTAGTGGCGCACCTTCCAATTAAAAAAAAAAAAAAAAAAAAAAAAAAAAAATCTCATCTTATTATCTGCACCGCTTATCCTTATTAGGGTTGTGGGGGGGCTGGAGCCCATCCCAGCAGTGGGCAGGGGACACCCTGAACTGGTTGCCAGCCAATCGCAGCTGCAAATCACATTAGTTCTCGCAGCTAGCTGCGTTCTTCATCGACGCACGAGCCGAGTGATCCACCGCTAAGAGTCGTACAGTTGGGCAATTTTACGTCCGCCCGGGAAGATCGGAGACAAATTCACGACAGGGTTTTTACTTGCCCCGCACCGCGGGTTCCGTTTGGTTGCTCCCGCAAGCGAGCCCCTAGCCCGCGGCGCGGGTACTTTCGGCTGCGATACGCCTGACACCGACACAGTAACGGGGGTCCAGCGCACGTCTGCCGCCTTTCCCCCCCCCTTGCGCGGACGGCCGCCTGTCATCACGCCGCGCTACTGGGGTCATCGGATGAGCGGGCTCCCCCCAGTTACGGGGGTAGCCCGATCACGCCCGCCGCCTTTTCTCGCGTCGCGCCGTGTGACGCCGCGTCCGCCGGACTCGCTCCATCGCGCGGCCCGGGAGTGATCCCCACAGCAGGTGGGGGGGGCAACTTTCTCCACTGTTGACTGTAAATGGCCTGTTTTTGGGTTGTGGCAAAGTTGGGAGTTCTATCGCTTAATGCTGTCTGCCCAGGTCTTCCTCTCTCCGGCCCCCTTGGACCGTGCCCTGGAGATTAATCTTGGCCAGTCCTGATGATCTTGTTAGGTGACCATACCATTGACATTTCTGTCTGCGCACAGTTGCCAACAGTCCTTTGTAGGGTCCATCGGCCCTCTGATGGCGTTTCATTTGTCACATGGGCTAAGTAGCTTATGCCAAGAAGTTTTTTTTTTTAAGTTTCAAATTTTGCAGTGAGAGTCCATGTCTCGCAATCGTAGGGGAAGATGAAAGTAACCAGCGCTTGCATCAGTCTGGTATTTGATTCCACTGCTGTTTTGATCCCTCCAGATGGGTTTAAGTCTGGCAAGTGCGGCTGTGGTTTGACTTATCCTGGCCATTTCTGGTTCTGACCCCTCTTCTAATATGACAGCTTCAAGATATTTAAATTTCGACAGATTCTAGCTCTTTCTACTTAATGGTGATTTTTGTGGTGATATGTAGGGGATTGTTGGTCATAACTTTTTTTTTCTGTGTGCTAATTTCCATCCCATATTGGATTGATGCTTTGTCCAGGCGATTGACCAGTACACGTTATGATTACACACGCACCAGGAAGTATAAGCCAGATTTTATTCTTCGGTGTCGATGCTGGGTGACCTCTCACAGCGCCACGCGGCGGGAAGAGGCACTACAGTACTGTCCTCTACTTGGAAAAAGGTGCACACAATACAAAAGCTAACTTACAGCTATGTCCGGATATTTTTTGACATCCACAAAAAAATGATCGTATCTGCCGGAATCCCTAAGTCGAATGTACGTAAGTCGGGAGGCATCTGTACTTGAAACTTCTCACCTGGGAAGCTCCGGTTAAAAATAGGTTCTGTAGTGTTCCTTCCATCCTTGAAGCCTGCCCGTTTCTCGGCTAGGATTTTTTTTCAGCCTGTGGTTTCAGTCTGTTTAGTAGGAACTTTAGCATAACTTTACTTGCATGGCTGATGAGACTGATAGGATGCGCTAAATAGTCCCATTAAAAGATAGATAGATAGATAGATAGATAGATAGATACTTTATTCATCCCCTAAGGGAAATTCACATTTCCAGCAGCATCCCTGAGCTGAGAACAATACAATAATAAAGCCAAAAGAAAACAATATACAAATACCCAGTGTGACGTGCAAATGCCCACTTTAGCATGTTATATAGATTAACTAAATAGTGCTACACATAATGCAGTAAGATCCAATGTAGGTGGTGTGGTTTAATGTGGGCCTTTACTCTGCCGGGTGGAGTTAAAGAGCCTCATGGCATGAGGAAGAAAAGAACTCTTCAGTCTGTCCGTAGTACAAGACAGTGACAGCAGTCTGTCACTGAAACTGCTCTTCTGTCCGGAGATAATGCTGTGAAGCGGATGCGATGGATTGTCCATGATTGACCTCAGCTTTTTCAGTGCCTGTCTCTCAGCTGCTGTTGTTAGGCTGTCCAGCTCTTTGCCCACAACAGAGCTCGCTTTCCTAGCCAGTTTATTGAGACGAGAGGCATCCTTCTTCTTGACGCTGCCTCCCCAACACGCTGCCGCATAGAAGAGGGCGCTTGCCACTACTGTCTCATAGAATATTTTCAGGAGCTTTTTGCAGATGTTGAAGGAGGCCAGCCTTCTGAGGAAGTAAAGTCGGCTTTGCCCTTTCCTACATAGAGCTTCTGTGTTGGCAGTCCAGTCCAGTTTGTTGTCCAGCTGCACACCCAGGTATTTGTAGGTCTGGACAAATTCTACACATTCTCCCTTGATGGTTACAGGAACCGGGTGAGTTCTGGTTCTCCTGAAGTCCACCACCATCTCTCTGGTCTTGGTGGTGTTTAGGTGCAGGTGGTTTGCGTCGCTCCATCGGACAAAGTCCTGAATCAATTTCCTGTACTCCTCCTCCTGCCCGTTTCTGATACATCCCACGATCGCAGTGTCATCGGCAAACTTTTGCACATGGCAGGACTCAGAGTTGTACTTAAAGTCCGATGTATATAGAATGAATAGGAACGGAGAGAGAACGGTCCCCTGCGGAGATCCTGTGCTGCTAACCACGGTGTCCGATGTACAGCCCCCCTGTTTCACATACTGCGGTCTGCCTGTCAGGTAGTCAGTAATCCATTCTACAAGGTGTGAGCTAACTCCCATCTCTGTCAATTTCCTACTCAGTAGCAGAGGCTGTATGGTATTGAAGGCACTAGAGAAGTCCAAAAATGTAATCCTCACAGCCCCCTTCGCCCTATCCAGGTGAGAGAGGGATCGGTGTAACATGTATAATATAGCATCCTCCACTCCCACCTTCTCCTGGTAAGCAAATTGCAGTGGGTCGATGGCGTGACGGACCTGTAGCCTCAGGTGGTGCAGCAGCAGCCGCTCCATGGTCTTCATCACATGTGATGTCAGGGCGACTGGCCTGAAGTCGTTGAGTTCCTCTGGTCTTGATTTCTTTGGGACTGGGATGATGCAGGATGTTTTCCACAGCTGAGGGACCCTCCCCTGTTCAAGGCTCAGGTTGAAGATGCGCTGTAGAGGGTCTCCCAGCTCAGACGCACAGGCTTTCAGCAGTCGGGGGGATATTCCATCCGGACCAGCTGCCTTGCTGGTTCGTAGCCTTCTCAGCTCCCCACACACCTGGGCTGAAGTTATTTTTAGTGGGGGGATGTCTTCCATGCTAGTGTGCAGAGGGGGAGGGGGAAGGACAGCTGCACAACTCAGGGGTGAGGATGAGGCGGAGTGGTCAAACCTGTTGAAAAAGTTGTTCAACTGGTTGACTCGCCCCACATCTATATCCACAGCCACTCCCTGCTTGGTGCTGCAGCCAGTAATTGTTTTCATCCCTTCCCACACCTCCTTCATGTTGTTGTTCAGCAGCTTTTTCTCCAACTTCCTCCTGTACTGCTCCTTCCCTTTCCGGAGCTGGACTTTGAGCTCCTTCTGTACTCGTTTTAGCTCCTGATGATCACCATTTTTAAAGGCCCTCTTCTTTTGGTTCAGAAGGCACTTGATGTCTCTCGTGATCCAGGGCTTGTTGTTGGCATAGCAGTGTACAGTCTTTATAGGAACAACATTGTCCATGCAGAACTTAATGTAGTCAGTAGTGCAGTTTGCCATCTCCTCAATGTCACCACTGCTGGACCCTAGCAGGACATCCCAGTCCGTACATCCAAAGCAGTCTCTCAGAGCCTGCTCTGCCTCGGTGGACCATTTTCTAAATGAGCGTGTAGTTGTTGGTAGCCTCCTCACTCTTGGTTTGTACTGTGGTTTAAGCAGAATGAGGTTGTGGTCTCCTTTTCCAAGGGCAGGCAGTGGTTTAGCGCTGTATGCATTTTTTATATTCGCATACAGAAGGTCAATAGTCCTATTTCCCCTGGTCTTGCAGTTCACATACTGGACGAAAGAGGGCAGTGTCTTATCAAGAGTCACGTGGTTGAAGTCCCCTGAGATTAACATTGCAGCCTCCGGGTGTTGTGTCTGGAGTTTTGCCACCGCGGAGTGGATGACGTCACACGCTACTTCCGCATCAGCGCGCGGTGGGATGTAAACAATGACAGCAATGGCGTGTCCAAACTCTCTGGGCATGTAATAGGGACGGAGACTTACAGCCAAAAGTTCGACATCACGGCAGCAGATAGAAATCTTGGTTTTTACATGCCCGGGGTTACACCACCTCGAGTTCACGTAGATAGCCAGTCCCCCTCCTTTGCGCTTCCCACTGACTTTTGTCCCTCTGTCAGCCCGAACAGCGCAGAAGCCGTTTAGCGCAATGTTAGCGTCCGTGATGCTAGGCGTGAGCCACGTTTCCGTAAAGCAAAGCAAGCTGCACTCCCTGTATGCTTTGATGTCTTTCACAAGCACAGCCAGTTCGTCGATCTTATTCGGTAGGGAGTTGACATTCCCCATGATTATGGACGGTACCGTGGGCTTATATCGCCACTTCGCCGCTAGCCGCTTAGCCTTTACTTTAGCACCGGCTCTGCAACCCCGGTAGGGTCGCCTTACCTCGTTAGGTAAAAAAGGGACCGTGCCGGCTCGAGAGTTCCTCAGGTCGAGGAGTAGGTTTCTTGAATATACGTATTTTTGCGAGTTGAAACCCATATCCATAGGATAGAAAGTAATCCAAGTGTTGCAAGGCACTGATAAAGTAAGCAAAAATAACTAAACAAATAAATAAATCAAAAAAGTAGCGAAAATACACGGGAGCTGCTGGAGTGGCTGCCATTCGTGACGGCGCCGGAAGTAAGAGATACAGTGCAAAATCCATAAACTGTTTTAACACAACTGCCGCCTAAGTGGAAAGGTAATGAAAGAAAACTGTTTGATAATTTTCGTAGATATTTAGGCCTGGAGGCCAGCTAGAGAGCGCTCCCTCATTTTTGTCAAATTAAGAACACTAAGTCCAGAACTATTTCTTTTTTTTTCTTTAATAATCAGTCATGCTTTTGATTTTTTTCTCAATGCATTGATGCATCTAATTTTTACAGATTCTTATTAAGATCAAAAAGGTCATTTAAAATGAAGATGCCCAAAATATATCCAATTACAGGCTCTACAAACACTACAAAAACAAACGGCTTTTCTCTGTTTTTGATGAATTTGACATGTTTTCCATCAATAAATGTATGGTTTCAACAAGAAAAATACCCAAAACATTATAAGGGCAAGAAGAGTATATTGAAGGATCACCAAGACAATGAATTGAATGCATGACAGGGATAAAACGTAGAAAGTCAAGACTCACCACAGTGAGGTTGTTATTCATCGGCTGGAAAGTGCAACAGAGTAACTCGCTCGACTCTGGGTCTTGCACCTCTCTGATGCATCGTCCGTCTTCGGTGTTCCAAATCCGCAAGGTCCCATCCAGTGAAGTCGACACGATAACATCATTGCTGAGGGACCAAGCAAAGTCTGTAACAGGGCCTCCATGACCTTTCAGAATCACCTTGACCCTGGGCGGGGGCGGGGACAGTGTCATGATGGACAAGGTCCCGTCCAGTGAGCAGCAAGCCAGGAGGTGTTTGTCGTCGTTGGCAAACTGCAATCGCGGAACTGCAGGAAGAAAGCATGAAAGCCAGCTCATCATAATCAGGAACATATAGTGACAGACACAGAACACAATCGGAGAAAAACCTGGCGGTGCGGCGTTCGTTTCTCAACAATTTTCACTTATTTCGAATGGAATTGGGCTTGCAACATTAAGAAATGTGCAGAAAAACAGTCTAATGCAAAATATTTGCCGAAGCTCTTACATCCTAAATGTCATCATTGGAAAGAGAAGAAACATCTACAATGTAGAGCTAGGTGGCATTGTGTAAAAATAAGGCTTTAGGGTACAGAAAAGTACTGGTTTCCATGGTTACCAGTAGCAGCCTCCTGATCTGACGCAGATACAGCACGTTCATCTGGTCGGTGTAAATCATTCTTCAGCTATTCAAAAATGAGCTTGGGATCCAAAATTACATTGTACAATCAGAATTGAATCACTTGATTTTACGTTTAAGGTTAGATGGTGAAGGTGCTGTATCTGTAACAGATCAGGAGGTTTCTTCTGTTGAACCAAAAACAGCCTGGAGAGAGAGATGGGCGCTGCCAGGTCTTACTTGCCCAAGATACACAACAGGAAGGGATGCCCCGACGATTAGGGCAGTTGAGGGATCCGTGAACCGTGATACCAGCCCAAAATGAGCTAAAAAAAAATACATCCTTTACAAAGAAAAGAAAAGGTTCTAACCTGCAGAATCGACATGTTGGTCAAATATGTGGTGCATTCCAGCAAAAGCATAATTTTCACTTAAAGTTGTGTCCCCAGCCATAGCTCGACTTGCTTCTGCTACAGAGGTCGGCACCAAACTGCCAGGAGGCCTTCAGAGTCCAACGAAAATAATCATGTCAGTATAGAACTGCACTACACACCAAATTGTTTTATTGTATATAGTTACAACCAAAATTAACAAGGACAGACATTTAGGAATCCTCACTGAGTGGAATTTAGGACAAACGGATGCCTTATTACAGGTAAAATAATGATTCCAAAAACTGCAATCATAGAATCACACTCATCTATCAATGACCTACAATTTGTTTTAAGGGATCATAATCCCTATAAAGCAGGTGTACCTCTCATCGTGAACAGCTCTGTTCATCTGGGCCTGTAGCTGGTAGGAGCCTCTGCTGATGGAGCGCCGATGGCTGCGGGCCCCTTGGGCTCGGGGGTCTTCCTCAAAATCCTGCTTGTGATTAGAAGAAAGGGAGCGAATGAAACATTTGTGAAACAATTTTGATTTCATGAATTAGATTAATTAGTAGAGAAAGACTGGAACAAGCAAAGTCTCATTATCAGAACTGTACCACAGTTGGCTGGAATTGGGCAAGGAAAACAGTCATTTTATTCATGATTCCCATCTCTTTTGTTGACTTGACTGACCTCCATGCGGTCCAGCGTGGTGCGGGAACTGCGCACACTGCTGGCCCTGAAGCTGCTCTGTTCAGACAGTGGCCCGTAGCGTAGGGCCAGCAGTTGACCGCGCAGCCTCAGATACTGTCTGCGCAGCCCCGGCTCAAAGCCACACTTGGCGTTTTCTCGGAGCAGCTGGCTGCGGCGGCGAATGTACTGAGTTCGGAACTGTGGGAAAGTGGGCGTGCGGTAAGCATTGTACCTGGGACGAGGGGAAAAAAAAAATCAGAAAAGGTGCACTCATGAGAAACGGAAATACATGTTTTTTTTTAAATTCTAAATATCCATCATAAGACCAAAATTTTCTTTAACAGTTTAATTTACAACAGCACTGGATCGATTAAGGTTGGCTGCAACTTCAGTTGAATAGATTTCTCAAATCAGTCTGACCGTGTAAGATTTAAAATTTTGTTTTCAAAACACAAGGCTCTTGAAATCAAGTGAATTTATGTAACTGGGATTATAACGACACAAGTAAATAAGGGATTAATCTATAAATCCATTTTTACTGCTAAAAAAGGTCAGGTCAATGAGTTAACGTTTAGCAGGGCACCAGACATTCCCATGAATTCATATGGCAACACCTAGTTTGTAGTACAGTGGAACCTCGGTTCTCGACCATAATCCGTTCCATTTCTTTGTACGAAAACCGATTTGTTCGATCACCGAAGTAGTTTTTTCCCATTAAAAGTAATGTAAAATCGTTTTAATCCGTTCCAACACCCTGAATTTTCACAACGAACGTAAACATGAAGCTAACCCAGGCTAATCGTACGTTCGCGTTAGCGTAATCTTCCGTACGAAAGATTACGCTAACATGAACGTGTAAAAATAAAAAAAATCAGGTCGTTTACATGTCATTTAGCACCCGAGTCTCCACAAAAAGTGGTGAGCGGTTAAAGGATAAAGAAAAGAATTATGAATAGGATTTCTTACCGGTCGGCAGAAGCCATGCTCTATTCCTGAAAGAAGGGAAACTCGCACACCTTCTTCATATTTTGCTATTATTTCTTTCTTAAGTGCAATAGTTGTACGCACTACTCCTCACTTTTTCACCTGTAGCAACTTTGCTGCTTGCACCAACCTTCTTCCGAGGCATAATTAGGAGTTAAAACACTCTCTTCACCGCTTTTTGAAACAAAAGCAGAAAAGGAGTGCACGTTGCCGTGACAACAGTTCTTCACGAGGGGTGGGGGCAATCTACACTCGTACGCCGCTCAGCATCGCCCCTAGCATACCGGCGTTCGAACTCCGATTTTTTGAACGAAAAACGAAGCAAGAATTTCTCTAAATTTTGGGTCGAGAACCGATTTGTTCGAACTGAGAGGCGTTCGAAAACCGAGGTTCCACTGTATTTTAAAATGACCTATGTCACTGCCTATAGTTAGTCATGACTGCATGAATTATTAATTTATCACTTCATTATTTTAGTAATTTATAACTTCATTTATTTAATGGTAATTATATAACTTCATAGATTTACTCAAGATTATACATTCTTCATAACTGTAGTTGTGCTTTATTTTGTAACCAGGAGTAATTCACCCTGGTCATCCTGAAAGGGGATACCACTTGTGAGGTCCCTTCTCAAGGTTTCTTTTTCCTCACGCTGAGGTTTTGAGTTGTTCCTTGCCCGCATGTTATTTAAGATCAGGTAATTGAGTCATTGTAATCCTGTGCAGTCCTTTGAGACATTTTTGTGATTAAGGACTATATAAATAAATTTGACTTGACGTGGCCTTGAACGTTACTATACCAATATTGGTTAAGACTAAGGCTAACTGAGCAAGTGCTTATGTTTCATTGAGTGAGAAACTTATAATTTTGGTTCTTTTCAGCACTGCCCTTGTTAGGATAAGGACATTATAGGACTTTTTTTTCTGCGCGCTTGTGAATTGCTACAGCCATTGTCTGTATCTCACTCGTGCATATAATACTGTATTCTGTGAATAACACATTTGAAAGAACTGGTCAAGATCTCCAGCCTTTATGTTAATAACCTATCCAAATTCAACGAAAACGCAGAATAAGAATACGGCAATTACAACAGTATACAGTATTTAGTTACTTTGGGCTCCGGGAAATATACAAATCATGTTTTTTTTTAAACTAAGATTGATGTTGTGGGACAGGGCTTCAATTTGCTGGACGTGTAAATTGAACGTGCTGCACAATTTGGACACCCGAAAGAAAGACATGAAGGAAAACTTAAGAGTTGCACTCATGTTCTAACCTTGCGTCCACTGCCAAAACCTGCTGCCAAACTGCTGCCATGAGCCAAACACCTAGGCAATGAGGAAGCCACTGCCACGGCAGCTCCTTCACAAATAAACCTTTGAAAGAAAAGTAGTAAGGATCAGTGTCGAATGGGCATCAGGGAATAAGCTGGAACAGAAAACATGAAATGGCCGTTGACGTTACGCTCGTGTTATATTCCTTCCTTAACACGACAGAAAGGTGGGAAAGCAAAGGTCCTGCTCTTTCTGCGTTCCTTTCCCCGTTGTCCTGCTCACATAAGCAAGTACACTGGGACTGTTGAACTCTTTTCCGGGGTTCGTTTTTTTCTTGTTTTGGCCTTATTGCTCTAGTTTGTGGGTATGTACTAGCATGGCTAACAAGTCATTAGCAGACGAGTCATAAGAGTGTGATGACGCATTACAACCAACGAACTCGAACGACCTTCCGTTAAACTCATTTATATTGCGTGTGCCTAATGCACACATCGGAAAAATCCACTAAATAGATGCTGCGGAGAAAAACATTAGAAAAAGACGTACCTTCAGCTTCTCTTCATCGTCTCGCTTCCGCTAAAGTCACGTGACATGGCTGTCACACCAAAACCCGGATTCTTTGAAAAGAAAAGGCTCTGGTTCTCAAAAAATAGCCAATAAAGCATCTTTTAGAAAATGTTAGGGGCTAAAAATTTTAATAGATTTTTAACTTTATAATCTTATCTTTTAATTGGCAGTTTGTTGTTTTGATTTACAGTAGTTATGGATCATTTGGGCATTTGTTGCAATTTATTGTGTTTAAGTCATGCATCCATCCATTATCTGCACTGTCTATCCTCAGTAGGGCCGCAGGGATGCTGGAGCCCATCCCACCTATCTTCGGGCAGTGGGCAGGGGCATACCTGTCAACCTCCACGGCTCCATGCCCTTACAAAATGTATTTTTCCTTACAAAATGCAAAATAATCTTACACCATTTTTTTCAAACGTGTTTATTTATGTAGTTTAGCATTTTATATTATAAATGAGTTTCGTTATATCATATATACTGTTAATTAACTTTTTGTTGTGAGATCCTGAGTTGCTCGACATGAATGAGGTTTGTTATAAGAAAAGTTCAAAAAATGAAGTAGCTTGGACGTTCACTGTAGAAGGAAAAAATACATGCAATATAATTCAGTAGAATAATACATTTTCTTATTCAAATTATTAATTCATTTTCTGCATTAAATTATTGTTGATAATATACTGATTAAAGGGATAACCACAAACCTGTTTTTTTCATTTTCTCCTTTTATACTTCCCTTTTTCTTAACTTCTTTATACAACAATAATGATTCCTAATATAATGCATCAAAGTTAGTGAGCCGTTTGAGAGTTGAGCCGAAAAAGCCCGTTCTCTAAAAAAAGACGGACTTCCTTTCACTACATAACTACCACATGAAATCCGAGGCGGCAGATGCATGCGCACAGTAGCATCAAATTGCTCGCTTTGTTTGCAACGAAAAAAACCCGATACCGAGATAGAGGATACTGCGGCGAACAAGTTTGACTTGATTGATTAGGCGTTTTGTGATAGTCGGTGTATACCGAATGGTACCCATAATTGACAAATTAGCGTTTTTCCGTACAGATTTTCTTGTACGTCGTACACGTCTTAAAATACATAATAAACGTACTTTGTAAGGCAAAAACGTACAGGTTGACAGGTATGCAGGTGACAGCCTGAACTGGTTGCCAGCCAGTCGCAGGGCACACAGAGACGGACAACACCCTCACTCATTAACACCTAGGGACATTTTGGACCAGCCAATTAACCTAAAATGCATATTTTTGGAGTGTGGGAGGAAACCAGAGTGCCCAAAGGAAACACACGGAAGCACAGGGAGAACATGCAAACTCCACACAGCAAGGTTTGATCTCATGATCTCAGAACTGTGCCGCGAACGCGCTAACCACTCAGCTGCCGTGCCACCTGTGTTTAAGTCAATTAAGTTGTATTTGTATAGCCCTTAATCACAAGAAGTCTCAAAGGGCTGCACAGACCACAGACTATTGTAAACTACAGACTATTATTACACCACTCCCTGATCTAAAACCTACACGAGGGCAAGGAAAAACTCAAAAACCTCAATATGAGGAAAATCAAGAAACCTGGAGAAAGGACCGCACACGCGGTAATCCCCCTTCGGCAAGAGTTTCGTTGGATGTTTGATTGTTACCAAAGCAAGTCAGACCGGGTCAATTTGGGTTTGGTAATAAACAAAATTCTAATTTATTAAAATGAAAATGATTGGCTGCATAATACGAGGTTTAAAGGGACATTGTGCATTTTTTGTGCCTCCTACAGAAAATATTTTTTAAAACTCGTTATTTTACATAGGCTCACCTAGTAGAAGGTTGATTGTCCGTCATCTTGTTCCTACGGGTACCCAAAACATAAAAATAAAACAGTAAAGGCTGGGCAAGATAATTATGAGAAAAACGGTGCAGTTTGGTCACTTTGAGTCTCAGGAATTTGTAATCCTCCTTGTGCTTTTTAGCACTCTTTTTTAGTTGCTTGACACAATAAAGCACCATCTAGTGGTTAAATAATACACACTGTCTCTTTGACATGTACTTCAAACACCAATATAGTATATATTCCATAAACTAATGAGTTGCTCATTGTATGAATTGTGCTGTAGAAAAAAAAGGAAAATAAGGCGTTGTCTAAATATTGAATGAATGAATGATTTTGTTTTATTTTGAACATAAGTCAAGAGAAAAACAAAACAAAAACAATACTACTTTAATGAAGCATGTCCGAAAAGAAGTAGAAAGAAGCATAAGCTTATTTACTTCTACCCCTTTGACTTCCTTAATACTCAAAGTAGATTTTTCTATGTATTTACATATGACAAACAATGTCTATACATTGTCACCCAGGTTCCTCGTACAAGACACTTGGAAAATAACAATATTAATAGCAATAATAAGATTAATAAATGTATATCCCGGAACAGGATCACCCATTTCTAAGTGTCCGTGACCTGTGCTTTAAAAAGAGAAGACATGAGAGCTTGAGTCAGCTCTCTCCAGCATCAAGCTCCCATTTGTCTGCCCTAACTTTGAGCCACCTAGTAAATTTTTGTTTTGTGTTCTTATTAAAGGTTATCTCCATGTGAATGTGTCCCCATTTGTTTACTTTTTGTTAAGTTTTCACCATCACCACCTTGTTGTTTTGTTATTGCTTGTGCTTCCATCTCCGAGAGAGCTCTCGCAAAAGACAAGTGTACAGTTATTTGTTTGTCACTTGTAAAAATAGTCTGTCGTTTGCAATAATGTTTGGTCTCTGCAGCCCTTTGAGACTCCTTGTGACCAAGGGCTCTACAAATATACATGACTTGACTTTATAATAAAGATCTAGATTGGAATTAATTTGCATGAAATAATGGTGACAGCAATATACTGTAATAACAACAACAGCGTTTAAAAACAGCAGTCATAATAGACACATAGTTGGTAATGATAACAACAAAGATAATAATAACCAAACAACAGAATAATAGCCATGATAGTGGTTGTAATAATACTAAAAACCTTAATTATTAGTTTGACCCATTTATTTACTGTAAAGGCTAACTAACATGTAACAAATAATGGATAACAGTAATTATTACACCAATAGCCACATGACAATTATAATAATCATCATCATAGTACCTATCCATTAACAATATAATGCTACTAATCATTAGTATAATTCAGAAACAAAAAATAATGATAACAACAGTAGCGTTAATAACCATCAATTTGCTATGTAATGGTTCTGTTCTCTAAATCTTATTCAGACCACATTTTAATCCTCTCTGTACTTTGACAATAATGTGTTTTCATATTTGTATTAAAATAAGTGAATACTTAAGACAATGTACAAGATCATCTTGGAATTTGTTCCAAAGTTTGACTCCACATACAGACACAGACATACTTTTCCTGGTGGTTCTCACTAGTTGAATCTTGAAATTACTACATTTCCTCAATTTATAGTTTCCTTTTTCCCATGAACAGTTTTTGGACGTTTTCTGGCAGTACATTGTACACTTTAAAAAGCAGATGTGAAGTGAAAAACTCAATCAAACAGTTTTAATCATTTGGATATTAAATACCAAATATTCACCATAGACAAAATGTAAATATGTGCACCAAGAACAATCAATGAAAAATATCTAATCTAAATCTAATGGAATGCGCTAAAAGACCTTGCATAAAAAGTTGTTATAGACATTTATACACCAGCCAACACCTCTTTGACCTGTTGCCATCAGATAGGCTTAAACAGGTCCTCTACAACAAGGACTTACAGGCTCAAGGACAGTTTCTACCTAAGGGGCATCACCACCCCAAACAAGTGCGCAAAACTGTTAAAAATAAACATCTTACCAGTTGCATTGAAAATTGGGAACTCAAATCTTATTTATTACTTATTGGGGGATTTTATTGTTGCTGCTACATGTTATTACACTACTTTAAACTGCACTATTGCTTTGATGAAATATATTTCATAGCACTATTTGTAAAACTTTGTAAGTATCTTTGCCAATTTATCCTGAGATTCTTTTATCTTATTTGAATTCTTTATTTTGTGTTTATTCTGGGAGGCCATGTCTAATGTTATTGCAAACAATGTTCACTACGTTGATATAAATGACAAGAAACACAAATGAATTCAAAAGCAAAAGTTTGACTTGTAGATATTAAAGGGATTTATTTGTAAATTGTTTTTTTTTTCATTTACATCTTTTACCGGTCTCCAAGCACTACCTTGTAAATATTTTTGCCTATTTATCATAATATTATTTTTCTTATTATTTTTCCTCTTCTTTAGTCTTTATTTCACGTCTAATCTCGTTAACAGAGTTTGCTATGTTGTTATGAATGACAATAAAGACAATCCTAACCACAATAGATGGAAAAAATAATTTGTCATTTTATTTTTTAGTTTTATTTTGTTTAATGATAATTCATTTAAGGTTGAGTCTCAGACCCCAGCCCAACTTAACGTGACTCAAGTCCCCCAGCTGTATTACTTCCTGTCTTTCTGGTGAGAGTCTGCATGTTAATGTTGGCATGGGGAGAACCTCAAACAAAAGGTGCACAGACCGTTCCAGTGGCGTGACAAAGGTGGTATGACAAGGTCAGCTGGGATGGCTTTGGGCTGGCTCAGCACAGGGGCTGTGGGGCGCAGCACTCAGCTGACGAGGCTCTTTGCTTGTTGGCAGCGCTCTTTCTAGAAGGGGCCCCGCCGACCATTCAGCCGCCCTGGCCATAAATGTGCGCGTGCAAGAGCATCTTTAGCACTGCATTCTGAACAAAACAGCACAAGCTCTGGAACACAGCCAAAATGCCAGGAACGAAAGGTGAGCAAACATACGAGTAATAAGTTCCGTCCAAATAGCATCACGCCAGCTACCTGTCCACTATTAATAACGGGAACTGTTGGTGTTCACAGGTAACAAGTCAGACAAGAAGTCAACTACCAAGGTGGGAAAATGGTTGCTGCCAATCTGTCACATTGTTTTCCATTTTTCTATCTTTGGCAAATGTTATGACGTCTGTTATGTTGCTTTTACAGCAACCTCAGAGTCCTAAAGAGCAGCCGAAGAAAGGTGATCAGAAAGGAGATGACAACAAGAAGCAAGGAGGTAAGCATTTACTTGGAGCTATCAAGTGCGTTGAATATTGCATGTAAATCTCATTTGTGTGACAGTTTATAGAAAAATATTTTTGATAATTTGTAAAATGTTGAATGTTCTTCAGAAGCATAAATGCCAACCTTTTGACATTAAAAATTGGTAGATTTGATTGCCCAGTCTATGTTTGCACGCAAATCACAATCCTCCAGAATATTAGAAAGAAACATGTTCTCGCTTAAAACAATAGTAGCAAACTTTTACCAAAACGGAAAGCTAATCGTTAGAGTGATTTATTCACGCGCAAAGACTTCGTCTCGCTTTCAAATAAATCAGCCATAGACATTTTGGCTTGTTGTTTAAATTTCAAAAAGCTGAAGATGTTTTCTTTTTTAAATGAGTCTGTGTTTTAAAGGGAGTTATGTGCAATAACTCCCTATATAAATGCAGATCATTTCATTTCATGTGGTTAGTTTAACGCGTAAAGCGATGGTGAGTATGATGAAAGGTTAAACAGGGTATTTGTAAACTCAGCCTACTAAATTACACACAAAAGAAATGTGTTAACAAATTGTTATACTAGTTATTATCAAGGGTGTGATCACTTGGTGCAAAAATGTGCTGTGTCCCCACCACTGCACAGACCAAGACCAAACCTAAGCCCTCGGTTATTGTTCAAAGGATTTTGAGTTCTACAGTGACTTGAATAGTGAATTCAAAAGGTTTGATCCACTTAAAATACCTGAAAGAGCCCCCACACAAAAATACAGTATTTTCAGGTGTGGTCCTTGGGAAGAAAACAATAAAAGAATCTGTTATTGAATGGCTGACTCACAAAATGTTCCACGAGCCAATGGCAGTGAGAAGGTTGAGGAGGAGGGCCTCGTCGGCAGTCAAGCTATCTGTCCGTCTTTCATCCCCTCGCAGGACAGCCGAAGGGAGAGAAGCAGTAACTTCCAGGCCTTTGTGAAGATGGCGCTGGAGACGCTGCTGGGCTCCTGCCGCCGCAAACACGGGGGTCCCCGGGGCAGGCAGGGCTGAGCCAAGCAACCCCCGGCCTCCCCCAACCGGGCTGTTGGGAGGACTTCCAACTCCATATTTGCCTCTCTCTTAATGAGAAAGCAATTACAGCTGTATCTCCCTCCCCCTGCCCCCACCCCTTTATCTGTGCCCTCCCAACTTGCTGGATGTTCTCATTCCAGTTCGAAGTATATCAGATCATTGCTCTGAGCATGCTCCCAGTATGTTGCTCTCCTTTCCGAATTCAACCTAAGTATGAACTGTTTAACAGTCCATACATTTTTCTTGTAAATAACGATTCAAATAAACAACTATTTCTTACTTGATTGAAACATGCGTGTATGTTTTAGTGTGTGTTTCTTGTGAAATGTAACACTGACCTGTTCTGAATTTGACAATTAAAATTAAAAGAAAGGTTTTCTGGGCCCTCGTGAGTTAATATCAACTTTGGTTTTATCATTATCTAAAGGCAGCTGATCAGTTTATCCTGCTTTAGGATAAGACGACTGAAAAGGATATTTTAAAGAAGGCCAGTTCCTTATTTTGAACTTGCAAGGAGTACAGATAGAGAATCTTACAAATAAGGAACTCCTATTGAATCTCATTTGCAGTTGTCCCATATTAAGAAGAGAATAAAGTTATCACCAGTCATTTTTCCTTTTAATGTTGACCGAAAATTTTATCAAATTTGATGGCGACAAATCACAGTTCAATTGAGGCACACTGTGATTGGTTCTTATCTGATGCCCAAGCAACATCTTGATTCATCAGCAGTTTTCAAAATGGCCACTCTTTAAGATGCGGATTATATTACCTGACTCATATTCTACAAAAAAATATTTTAAATTGATTTCTAAATATTTTCTATACTGATTTCTGAATGTGGATCGATGCGAATTTGGACTAAATGTTAAAAAGCCTAAAATAATCTCAATAAACATGACTTGAAAGCATAAAATGTTTCATGTCAAATTTTATAAAAAGCTTAGACCAGGTAGATCTGTTAATTCACATTTACAGTAAAAATAATAATTGAGGATGACTGCTAGACTGAACAAGTGAGGGCTTGATTTTCTTCAACAAACAGCACATATGCATTGTGGTGCTAATGTCGGCACATCCTATGTTTTCTAATAGTTTAGTACACTTGTCTTCGACAAGTTGGAGACACAAATCTACGCTTGGTCTAATTACATCAGCGGATGGACCTCGGATCCGTTGGGCCAGCATTGCACTGTGCTGAATTGACAAAATTCAAGCCCTCAGATTTAAATCTAACACTCTGCTTGCACTAGTCAGAATGCAGTTCTTTGATAGCACAACTATACATACTGTGTAAAAGCAATTAAATGTTTTTTCATGGGATCATTGGTAGTGCAAAGTTATAGTAATCAATGAATAACAAGACACAGACAGCAATCTTTACAAAAACAATGCATTTTGGAAGGGTTGAACATTAGCAAGACCCTGATTACATAGTCAACATATAAAGACATTTTTCCCACAAGTTTCATTTGCTGCTTGATTTTTTGACTTACGAAAATAATAACAGTTTGCTCTCAAATTGTGAGATGATGTTACTGCTTGCTCTAAAAGAGTGGTGGCAACTGTTGGAAAAATAATTTTTCACAAATTTGTCATGATGTCACTCTTAACGGTAGAAGATAATACTCACAGACACATACACAGTTCAGTGACCTTGCACAGAATGAAAAATTGTTTCATTTCTCAGATGCACTGATTTGTCATAAATCAAATTAAAGGCCAAGAAGATTTTTTTTCTAAAATATTTTTATGTCTAATTTATAAATTACAAGTACTGTACTTAAACAAATATTGGGTTTTTTTCACCATAGAAATTGTGAAAACGCCATAATTGATTGGGGGCCATCCTATTGGGCTAAGGGCAAACAATCACAAAGAATGAGAAGAAAAAAAGTCGACCATTAAATAAATCCGTAAACTGGATTTGTCATTCACAAATACTCTCATGAATGCGAGTGGTATAGAAAAAAAACATCCTAGCTATGCTCCCAAGAACCAATGAACAAGGACATTGCGCAATATATGTTGTCATCATCATCAGGGAAACTATAATATCGAACATATGAGGTGAAAAAAAGATGCATCTGGTGCAGAGATAACAACTCTGTCATTTCGATCGCTATTGATTGTGACCCATGGGGAGATATCAGCGCCTGTTGTCACAGGATGCGAAAAAAAAAGGGGCAGCGTCCGTAGAAAAGGAGGAGGAAGAACAGATAGATTATCAAAAGGGGTCCCCAGGAGGTTGGGATGACACGTGAAGCGAACGCTGAGCGGGCCATCGACTGCTTCTCAGGAGAAGACCGTCTTCATTATTGCTCGCTGCTTCTTTGGCTCCTGTGCTCCTCTAAAGAAGCAGGCGGTACAAAATCCAGCATCCAAATGTGAGGCAGTGGCCGGTCCAGCTCAGCTCTGACCATTTTCGAAGGGTATGATAGCTTATATCATCCTGCATATACAGAAAAGGGGAAGGGTCAGAAAGACCACACGAAAAAGGAAATCTGCCATAAAACTAGGAATGAAAATGGATCTAGTGCAAAACTAGTTAAATGTTTTAGTTCAAATAATTTTGTGCTGCTGCAAAGATTGCACACTAAGCACTTTATCCCGTGAGGTTAGTTGTAAACTTCAAATCCTTCATTATCGGTTAAAATGATGTTAAAAGGTAATGCAGAAAATATGTTGGAAAGACTACATATCAGCCTCTAATCACCCACATCTGATTCATTAAGAACCTTGCATATAATGACTGTGCCAACATCAGAAGCAGTTGGAACGTAACATTCCAATTGTTGATGATCCTGCCCGCACATGGTACTGATCCTTTAATGCCCGTCCTCGCCCAACTCAGGACTTCCTGTTCCCAGAGAGTTGTTAGTTTAGTCCAGACCGTGTTTTATGTTTATCACTTTCTTCCCATTTTCCCCATGTGCCTAGCACTTTTGTTCAGTCCTTTTGTCCCCCAATAAACTGGTCGCTCAACTTTGTGTCTGTTTCCTGGTTTCCACCTTGTGAAAACATAACAAAGTTACCTGTGAGAGAAACAGGCGGATAGAATAAGCTGTTACACCTCTGTGGAGGATCACAGTGGACACTTCCCACTAATCACCATTCATGTTGCAAATTACAAATGCTTGCATCTGAAGACTGATTTTGGCTCAAGTATACGACTTATGGGAATCTTTTCAACCCACTTCTATTATCTCTTATCTAATTTTCTAGCGATGCCCCTAGATAACACAGTACTTCCGGGTTTTGGGGTTTGCCGGTTGCTGGTTTATTGCGTTTTCTGTTCTGCATTAATCTGTTCTGTTTGACGTGAGGAAACCTGTGTTTGCCCGTTCTGAGTAAAAGCCTGTTTTGTGAGTATTCCTAGTCTGTAGTTCCTGTTTGCCTGTAAGCCTGTTTTTGTTTTGTATGGTCCCTGAGTGTTGGACGACTTTTATTTCCTTAATAAAAGTAATTGACCGTTAACGCGAATGAGTTAACCTTTCCTGCCTCCTGCCTCCGATCTTGTCCGGTCTCGTGACAGAATGAACCAGCCAAGATGTGAACTCAGCAAACGATCCCAACACAATTTGGGGAGAGCTGGAGGACGCCGTTTGGCAAGCGCCCAGTGAGGTCACCTTCCCTGCCCATTCGAACCATGGCCCCGCCCGTCGTGGCCATTGCTGTTCCTCGAATGGGGTCCCCGGGAGGATTTGACGCCGACCTGCCCGACTCCCCTGCCTGCCTATCCGACTCTCCTGCCTGCCTGTCCGATTCTCCTGCTGTTCGCCTGTCCGACTCTCCTGCCTGCCTGTCCGACTCTCCTGCCTGCCTGTCCGACTCTCCTGCCTGCCAGTCCGACTCTCCTGCCTGCCAGTCCGACTCCCCTGCCTGCCAGTCCGACTCCCCTGCCTGCCAGTCCGACTCCCTTGCTTGCCAGTCCGACTCCCTTGCTTGCCATTTCGACTCCCTTGCTTGCCAGTCCGACTCCCTTGCTTGCCAGTCCGACTCCCTTGCTTGCCAGTCCGACTCCCTTGCTTGCCAGTCCGACTCCCTTGCTTGACAGTCCGACTCCCTTGCTTGACACTCCGACTCCCTTGTTTCTCAGTCCGACTCCCTTGTTTCTCAGTCCGACTACCCTGCTTGACACTCCGACTCCCTTGCTTGCCAGTCCGACTCCCCTGCCTGCCTGTCCGACTCCCCTGCCTGCCTGTCGGACTCCCCTGCCTGCCTGTCCGACTCCCCTGCCTGCCTGCCCGATTCTCCTGCTGTTCGCCTGTCTGATTCTCCTGCTGTTCGCCGGTCTGATTCTCCTGCTTGCCTGTTTGACTCTCCTGCTTCCTGTCTGACTCTCCTGCTTCCTGTCTGACTCCCTTGCTTTCCTGTCTGACTCCTGCTTACGTGTCTGACTCCCCTTCTGATCGCCCGCCGGACACCCCTTCTGATCGCCCGTCGGACTCCCCTGATGATCGCCTGTCGGACTCCCCTGATGATCGCCCGTCGGACTCCCCTGATGATCGCCCGTCGGACTCCCCTGATGATCGCCTGTCCGACTCCCCTGATGATCGCCTGTCTGACTCCCCTGATGATCGCCTGTCCGACTCCGCTGCCGATCGCCTGTCCGACTCCGCTGCCGATCGCCTGTCCGACTCCGCTGCCGATCGCCTGTCTGACCTCCCCTGCCGAGCGCCAAGTCCGATCCGTATGATGCCGACGTCACCTGCCTCTCCCCGTTCCTGCGTGTTCGGAGGAGGGAGCGGGGTTGCCCTTAACGGGAGCGTCGACCCATTCCGGGGTGCGAGGTATTTATTTTCTTTTTGGGACCTCAGGAGCTGTCCCTTAAAGGAGGGGGTCTGTCATGTCCAGCATGGTCGCCGTGGCGACCGGCTGTCCCCGCCCCCTGGGCACCGGCTGTAGCAGATCGTCTAATTAGTGTGTGTGCTTCTTAAAGGCAGGTTTTGGGGTTTGCCGGTTGCTGGTTCATTGCGTTTTATGTTCTGCATTAATCTATTCTGTTTGACGCGAGGAAACCTGTGTTTGCCCGTTCTGAGTAAAAGCCCGTTTTGTGAGTATTCCTAGTCTGGGTTCCTGTTTGCCTGTAAGCCTGTTTTTGTTTTGTTTGGTCCCTGAGTGTTGGACGACTTTTATTTCCTTAATAAAAGTAATTGATCATTAACGCGAATGAGTTCACCCTTCCTGCCTCCTGCCTCCGATCTGGTCCGGTCTTGTGACAAGTTTTACTTTTAAAAGTTAAGACATTGCACTAACTACATTTACTTGAGACAGTGAGTAATAAGAATGTGTTTACGCAACTTTGTCATAGACTGGGAGTGTTTGTGTCATTTGTGTTGTACCCAAAAACGCGGGGATAAGTGGCATTTAGCTCGGTAGCCTAGATGGTAGGGCGCCCGCTCCGAGACTGGGAGGTCGCTGGTTCAAGCCTCGGCCGAGTCATGCCTAAGACTTACAACATTGGTACTCATTGTCTCCCTGCTTGGTGCTCGGCATTAGGGTTGGAATTGGGGGGTTTGGTCGCCTAATGACTTCCAACACAGCAGTTGGGGCTAAAATGGCTGCGCTCTGTTTGGCTGCGGCTGCATCAGCTCGCTACAGTTTATCTGTACGGGTCAGGTGTTTCGTCATTTCGTTCTGTGTGCATGGTTACAAAGAATGACAATAAAAGTAAATTCTATTCTATTATTTCCAGACAAACAACACTAAATGCACGGAATGTTCTTAAGCATGATTAATTCCTTTATTTCTTACGAACAAAAACGTCGATTTGGACATTCGTGCATATTTTCTATTATTTTGCATATTTAATTGTGAGGACGAGAGGACGAAGGAGGAAGAAAGTGTGACTTTGATTGCTGAGTGCACGTGACACAAACGTGCATGCACATGTGTGAGTGCATGCGCTGATTAGCAAGCAGGTACTGGGCGCCACCAGGCTATGCTTGCCCAAGACACATCACAGAAATTGGTGCCCCAACAACCCTAGTGGTTGAGGTACACACACACACACACAGTTGGACAAAGAAAGGGGACTCCAGAACCATAGGGTAATGTTACGACAGTGTGACGTCACGGCCGTAAAGTGTGTGGTTGCTGAAAACTGTGGTGATAATAATGCCTACTGTAAATAAACAACTACGAGCACAGAGACGGTTTTCAAATGGCTAATTGAACATAACCTTGGCGACAAGGATGGAGCTTCCACTCTCGCCCCTTCCTCCATTCTCGCCCTGCCTGGAAATCCGCTAGTCCTGTGGCCCAGCTGGTAACTGAAACTTTTATTGAAGCCATCAGGCTATTCGACACTAGCGAAGCACAATGTCCGGCAATGCTATTCCAAAGCCTGTGCAGTGAAGGCCAACGCATCTTTCGAGGCCTAGGAGCTGCCAGGAAATTTGCGGACTGTGTTGCAACTCTCTCTGAACACTTCGCCACTCCGAAGATTATCTTCAGGGGCAGCATTGACAGCTTCCGGGGAATCGCTCTACCATTTTGTCGCCGACTTCCAGGGCTTAGCCACCCTCTGCAGGCACAAACTGTTTTTATCGCCGGACGACACGTCACTAGTTTCAAAAAACAGTGAGAGAGAGGCACGGCCCATCCCGAGCTTGAGTTAATGATTGACATTTGAGGCTTAACCCAACCCAAGATTCGGGTCCAGGCCGTAGCCTAAGATCTTGCCTCTAGTATTAAGTGTCTTTCATTTTAAAAAATATATATATATTATTCAAAATATGAATGTTAAGCATCAGAAACCTGGGTGGTAGTAATACAACCACTGATTGATTGTTTGCAGCTCTACCCTCCACACAATGCCACACAAACCATGAGTATTGTGTACTCCCTCTTTTCGAGTGCTTGTGAATGCATTGCAGAAAGGAATTTCAGCGTGATGGGGTAAAGTAAAAGAGCCTATTGAGAAAATGTGTGGATTTTTTTATACTGGCTTGAGAAATTTGCAGTCATTTTACATGACACGAGCCTCACCTAGCATCAACTGACTTCATTTCTGGTCATCCCGCCTCTATAAGTACACAAAAAACTAAAAACCTCAGCAAAAGGCAGAGCAAAAAACAACAAGAAAAAATGTGGTTTGGTCACTTTGAGTCCTGGTAATTTTCATTCTTGTGCTTTTTTAGCATGATTTTTTTGGGTTGCACTAGACAATACAACAACATCTAGTGGTCAAATATTCCGCAATGCTCCTTTAAGAAAAAATACAACATTAATTCATAGCTTCATCACTGTTAATCACTGCTCAAAATGCACGATATACAAAGTGGTTAAAATTCCTCTTTAAAACAAAAATGATTAAATATGTAACTTTTCGCCCTCAAAACACTGTGCTCACCTCATCTTCTTCCATATAGTCCACGCTGGAATTGAAGACAGAACTCAAGTACGTTAGATGGAAAATCGCCAGCACCCCGAAAACTGTGTTGAGCGCGTACACCCAAAGTGCCTGTACACAGCCAAGCAAAGTGGTAAGCATAAGGGCAAAACAAGCATAGTGTGTTTCTGTTAAACATGCATACTTCTTACTTTATTGGATTGGCTATAAATCCATGCGGGAAGCTTTTTGTTTGCAAGGATTATTCTATCAGCTTCCTGCTGCTCTGGATTTATCCAAGCACAACAGCAGTTTTGGTGTGTTTTTTTTTTCTGGGCATCTTGCCTGGTACACTGATTTTAAATGATACGACTTGACAGTGCCCGGTAGACCGTTGAGTTTGTTTCATTTGAACCACTGCATATTAACTTTCCTGCACTATTCAAGCGCAAATACTCTCACATTTCATGAGCAGCAACTTTTCATTTGATTTCATTTCAACCTTTTCTAAACGCCTCCACAGTTGGTCAAGTGTACAGTTGTTTGTAACTGAAGTTGTGATTTTCACCTGTGTAGTATGTAAAAGTTTAGGTTTTTTTGACATTTAATATCCACACAGATTTTTGAAACTGTTTGACATTGTCCAACTGTCCTGTAATGTTATTTCAGTCTGGTTTCCAAAAAGAGATTATGCATGTAAACGGTCCCATTGATTAAGACCTTTATACCATTGCCTAATCCTAAAATTATTTCCTGGGTGATCTATTGAAAACAGAAATAGGTATTAACAGTTTGATTATGGAAGTGTGTACATTCAACTGGGTCAACAGATATAAAAACACACATTTTTGAAAATAACAGGCACTCAATACTAGGTAATATCTTGGACAGATGTCCTCTTTGGAAAGCTGTACAAAACAGGACTTGGGAATGATAAAAAGTTTAACAAACTGTCAGTCAACAACAGGTGGCCCCACCTTTTTGTTGCGGTGAATGCAGTTTGGCCCGCATTTTCTGGACAGAGCGCAGGCGTCAAAAATCTCTGACAGTCTCTTCCGCAGCACTGTCACAAGACAAAAAACAGGAGATTGGCCAGGCGTTTAAATAAACAGCTTGTGAAAGACTTTGAACCACAAGTATCAGACTTGTCTGTCTTGGTTCAGAGCTATGTTTAAAAATTGGATCCAATAAAACAAAAATACATCACAGCAGTTTCATCTTGACTTGTTGCTGGACATTTAAAAATTATCATGGCCTGTGCAGGACTCAAACTCACCATGCTCAGTGTAAGTGATAAAGCCAAGAGACAGGAGGACTGCGCCCAGATGAAAGCTCAAACCCTTTTCCAAACACAATCAATTTTTCAATTTTCAGTCAAAAATAAAGGAGGGCACGCTGCAGTGATAACAATTTTACGACTCACGTGCAAAAGTGCGCTGGCGCCGTAAGTCAACATGATAGCGCTGAAAGTCCCGAATTTCACAGCACTCTGAAATACATCTACAAGAAATCACAATCTTTTTTTTCAGCCTTCATTTCAAGCAAAATACAGTTACACAGTTCTACGAAGTGGCAGTAAACTCTAAATGTTTGAATTCTGAACATGCAGTTTTTGGGCATTGTGGGAATCTATAAAGTAGCTACTTAACAATATATCAAGACACAAGTCATATTTATTTGAATGGCATTTAATCACAAAATGTTTTAAAGGACTGCACAAGCCACAATTACACCAACCCTGATCTGAAACTGGCAACTCATTAATCAATCTGTATCAAAATGCTTGAAGAAATCCAGTCTAAAAAAAATCAGAAGATGACATAAACACATTTAATAATTTCTCAACCAACACACGTAATAATGGAAAGGACAATGTCATTAAAGGGAGAGGGGAGGGGGAATATATCAGCATTTAACAACATACCTGTCAACATATACGTTTTCCCCATATTTTATACTTTTTTTTTTTTATCTTTTCAAATTATGTACGCCGTAAAATGTTTTCACTTCCACCACCATACCAGGTTTGTTTGTGTTTGTTTCTAGTTTCTTTCTTGCTTTGGTCCTTGCATTGTCCATTACCAATGTCAGTATTTTTTTTCTAGTCTGAAATTTGTCAGGTTTGTTTTTTGTTTCTTGGCATTTGGTTATAGTTTCTTTGTGCCTACTTGTTTGTTTACTTTGGTCCTGGTTTTATTAATGAATACCAATCTTGTTTTGAGCATCTCTGCCTGCAGTTCCTACCTCCCCCACATGGGTCCATCACCCCAGCAATACTTAACAGAATGACCCGACCATCAAAGGACCCAAAGGAAGGGTGCCATGTCCCTGACCCTGCGGTGGCTTTTGGTTCTTGTCTTGGCGGCGAGGAGAAGGCCACTCAGTCGCTATTTGTTCCTGTTCTGGCGGCCAGGAGAATCACCCTCGGTTAAGCCTGATTTCTGTTCTGGCGGCAAGGAGAAAGCCCTCTCTGCCATGCCTGGTTCGTGTCTTGGCAGTGAGGAGAAAGCTCTCTCCGCCATGTCTGGTTCCTATCTTTTCAGCGAGGAGAAATCCCCTCAGCCGCTCCCTGGTTTGCTGTTTTGACGACAAGGGGTAAGAACCTTCAAATCCCATTGCTGCAGCCTCAGTATAAAAAAGTTTTTTGGGCGGCTGTCTGGTATCCGGCCCTTGAGTTTGAGGATATGTAAGGGTCTGGCACACCTCCTACCACCAGAGGGCCCCAACCGGGGTTTGAACTGGCCACAGGTGTGTCCAATTATCACACACCTGTGCCCTATTATTCAAAAACTTTTAAAAGGACAATTTGAACACTACCTGTGGACGGGTCATTGTCATTTCTTTGTTCATTTCCACCACAACGCCAGGTTTGTTTGTGTTTGTTTCTGGTAACAAAGATTAGATCGCTCCATGCATTTTTCAGTTTCAGTTTTGGTCTTTGTTTCTGGTTTGGATATTTCATTGTTTAGTGAACCCATGTTTGTTTGTCACCTTTTCTTAAATAAAAACAATCCTTCTTTTTGAGCACCCCTGCCTCCAGTTTCTGCTTCCCACACATGGGTCTATAGTCCAAAAACCTTCACACTGTGAACGTGAAATACTCACAGGCGTGCAGAAAGCGTGACATGGGAATATTCCAGGATGTGACCACCTCTACCATAGAGCGTGGGAACTCGACGTTTAGCGGTCTGGCCACCGCTAAATCCCTGAAAATCAAAGACATCTTAGAACTTGCATGAGACACAACACTGCGACCTTTTCCCATACGAACCATTTGAGGTTGTCTTTCTCCTCCGAGAAACCAACGCCAGCCAGAGTGGCTGTTGTCTCGCTTAAATAAGTAACAAAATAGTTGCTCAAGTGGAAAGAAAGTGAGTTTTCATAAGCCAAAAGCCACCTACATTGGAAATAAACAACAACAATAAGTTTGATATTTTAACCTGACTTAAAAGACTGGAAAAAACATCACACTTGGTCAGCTGTCCTAAAAGAGAATAAAAACTTTTCAACACACAATGTTGGGAAGAAAAAGGACCCACATATGTGGAAAAAATTGAGCTTGATATGTTCAAAACCGGCGGCACTTGTGCGGCACAGTTCATGTCATGGGAACCTGTCGTGTGTTCAAATCCAGCTCCAGACTTCCTGTGCGGAGTTTGTATGTTCTCCCCGTGCTTGCGTGGGTTTCCTCCGGGCACTCCGGTTTCCTCCCACATTCCAAAAACATGCATTTCAGGTGAATTGGCCGGTCCAAATTGTCCCTAGGTGTGAATGAGCGAGCGAGTTGTCTGTCCCTGTGTGCCCTGCGATTGGCTGGCAACCAGTTCAGGGTGTCCCCTGCCCACTGCCCGATGATTGCTGGGATGGGCTCCAGCACCCCCGCGACCCTAAAAAGGATAAGCGGTGTAGCTAATGAGATGAGAATGAGATGAGATGTTCAAAATTGTGCATGGACTAGCATTCAAAATCCTCAGTTCCTCAACAAGTTACGGTTAGATTAAAATTTTCCACTGACGACTTCTATGAAAACGTTTTAGTTTGAAATTGTTTACCATTCCTATACCTCCTCACATTGTGTTCGAAGCTAATCCAAGAATCCTGCTCGGTTTTGTAATTTAGTTATACCAAAAACGTGATTTACATTTAAGAAAAAGTTGAATATTTAACATTGTAATCAGAATTACATTGTAATAACATTAAACATCAACATTGACCATGCATTGAGAATCCTCACATGGATGCTCAATGAATTTAACACATTGCATAAATTTAGTAAGACATTATAGTAAGACAGAAATACGGTGCATGGGAAGAATAATCCAAAACTGAACGATGCAGCCAAGTTGTTGGCTCTGCCTTAGCAGTTTTGCGGTAATGTCTCCCCTCGCTTTGCCTTTGAGCCACATGTTCTTATTAGTTTAGTTCAGTAGTTTTATCTTGCTTCTATATCAGTGGTCTCCAACGTGATCCCCACGGGCACCAGGGTGTCCCCTAAGGACAGTTGCAGTGCCCTGGGACCTGTTTTGAAAATAGCTCACCAGTGCTGGGTCATTGTGAGTTTGTAGTAAAATATTTTAGTAGTTGATTCCATTTAACCCTCCTTCCAATAATTAACCTGGTAATAACACAGTAATCACATAATAAGTTGGCATTTTAGACATACATATCAAACTGGGTGGCCTTTGCGCTAATTAGTTACAAAAAGTAGCTCCCAGCTTGACAAAGCTTGGAGACCCCTTTGCTATATTCTAGTATGACTATCACTGAAAGGACTCTGGCTTTCTCTGTTGGTGTGTAAAGGAATCCCTAAATAAAATGTTACAACTCTATATTAAAGTAGCTTAAACGTTGTTCTCAGTCGTCACAGTACATTTGTTGCTTTATATGGACATCCATGCATCCATATCTTATTTGCGCCGCTTATCCTCAGTAGTGTCACGGGGTTCTGGAGCCTGGCCTAGATTTCAGTGGGCAGGGGACACCCCCAACTGGTTGCCAGCCAGTCGCAGAGCACACAGAGACCGATAACTCACCCGCTCATACACCTAGGGACAAATTAAACAGGTGTTTTGCCGAGAAATGCATCCCTGCCGAGATTTGCATCCCCTCGCTACTATCACCACTTTTACCTCGTTTTATCTCATTTTTCGGGAATGTAATGACGAATATATAACAAAAACCACTTCGTCTTGCATTTGTTGGGAATGTAATACAACTTAAACCATTCCGCCTTTGTATTTGTTGTGAATGTAATCGAACGGCAATGCACACCGTATGTAAATCACTTTTGAGAACTGTTATGCACTCTACCGTAAAGCTTATTATGCTGAAATAAGCTTTATGGTAGAATGCAAAACAGTTTCAATGCGAGGAATTTGAATAGAAAAAGGAAAAATAAACATGTTACCTGCTCAAAAGTGATTTGTATACTGTGTGCATTACCGTTCGATTACATTCACAACAAATACAAAGACGGAATGGTTTAAGTTGTACAGTATTACATTCCCAACAAATGCAATGTGTTTTTGTTATATGTTCGCCATTATATTCCCGAAAAGTGATACAAAAGTGAGATAAAACGAGGTAAAATTGGTTATAGTCGGGGATGCAAATCTCGGCATAACACCGGCCAACCAACCTGACATACGTGTTTTAGGAATGTGGGAGGAAACTGGAGAGTGCACAAGATTTAGTGCCTCCCAGTGGTACAAAAAAACTTTACAGTAAAAAAATACGAAATTTTGAATAAAAACATTTTGGGACCGTTTTTGATATTTTTCTTATTAAATAAAAATTAATTCAAATCCTTTTAAATTGATTTAAATATTCCTCTTTGTATGATTGCATGCGTTTTAATACAGGGGTCATGTTCAACATTTACATTATGTGTAAGCGGCTTGCAAATATTCTTTCCCGCTTTCGGTATTTGAAAAAAAAATAGTATCGTTTTTCAATGCTCATCGTTATAAATTGGAACAAACTAATGGCACAAGTTAAGTAGTTGTCAGAGCACGGATTTATCAATCCACAATTCCTCGACATACTTACTTTGACAGTGAACCTCTATGAAGAAAGAAAAAAGAAAGAAGTTTTCAGTGAAGTTCAAAGCCAAACGTTTTCAGTGCTGTGAATGTTTATGTTGACTTATTACTCTTTACCTGATTTTCCTTTTCTTTTTGCTGTGCAAATGGGAAAGATTAAAAGAAAAGTAAGGATCTACAACCACTAACAAGAGAAACTCACAGGTGACCCTCACAATCCACTCACCTCCTGAGTAATTTGTCCCCATAGACAGGAATAAAATATGGAAACAGGTAAGGTGCCACGCAATTGGAAAGGACCAGGCAGGACTGACTTTTAAGCCAGCTTGAACAGACTTTCAAAAACCATGAGAGGCTCTGAGGATAAGAAAAAAAAAAAATAACCGACTTTGTGGAATCCTGCTGAGCGTACGGTGTGTTGCACGTACAATCTTGCGTCCTTCCAAAGCATCCTTGTAGCTGCTGTAGCTGATCCACGGGCCAAAGATGACGGTCCCCACGTGGTAAATGTAACCCATGAACTCGACGGGCGAGGGGACGGTGCTCGAGACGCCGCGGTCCAGATCAAAGGCCAGCGAGATGGCTTTCATGGCCACCACCATCTGGGAACCTTCATTAGCAAGATGCCAAAGCTTGGAACAGGCCTCCAATAATCGACGCATAAAAGTCAGATGGCTTACCTCTCATCTTGTGCCAGTTTGTGGTGTCCATCATGTGCATTTCTCTGCGCAAAACCAGACAAGATAAGGCGGTCATTAATGCATAGCATTCAGTTCAGTCCAAGTTAAAAACGTCCTGAGAAATGTACAAACGTTTTAACATCTGATAACTCAATTATGTATTCTTTCTGTATGGATTGAACCCAAAAAGATTACTGGAAACGTTTCAAGAAAGTCCAAAAATGTCTTTGTGGCAAGCTAATCATCAGGCAAGCATTTCAAAATCATCTGTCCATTGCAGCATAAAACAGTGTCAGTGAAGAAGTTACATTCCAAGATTATTTTATGCTTTTAATAACAATAATTCAGACCCAAGAGTACAGTATTACTAGTGGTACTTGGAGCAACGTAATGTAGATGCATACTTTCCCACAAAGAGTGATGAGGCCACATTAAAAGGAAGTGGTTTGATCAACAGACACAAATGCACCTACTGGGGACCTGAGAATCTGTATGTTATGGCCGATTGCCATGTTAGTATACCATGAGTAAATTGTGTTTCTTCCAGTAGCATTTTAGAATATATATATATAAACATTTTTTTTAAATAGGGGTTTTTTTTTTGAGGGGGAAGAGGGGGGTAATTGTACGTATTAAATGTGTTCACACCTCCCACATGTGTCCACAACATGCAATCATTTAAGGCTTTACCAAAATTTAGAAAAAATAAATTATGTTCAGATTAATCTACTTTTTGGGGAAAAACTGAAGATATAGTTTAGGGCAAGGCAGCTTGGATGCCCAAAGACGTGCAGGATTGCACCCTGCATCAATGTGAGATTGACTTGAATTTGATCAATTATTTTGAAAGGACAATGTTCTCACCCCAACAGCAGATAGATGAGCACAGTGATGGAGAGAAAGGTTCCTCTCATAGTTGAGTGGCGACACAAGAAGAGGAAAAGATAGCAAAGGAGGCTGAGGAGGACCACCCAGATCATGTGAAGTTCAAAGAACAGGTAGAGTACGTAGAAGCCTCCAGCCATGGTGACCAGATGTTTGAAAAAGGAAGGGAGACCTGCCACAGGTAGGAACCAGAGCGGTTGTGACGACCTTGGGATATGGCAGGCTGGCGTGTCCAAAAATACTCACTCAACATCCAAAGGAGGCGGCACAGGAGACAGATAAGCAGGAGCTGCCACACCTGCTCCAAACCCTGCTGAGCAGTTGGAAGCAGGCAGCCGTGAGGGAGCTCCTGGAAGAACTTCTGGCGACTGAACCCGCCCATGACTGCCCAGCCGAAAGGAAGGCTGTTGCAAATTAAAGAGTGTGTTATTTTTTTCTGTCAGGTAAGCCTCATGTTATTTAGAATATAAACTAATTTATCCAATTACAAGCATTTTAAAATGAGGCACGTTTATATTATACTTCATGTATTTTTGCATGTTAATTGAATCAATATTTTTTCCCGTACATTAAGTTTTTGGCCGCTATGAGGCGCTAAATAACACACAATGTCCCTTTAAGTTGGTATTTCACTCGGAAAAAAAATGTTATCATTTCATCAAATGTCTTTTTGTGTTTTATTAAGACTGATTGGAGTATGATTGATTTATAATCAAATACACGATAAGAGGAAATTGATTTTTTTAAATCCACTATGTGAATTTTTAGCGTTACTCAAATTATAAAGAAATGTGGGCTGATTTGAGGCTGGAAGATCAGTGATTAAAATGAGTCCCACTCGTCCAGGTCACTATTTTCAGTACAATAGTCAATATTTACTCATCTAAATATACTGAAAGTAAAACTTAGCATTTTCAAATCAAGTGATATGATGTCATACCTGTAGACTTCAGCCATTTGCTCTCATTATTATTGAATGCAATTCCCCTTTATAGCAATAACAAACCTTACAAACACACCACTGCACGCATCTATTTACTTACAGCAAGACAAACTATGTAGAGTGACACGTTTTATGATTTTATTTGTTAAGTTGTTTAGATATTACTTACCACATAAACCACGCCAACAATTAATTCAGCATATTTTTGTTCTTTCTCCGCTTGCAGTAAGTTTAGTGTTACTTATTATACGCAGTCGTGCAGGTATTTCGCAGGATTCTTCTTAGTAGCAATCTACGTTGGCGTTGTCGTGTTCTACTCGTGGCTTGGACGATCAGGATGAGAATCAAATGGAAAAAAACGAGAAGGTTTTTTTTCTGTACAAAAGTTGTGATACGGGTTACACGATTTTAAAAATTCAAAAACGTTTAACTAGTGGGAAGGCGTATAAATTGACATGCATTTGAACTCACCAAATCAAGCGGTCGATTAAAATCAATTTACAACGAGTTCGTCTTTTGACATTTGTGAAAATGTTTGTGAAACTAATGTAGACCAGTTTATTTTCCTCTCAAATCGAGCCAAAGAGTCGCGTCTTATTGAATTCGCCAAATGCAAGGAGTCAAATGTTGCAACTGTGGCGATGAAAATTGTAACCCATGTCACAGGCACAATGGTATGACACACATGTCGGCATTATCCCCAGTGGGTTACTTGAACGCATCATTGTGCACCGGTGGGTGCGGGGCACAATATGGCTCTGCAATGCAGTGAACCAGACAAGTGCAATCTTTGCTGCGACCTCCACGAAAGCGGGCGAGAAGGGACCAATTCTGTGAGATTTGTAGGAGCTGCTACGAAGACCGAGCTAACCTTCTACCGACGCTTACTCGGATGTGGACTCGTTGCTGCCCTCCACACGCTAAATACGGATAATATTTGCATGTGCTTGTCAATGTGTGCACCGGAAATACGATTAACTTACCTGTACTCCTTCCTGCCTTTAGTCACTCGCCCACGAGTGATTTACTGCCCACACAGCCCAGATGATGCTTAGAACTGAGCGACGCACAACATCAGCACCAAGGAGTCCACAGGGAAACACGTCGGCCAATCAGCGGGCTCTTCGATCAGTGATAGCCAATTGGAATAGAGGGACAGGGGTTTGAGCCATTCACAAATCGCACGCAAGTGTGATTTAATTGGACCAATGGCATGTGGACAGCGTACATGGTGGCATAATAATACCCAGCTGACAGACGCAGCTGCATGTGCAATAAAGAAGACCTCTACAGGGTAAACGTGGTTAGCAAATGCACACTAACATAATAAGTTGTTTTTTTAAAGGGACACTGTGTAATATTTGACCACTGGATGTCGGTGTATTGTGTCTTGCAGGCGTCACCAACTTTTCTAAAACTGAGAGTTACTTTTTGTTACCGAGTGGCACAAAGGTCAACAATCTTTATATACATTTCCAAAGCTGCAAGATGGAGACCAATCATGCCAGGTACTTTAGGTGAGCAACGTTATGAAAAATGAATACAAATTTCTCGACATACAAGTACTTAAAACATAATTTCCATATATTTTGTTTATTATCCAAATAAAGTTATCTTAAAGAAAGACTTTATGTCTTTTCTACCACTAGGAGTCACTAAGTAATACACAATGTCCTTTTAAAAGAGAAAATGCATGTGTTAAATTCAATTAGGATCTAAAAAAAATTTATTCCAATTTTGTGGCTTTAGATTTAACCCTCGCCAACAAGTGGTGGCACCAAAGAGAACTTTTTTTTTTTTTTTTCAATTCCACCCTCTTTCGAATATTTTTTTAATTAGGTAACCCTATAATGTAAGCTTCATATTGTTTTGGGGTTAGGTACATACATACTAACATTTTGACATTAACAGCGGTAGATTTTATCACACACTCCATTTTGATTCACAAAACAAAATCCTTCTACAAAATATTTTTTTAAAAAACATGAGCTTGTTTAAAATCTAAAGTGGCAAATTTACCAAAACAGAAGTCTGATGCGATTGTTGGAGCTGTTTGTTCATGCACAAAGACTGGTCCATAGCTTAAAAATAGAGCAGCTCTAGACTAAAATACTAGTCTCAAGTCAATATTTTTTGTTGTTTCAATTTGAAAACGCAGTAATTTTTAGGAAAAAAAATTGGATAGCCGCTTTTAAGAAGAGAAAAGTGGTGGTCTAATATGTAGCACGGTAGTGTTAGTATGTAGGCATAATTGAGATATGGAATCAACCAATTTCTGGAAAACACCATTTTATTTCCATTTTTTAGAAGCTGGTAAAACCCCCATTGCATTAAAGTGAAGATAGGTTTTGACCAAGACTAACAGGCAGAATCAAAAGCTTGCAAACACATTTGCACTCCCATTTGAATTCCGTTTGCGTTAGTGCAGATAGTAAACAATACAAGATAATCCATCACAACAATTCAAACAAGTGGCAGCATTGAAATATGATGAAAATGGATTGGGACAGTTTGCAAAAATTGTGGAACATTTTGGTTAGAGCACAATCTGCAGGTCATAAGCGGTTGGTTCAGTGTGTTCTGCCTCATATGGCCTGTCTGTAAAGTGATCCAGCATGGTTACCGGTGTCTCCTTCAACACAGTCTCTGTTCCATTTTTCAAAATATACTCATAATTCCTTTGAACTTCGAAAAACGACGAGTTAAGGAACTGTGGGGAAAACATTCGGAGAGCCGGGGGCAGCTTGGGAGTTGAACAGAACTCTTGCTTGAACCCGACCGCACGAGCAGACGCAGGAGGACTGCGCTCTGGCGGCAGTGTTTTACTAAAAAGGTGTGGTTCTGTATTTGAGGCCAGTTTCCAGGTCTCGCTGTTTTGAAAAGCGGCGCTTCCGAGCAAGGGGATGAAATTCCACGAGGTGTGAAAGTCTTCGATCTGCTCCACAACTTCGCCTGGCTCCAGAAAGAACCTCGACTCGTCCTGCAGCGGGGCATGGTCTCCACTCTCGCTGAGATCTTCGTCCTCGCTGATGTCTTCGCAATCGCTAGTGACGTCATCGCACTCGGTGATGACGGGCGGCTGCGCCACTACAATGTTGCGTTTGTGCAGCTGACAGAACAGCACGCCGCACGTCTGGCACTTGCGGACGTCTCTTATGTGGAGCAGTTTGTGACGCTTCAAGAGATGGCAGTCGCTGAATGATCGGTTGCAAATGTTGCAAGGGAAGGAAGGCTCGTCCCGCTTGGCCAAAGCGACTTCCTCCTCGGTGTCTGCGCCGTTGGGAGACCTTTGTCTGTCGTGCTCAAGTTTATGCTTAAAGAGCTCCGCCACCGTGGAGAATTCTTCATTACACAGCTCGCACAGATAATCACCCGTTGGAGCCAGGATGTTCTTGAGGAGGACCATGGGGCTGCTTTTGGTGTCTTGCAATTTGGTCGGTGGAGTTTCCTTATAAGAGTCGGGTGGGATTTCTGCCATTTCAGTGTCACTCTTGGTCTGTTCGTTCAAATCTTCTTCCTTTAAACACAAAAAGGCATTGATGTCAACATTGGGAGGTAGGTTTTATCTTGAAATTAAGGGGAGCAGTCTAAAGTTAATCTGTGTTTGGTGTCATGTCTTAATAAGGATGACTGACATTTATGTATGGTCGACACTATTTTGACATATTTGCTAGAATTCTGTATTCATGTGCATCACACATGTCAAAGTCAAGGTTTTCTATTGCCTGTGAGATAATCTTGGTCCACCATTGTATTATACAGCAATAACCATGTTTTTTTTCTACTGTACGTTACTGAAAGTGTTTTGGGTTAATTGATTAATTAATAATGGGGCGAAACAACCAGATTACAACAAGGATCGTCAAACAATGCAGAAATGCTTTTACGTGGATTTTTTTCTTTTATCTGTCAGTGTCATGATGTGTTTTGAAGTAACACTTTACAGGATTGGATTCACTGAAATGTCGTGAATGTTACAAGTCCATGTTTGCGGTGAATCATGTCATCAGCTGACTATCATAGCAGTTATGGGTGAGCTATACCGGCTTTATAGTTTTAGGGTGTCTTGTTTCAGACTGATGGTGATGTTTCTTGTGATGAGTACATTTTGAAATAAATGCATTTACATGAGACAAAAGCAAAATCATTTTGTTAAATTTAAAATAAATAACAATATAAATAAAATATACCTATGAAACAATTCTATTAGCAGTAATCAGATCTTTTGCGCCTGTACTCAATTACATGTATGCACGTTACGTGATGTAAAGAAGAGATTGTGGTGAGATGGCTTTTTCATTGCCAAACAGAATGAGGGCATTGGTTTTAAGCAAACTACTGGGAGACGTAGTACGTAGTGAACGAGGGATCAAATTTGAACATACACTGGGCTTCCAGTACTGGCGTTGTCATTATGAAATAAATAAAATTTGCCGTGCCGATGTGGGTACGCTAAAACATCTATGTAATTTGGACACTGCACCTGTGAACATGCTGCGCTTTGCACGCCTTGTGAAAGTTGGCTCTCAGGAGTTTCCATGCAGGGCTCCTGAACTGTAGTATCCTCATCTTTAGTTTCGTCATCATTGGACTCATCTTTGTTTTTGCAGTGGATCCAATGGTAGTTTTTACATCCTCTGATAAGCCTTTGAAAATAGCAACAAATAAAGAACAAAATTTAGCTTGGGGTTAAAAAGCACTTCTGCAAATGATGGCAGGAAAGAATGGCGAATCGAGTGACGCTAGAACAATATTGACAGAAAAAAACAAATGGTGATTACAAAAAGTGGAATAAAAAAATGAGTTAAGAGTGCAGTAACTTTTGACTCAGTAGAATATAACATTCATTTTGATGCGGCTCATGTTTCGCATATGGGAAAGCAGTGTATGCAGTTTGACTGCTTGGAATTATATCTGCATGTAATCTTATTAACTACTGTCCTACTGAGATGTAAAATAAACTAAAGGAATAAAACATCCGAGTGTCTTTACTTAGTATTGTTATTGGAAAAGCAAGAATTTGTTGAATTGGGGCTTTGTATGAAAGTTTTGATAATTACAGACTTCTGCTGCATTCCAGAATAGTGGGTAGTCGGGCTTCTTTCACTTGTATAGCACCATATCCAAGCTCAAAGCGTTCCAAGCAAAGATAGCTGATCACAAAAGGTTGTTCTTTATTCTGCTAATTAAAAGACATTTGGAACTCCAGCTCATCGCTCTCCTCAGAGCACCCAAAACCTTGCTTCCTTACTAAGAGGGGACTGTATGAGAGTGTGATTGTGCCGACTATGTTGTATGGTGCAGAGACGTGGAGCCTGAACGCAGATTTAAAAAGAAAATTAACTGTTTTGGAGATGAAGTGTTTGAGGAGTATGTTAGGAGTGACCAGATTGGATAGATTGAAAAATGAAATGTTCAGAGACAGAACTGGAGTAGTAGTGGAACTGAGCAAGTATGTGGATAAGAGAGTACTTGGTCTGGACACATGGAGAGGATGGATGAGGAGCGAATGTTGAAGAGGAGCAACGGAGCAGAAGTAAATGGAAGGAGAACAAGAGGAAGGCCGCGATTGACGTGGATGGATGGTGTTATGAGTACACTGCAGGAAAGAGGTCTAAATCTAGTGAAAGCCAGAACTCTTGTTGGGGATAGGAATGAGTGGAGAGTTGTTGTCCAAGGATAGTGGGATGTTTGGACGTGTTCTAAGGGATGGGCAGGGCACCTGTATGATCAGGGTTGGGTAGGGTTACTTTAACTTGATTACTTTCAATTACTTTTGGATTACTCCAACACCAAATATGCTAATAAAAGACAAAATAAACTAAATAGGAATAAAATTACTACATTTTGTGCAGGCTTGGGGAGTAACGGAATACATGGAACGGCAAAAATGATGTTGGCAAGCTGTTTGGATTTATTTTCATTTTGTTTCTGTCGCATTTTATGTTCGTTTTGCCGGAGATCAAAGAGATCTAAGCCAGGAGAGAAAGCTTTCCACGTGTTGTGAGCCATAATTTTATTCATATTTAGTTTCTTTTGTCTTTTATTAGCATATTTGGTATTGGAGTAATCCAAAAGTAATTGAAAGTAATAAAGTTAAAGTAACCCTACCCAACCCTGTGTATGATGCGGCAGGGGTAAACTAGGGAAAGCTGTCGGGCCCTGCTGTTGAACAAAAGAGTGTGTTGTGTCACACTGACCCGAGTGACATGGCCGGTTTCTTGTGTCCCATTTCATCTGTAGGGACGAAAGCTTACTTTAGTACCGAGGTGCCTAACTTGTTTGGGTATTTGGGTTGGCCATGGTCAAAAATATTTATGTGTGTTTTTTTGCTATTTTTTTCCCTTTTATAATTTCTTTGTTATTGTTTGTGTTTGTCTTGCTATCGGTCACCCTTCTTGAGGGATATGACAAAGGTAGATAGATAAATAGGAACTCCAGCAAACCTGCCTTCTCGCAAGCTCTCAAATTGTGGAGGAAAAAGGCGGCTGAGGTCAATACAACTATTTCCACAAGCAGGCATTTGAATTAGATTCGCAGCCCTACCAAATACTCAGTCTTACATAGTTAACTTGCCAGCTTATAGAAAAATACAAAATACACATTTTCTATGAAAACTATGATAGTAAAAAAACAATTCAAGCAATGAAAACTTTTGTATTGAAATTGTCAGTTGTTACAAATATTTTGCTACCGATTTAAACAGTTACATTCATACCACATTTGTAAAAGTTAGGTATTTATGATCACTTATGTGTTGTCTGCATTATCTTTTTAAGTGATAACATAGTCTAAAAAGAAACACATTTTTGCACATCTAACTGCAACTTGAAAAATATTTACCAAATATAAAAATTATTTTCATCCTTTCATCTTTTTAAATCTGATTATCAATGTTTTTCAACTCTGCTTTGAAATTCCGCGGTTATCAATATCCCGGGCAGGCGAATTATACCAACGCCAGCCTCAAATAAAAGACGAGAAAATTATTTTATGCAGCTTATGCGACATAATTGTCTAATTGTCTGCATGCTACAGCAATGCAGAGCACAAATTAAAAAACTGGCAATGGACTAACATCAATGTGTGCTTTAACAGGGGCTACATGGGATTGTTCATGTTTATAATAACGCATGTATAACAAAATAGTCTGGAACAGCATGGGCTGATGAACGCACAGCTCAAACGTAAAAAGTAAAACGTCAACATAGACGCATGCCAACATGTCAAGGCTCCCAAAATGTTCTCGTTGGAACACGTGTAGAAGTTCTCTCGCCTTATGTTTTGACTCTTGCATTGCAGGCTACTCCTCACGTTTGGAAACACAGATGGCACAAAATCGGGATTGCCTGGATCCATGGAAGGTTGCCCTACAAGCAGACATTGGAAAAACATCTCCGCTGACTTTATGGCTGACATACAATAAAAACGCTACCAGCAAAAAAATCATAAGAACGGAGAACTGACCTGAAACAAAATGAGCGCTACAAACGCGAGCATTTTCTTGTACCTCATTCGCGTTGCCGTTGACTTGTTGGAGTACTTGGAGCCACAAACGCCGCCGATAGGTCTGGAATGCTCGGTACTCTGTTGGCAAACTGTAAAATTTTAGCTTGGCGCCGGGAGAACTGTTATTTGGACAACCAAGCACAGAGCAGTCGTACATTTTACAAGTAAATTGAGTTTAGCTCCGAACGAGGAAGTGTCTCCCGTAATCTCCACGAGCCTTTCCGGCTCCCGTCACTGAGACGCGCGCGTAGCTACCGGAAATTAGCTATGGCTGATGCTAGCCAACAACCAGACAACTAAACGAAATGTTTACGGTAATGTCGTTTTACCCCCTGATGAAACAATGTTAATATTGTAAACATGAGCATGTGTGACTCAAGTCTCACAACGTCTAAATTTAGCCTCGCTAATTCTGTTTTAACAATACGCTTTTGGCTAGGCCTAATCAGGTCAAAGCTGGCGCTTTAAATCACCTTTTAGCCGTTTATAACAACCATGTTTGCCTGCAAACAGCAGCACAGCATAATAAAGTAAGGTCACATAAAATATTGTAATTATAATGAAAATATAAATGATAATGTTGAATTAGCATATATGATTCAACGTTGTATTTGTGGATTATAGAAATATTACATACTAAAGGAAAAACGAACCCTTCAAAGAGTCCTGCATTTGTATTGTATGGTACTACAAGAGTCAAATACTGTACATACAAGCAGAACTAGCCCCTCAATCAGTTATTTGACTTGGTGTATCATGTTTTTTTTTAAAACTATTCTATTTATCCATCTATCTACCTTGGTCATATCCCTCAAGAGGGGTGACCGACAGCAAGACAAACACATACAATAACAAAGAAAATTAAAAATTGTAAAAAAAAGGGGGGAGGATCGCAAAAATACACACAAACATTTTTGGAACAAGTTAGGCACCTCGACACCCGAGTTGGTCATGCTTTCGTCCCTCCAGATGAAAACGGGATACAAGAAAGTGGCCATGTCACTCAGGTCAGGGTGACACAACACAGTCTTTTGTTCAACAGCAGGGCCCGACAGCTTTCACTGGTTTACCCCTGCTGCATCATACAGGTGCCCTGCCTATCCCTTAGAACGTGTCCAAACATCCCTCTATCCTTTTACAACAACTCTCCACTCATTCCTATCCCCAACAAGAGCTCTGGCTTTCACTAGATTTAGACCTCTTTCCTGCAGTACTAAATAACATTATATTAAAACTCCTGTTTTTTCCCTTTCAATATTTATTTATACATAACACCGACCGCATTCAGGACAGTCAATATTAACGTTTCTTAAATGGTAAATGGTCTGCATTTATATAGCCCTTTTCAAGTCAATGAAGACCTCCCAAAGCGATTTACAATGTGCTTCGCACTTACCCATTCACACACACACTCACACACCAATAGGGAATCAGTCATGTAAGGTGGCTACCTGCTTATTTGGGGGCATTGTCTGTCCCAAAGAGACTTGGACATACAACACAGAGGAGCCGTTGATTATTTGTGTTGGTTTTCAATGTTTTGTGTTTTAAAATGATCGTGTTAAATGTAAGCGTGAGCGTTTTGTTTTACAGGATTTTTTCCTACAAGGCTGAATTTTCTTTCAAACGCCAATGTCACAGTCTATATTTGACCAGTGGATGGCGCTGCTGTATAGTGCCAACATGCGCGTAAAGTACCACTACATTATAGTAATGTAAAGTTACTAAGATATTGCATTTTTCTTAACGTCATTTACTATAATCTGTAGGCCCACAAAGCAATGTCTTTTGGTAGGTTAAGTATGTTTAAGTTTAGTAAGTTTCAAATATCACCCAACAGAACTCAAGACTAAGTCAAGCAAGACTTACCCTTTTTATTAAGTCTACAATTTAAATTAAATTATGAGCTTAACAAATTCTGATACTTTAACTGAAATATTGTTTTTTTTATATATTTATATAATTCTGTTTTCCACAAGAATATTTTTTTTATGGATCGGAAACCGTTCGGATCAGATATTTGTGTAACCTGAATGGAGTTGCTTTGTTCTCCTCCCCCAAGGTGACTCATAAACGACTCCCCCCCTCCCCACTTTCTGCTATGTGATGTGGGATCCGATTCATCTCTGCCTCATTCCCGCATGTGGCCTATGAGCAATGCACATCTATCTTTGCTCCCAGCGTGATGTACATTGGGACAAATGAACCTGCCCAAAATGAAATAAGAATCTCTACAAAATGACAATTTGCTCACTCAACTCGCACTTTTTTTGTTGCTGTTGGAGAGTGCTTGTTAGAGTTGAATGCTCTGAGTCCCCATCTTAATTAGCCTTTTCCTCACCCCCCGCTATAATGTTATTCAGAGTGGGACAAAATAGAAACCAGGGGTGATGGAGTATGGTGAAAACTGGGGCACCAAGACTACACCCTCATTGCCATCTTTTTTTTCCACCAGAAATAACATTACATATTCAGCTTTTTTCTTTCCGAATATTCAGCAATAGAATGTGGATTGTTTAAACCTAAAAACACTGATTTCTGACCAAAAATACATTTCCTGCTGTTAAAAAAAAGAGGAAGTACATCGAGTTTAATAGTCAAGTCAAGTCAAGTCATTTTTATTTGTATAGCCCTAAATCACGAAGAGTCTCAAAGGGCTTCACAGATTGTTACACTATATTACACAAACTATTTTCAACCGACAAGAGGAGTAGGTTATTCGTATGCAATGGAGTAGAAGTGAGTTTTAAGTTTAGATTTAAACATTTCCACTGAGGTTGCAGATCGAATCTCAGGGGGAAGAGCATTCCACAGCACCGGTGCCCGGATGGAGAACGCTCTCGAACCAGCAGAAGACTTCTTTGCTCTCGGGATCATCAGAAGACCAGCACTCTCAGATCGTAGGCTTCGGACCGGGACATAGTGGCAGATCAGATCTGAAAGATAAGAGGGAGCAAGTGACTTTAAAGTAAACCTTAAAGTGACAGTGTTATTTATTATCTACCACCTCCTCGTGGTAAAAATAAATGAAACTCAATTTATTAAATAAAAAACATTGATTTGAACAGTAAGCCAAAATACCTGAATCATCATATAAACATGATTTTTTTTTTTCAAATTCCGCAAGCCGCTAAACTGAGCTGACATCATTATCAGCCATCTTTCCAAAAAGGCAAGGCAAAAAAAAAAAAAAAAAAAAAAAGATAAGTAAAATGGTGGGTTTTGGTCACATTTGTATAGAGTACTTCCTTACACTAGACCAATGGTTTCAAATAGGCGGCCCCTGGGCTAGATCAGGCCCGCCAAGGATTTTTTTATCCTGCCCACAAGACAACACATAGAGAAGCGCAAAAAAAGAGCTGCAGTTATAAATACTGTATGTCCACTTGATGTCACCCGAGCCAGGCACCACTCGCAAAGCAACTGAAGTCGTATTTCTTTCTCTTTCTGTTTTTATTTTCCTCTCTCTTTCTCTCATTCTTTTTCTCTCTCTGCCTTTCTCTCTCTCTCCTTTCCATCTATGTTTCTCTCGTTTTCTTCTCCATCATTCTAACTCTCTCTTTTTTTCCTCATTTGTCCCTCTCTTTTTCTCTCCTTTTTTTCTATCACTTTCTCTCTCACCCCCTTTCCTTCTCTTTCCTATGCTCACTCTTTTTCTCTCTCCCTCTGTCTTTTACTCTTCTCTCATTATTGTTATCTTTCTTTATCTCTTTATCTATTACTTTTGTTTTCCATCTTTTTCTTTCTCTCGTATTTGTCTCCATATCCTCCCCTTTCTCTCTCTCTCTCTCTCTCTCTCTCTCTCTCTCTCTCTCTCTCTCTCTCTCGTGCTCGCTATTTCATTCACTGACCATTTACCATTTTTACATATAAAGGTATGGCATACGGCAGCACAGTGGTTAGCGCATGTGCGCCAAAGTTCTGAGGTCATGAGATTGAACCTTCCTTTGTGGAGTTTGCATGTTCTCCCCATGCTTGTTTGTGTTTCCCCCGGGTACTCTGGTTTCCTCCCACATTCCAAAAACATGCATGTCAGGTTAATTGGCCGGTCCAAATTGTCCCTAGGTGTGATTGAGCGAGCAAATTGTCTGTCTCTGTGTGCCCTGCAACTGGCTGGCAACCAGTTCAGGGTGCCCCCTGCCCACTGCCCGAAGATAGTTGGGATGGGCTCCAGCACCCCCGCGACCCTACTGAGGATAAGCGGTTAATGGATGGATGGATGGTATACAAAAGGCTTGGCACACTTTAGGGGTAACCCAATCTTAGAGGATCTTGAATCTGACAGTTTACACATAAGACGATGAGACATTAACAATTTTGGTCATATGTTGCGCAGTAGACATTGTTGACCTCTGCAAAACTGACTAACCGCTTACACACTGCTTTGAGCTTGCGCAGCTGTTAGTCAAGTCTTTCTGAATATTACCAAAGGAAGGCCGGTGCATTATAGAATACATTTACAGTCATTGATCACTTCAATATAAGTCACACAAGTCTGGTATTTTATTTATTATAAAACATTGGCTAACTTTCTCATTTATTCTTTCGGAGTAAGTTCTCACTGGCAGAAGGGAAAATAAGATATTTAAAGAAAATATTTGCACTTTCTGAAATGATATCCATCCATCCATTTTCTGCACCGCTTATCCTCAGTAGGGTCGCGGGGGTGCTGGAGCCCATCCCAGCCATCTTCGGGCAGTGGGCAGGGGACACCCTGAACTGGTTGCCAGCCAATCGCAGGGCACACAGGGGCAGACAACCCGCACGCTCATTCACACCTAGGGACAATTTTGACCAGCCAATTAACCTGACATGCATGTTTTTGGAATGTGGAAGGAAACCAGAGTGCCCGGAGGAAACCCACACAAGCACGGGGCGAACATGCAAACTCCACACAGGAGGGATGGTTGCTGGACTTGAACCCATGACCTCAGAACTGTGCTGCACACGCGCTAACCACTGTGCCGCCGTGCTGCACCATTCTGAAATGATAAGAACATGATTTCAGCAATTGTTGGCAGTCTGGAGGCTATAGCCCAGCAAATTTTATAAACAGTTATTTTGTACTTAGGAAAAAGCTCCTTTTTTACTTGTTTAAACTGGGACCTGGCGTAGCAAGTGTGAAAATTGTAAAAGTTTATTCAATTTTATAAAAAAATATTTAAAATGTTTCTAGTGTGTAATCAATGCAGTCCTGGTGACCATCCTGGTGTAAAAGGCCTTAGTCCAGAATCCAACCTTAAAAGATGGGCGTGGTGCAACTCCCTGTTGAGCTTGCGTTTGCAAACCGGCAACCTTCTGCAAGGTAAGGCTGGACCTCATTGCAAAGAGGGAGCATCCTTGTTGACAAGACAGCGCAGCAATCACTCGCTCTTCTCCCTGTGAGGGTTTAGCAAAGTGCACATCCATTTCAGTCAGACACGCTCCCTTACCCCCCACACCTCCTTTCTTTGCTTTCTCCTTGTTGTGTCCCTGCAGCGTCTGCCCTCTCCATATGACACACATCTCTCGAGCGCACACAGACACACAACCCTTAACCCCTCCATTTTTAGTCTCCTTTCACATTTTGCCGGACTGCACATCAACATGGGGGTTCAGAGAAATACCCAAAGGACAGACAGAGCGAGATGGCTGAAGGGCCTAGGAGGAGAAAAGAGCTGAAGGCAGATGCAATGCGTGAAATGGAAGGAAAAGCAGAGCGTGGGATGAGTGGAGCCCGGCTAATGATATATTGATTTGTTTGAGCCCGGGGCAAATTTGTGGGCGTGCGGCCGTGTGTGGGTGGAGAATAGTTATTGTTTGTGGATGTCTTAAAACAGCTGGCTGGATACGACTGCGAAGTTGCAAACGCGATAACAAGCGTTTCACTTACATCCCGGTGGCACCAAAAGCCTGTTTGGAATAAATAGAATAGGTACAAAGCTCATTATACAGATCACCACAAGCATAAGAAAATGGTTGAGTTTTTTTTCCCATATATTTCCATTTATAGACATATAATATAAAATATATATATATATATAATATACTGTATAAGCAGCACGGCGGCACAGTGGTTAGCGCTTGTGCGGCACAGTTCATGTCATGGGAACCTGTCGTGGGTTCAAATCCAGCTCCAGACTTCCTGTGCGGAGTTTGTATGTTCTCCCCGTGCTTGCGTGGGTTTCCTCCGGGCACTCCGGTTTCCTCCCACGTTCCAAAAACATGCATTTCAGGTGAATTGCCCGGTCCAAATTGTCCCTAGGTGTGAATGAGCGAATGAGTTGTCTGTCCCTGTGTGCCCTGCGATTGGCTGGCAACCAGTTCAGGGTGTCCCCTGCCCACTGCCCGGAGATGGCTGGGATGGGCTCCAGCCCCCCCGCGACCCTAATGAGGATAAGCGGTACGGCTAATGAGATGAGATATAATATATATATATATATATATATATATATATATATATATATATATATATATATATATATATATATATGTATATATATGTATGTATGTATGTATATATGTATATGTATATATATATATGTATGTATGTATGTATGTATGTATGTATGTATGTACAGGGAGTGCAGAATTATCAGGCAAATGAGTATTTTGACCACATCATCCTCTTTATGCATGTTGTCTTACTCCAAGCTGTATAGGCTCGAAAGCCTACTACCAATTAAGCATATCAGGTGATGTGCATCTCTGTAATGAGAAGGGGTGTGGTCTAATGACATCAACACCCTATATCAGGTGTGCATAATTATTAGGCAACTTCCTTTCCTTTGGCAAAATGGGTCAGAAGAGGGACTTGACAGGCTCTGAAAAGTCAAAAATAGTGAGATATCTTACAGAGGGATGCAGCACTCTTAAAATTGCCAAGCTTCTGAAGCGTGATCATCGAACAATCAAGCGTTACATTCAAAATAGTCAACAGGGTCGCAAGAAGCGTGTAGAAAAACCAAGGCGCAAAATAACTGCCCGTGAACTGAGAAAAGTCAAGCGTACAGCTGCCAAGATGCCACTTGCCACCAGTTTCGCCATATTTCAGAGCTGCAACATCACTGGAGTGCCCAAAAGCACAAGGTGTGCAATACTCAGAGACATGGCCAAGGTAAGAAAGGCTGAAAAACGACCACCACTGAACAAGACACACAAGCTGAAACATCAAGACTGGGCCAAGAAAAATCTCAAGACGGATTTTTCTAAGGTTTTATGGACTGATGAAATGAGAGTGAGTCTTGATGGGCCAGATGGATGGGCCCGTGGCTGGATCGGTAAAGGGCAGAGAGCTCCAGTCCGCCTCAGACGCCAGCAAGGTGGAGGTGGGGTACTGGTATGGGCTGGTATCATCAAAGATGAGCTTGTGGGTCCTTTTCGGGTTGAGGATGGACTCAAGCTCAACTCCCAGTCCTACTGCCAGTTTCTGGAAGACACCTTCTTCAAGCAGTGGTACAGGAAGAAGTCCGCATCCTTCAAGAAAAACATGATTTTCATGCAGGACAACGCTCCATCACACGCATCCAAGTACTCCACAGCGTGGCTGGCAAGAAAGGGTCTAAAAGAAGAAAAACTAATGACATGGCCTCCTTGTTCACCTTATCTGAACCCCATAGAGAACCTGTGGTCCCTCATCAAATGTGAGATTTACAAGGAGGGAAAACAGTACACCTCTCTGAACAGTGTCTGGGAGGCTGTGGTTGCTGCTGCACGCAATGTTGATCGTGAACAGATCAAAGCACTGACAGAATCCATGGATGGCAGGCTTTTGAGTGTCCTTGCAAAGAAAGGTGGCTATATTGGTCACTGATTTGTTTTTGTTTTGTTTTTGAATGTCAGAAATGTATATTTGTGAATGTTGAGCTGTTATATTGGTTTCCCTGATGAAAATAAATAATTGAAATGGGTATACATTTGTTTTTTGTTAAGTTGCCTAATAATTATGCACAGTAATAGTCACCTGCACACACAGATATCCTCCTAAAATAGCTAAAACTAAAAAAGCCCCACTCCAACTTCCAAAATATTCAGCTTTGATATTAATGAGACTTTTGGGTTCATTAAGAACATGGTTGTTGTTCAATAATAAAATTAATCCTCAAAAATACAACTTGCCTAATAATTCTGCACTCCCTGTATATATATATGTATGTATATATGTATGTATATATACTGGACTGTCTCAGAAAATTAGAATATTGTGATAAAGTTCTTTATTTTCTGTAATGCAATTAAAAAAACAAAAATGTCATACATTCTGGATTCATTACACATCAACTGAACTATTTCAAGCCTTTTATTATTTGAATATTGCTGAATTTGGCTTACAGCTTAAGAAAACTCAAAAATCCTATCTCAAAATATTAGAACATCATGAAAAAGTATACAAGTAGGCTATTCAACTAATCACCTGAATCATCTAATTAACTCGAAACACCTTGCGAGGGTTTCCTGAGCCTTAAAAACACTCAGCTTGGTTCAGTAAACTAAATCACAAGTATGGGGAAGACTGCTGATCTGTCTGCTGTCCAGAGGACCATCATTGATACCCTCCATCAGGAGGGTAAGACACAAAAAGACATTTCGTAAGGGGCAGGCTGTTCACAGAGTGCAGTTTCAAAGCCTATCCACAAAAAGTCTGTTGGAAGGGAAAAATGTGGCCGGAAACGCTGCACAACCAAGAGAGATGACCGCAGCCTTAACAAAATTGTGAAGAAGAGCCTCTTCCAGAATTTGGGGGAGCTTCAAAGACAGTGGGCTGAAGCTGGAGTCCAGTTATCAAAAGCCACAGTTCACAGACATGTCCGGGAAATGGGCTACAATAGCCGTATTCCCATGGTCAAGCCACTTCTGAACTCAAGACAACGGAAGAAGCGTCTGACTTGGGCTATGGAGAAGAAGCACTGGACAGTTGCAGAGTGGTCCAAAGTCCTCTTTTCAGACGGAAGCAAGTTTTGCATTTCATTTGGAAGTCAAGGCGCCAGTGTCTGGAGAAAGGCTGGAGAGGAGCAAAATCCAAGTTGCTTGAAATCCAGTGTGAAGTTCCCACAGTCAGCAATGGTTTGGGGAGCCATGTCAGCTGCTGGTGTTGGTCCACTGTGTTTCATCAAGTCCAGAGTAAATGCAACTGTGTACCAAGAGATTTTAGAGCACTACATGCTTCCATCTGCTGAAAAGCTCTATGGAGATGAGGATTTCATTTTCCAGCATGATCTGGCACCTGCCAACAGTGCCAAAACCACCAGTAACTGGTGCACTGACCATGGCATCACTGTCCTTGATTGGCCTGCTAATTCCCCTGACCTGAACCCCATCGAGAATTTGTGGGGTATAGTTAAGAAGAAGATGAAAGACACCAGACCTACAAATGCAAATGAGCTGAAGGCCGCTATCGAAGCATCCTGGGCATCAATAACACCTCAGCAATGCCACAGACTGATTGCCTCCATGCCACGCCGGATTGATGCAGTAATCCGTGCAAAAGGATTCCCAGCCAAGTACTGAGTGCATCAATGGACATTTTCAAATGTTTGATTTAGTTTTGCTGTTATAAAATTATTTTTTACTTGGTCTGAGGAAGTATTCTAATATTTTGAGATAGGATTTTTGAGTTTTTTTCAGCTGTAAGCCAAAATCAGCAATATTCAAATAATAAAATGCTTGAAATAGTTCAGTTGATGTGTAATGAATCCAGAATGTATGACATTTTTGTTTTTTTAATTGCATTACAGAAAATAAAGAACTTTATCACAATATTCTAATTTTCTGAGACAGTCCAGTATATATATATATATATATATATATATATATATATATATATATATATATATATATATATATATATATATATATATATATATCTTGTCACTCCAGGACATTGACGTAGTGGTTCTGAAGCCAATCTTTTGAGATCTTGGCTGTGTGCTTTGGGTCGTTGTCCTGCTGAAAAATGAACCTTCGCCCCAGCCTGAGGTCAAGAGCGCTCTGGAGCAGGTTTTCATCCAGGATATCTCTATATATTGCTGCATTAATTTTTCCTTTTATCCTGACTAGTATGCCAGTTCCTGCTGCTGAAAAACATCCCCACAGCATGATGCTGCCACCACCATGCTTTACTGTAGGGATGGTATTGGCCTGATGATGAGCGGTGCCTGGTTTCCTCCGAACATGGCGCCTGGCATTCACACCAAAGAGTTCAATCTTTGTCTCATCAGACCAGAGAATTTTGTTTCTCATGGTCTGAGAGTCAATCAGGTGCTTTTTGGCAAATTCCAGACGGGCTTCCATGTTCCTTTTACTAAGGAGTGGCTTTCGTCTGGCCACTCTACCATACAGGCCTGATTGGTGGATTGCTGCAGAGATGGTTGTCCTTCTGGAAGGCTCTCCTCTCTCCACAGAGGAATGCTGGAGCTCTGACAGAGTGACCATCGGGTTCTTGGTCACCTCCCTGACTAAGGCCCTTCTTCCCCAGTTTAGAAGGCCGGCCAGCTCCAGGAAGAGTCCTGGTGGTTCCAAATGTCTTCCATTTACGAATAATGGAGGCCACTGTGCTCATTGGGACCTTCAAAGCAGCAGAATTTTTTCTGTATCCTTCCCCAGATTTGTGCCTCAAGAAAATCCTGTCTCACAGGTCTACAGACAGTTCTTTTGACTTCGTGCTTGGTGTTTGTGCTCTGACATGCACACTCAACTGTGGGACCTTATATAGACAGGTGTGTGCCTTTCCAAATCATGTCCAATCACCTGAATTTACTGCAGGTGGACTCCAATTAAGCTGTAGAAAGATCTCAAGGATGATCAGTGGAAAAAAGATGCACCTTCATGCCAAAGGCTGTGAATAACTATGTAAATGTGATTTCTTAGTTTTCTATTTTTAATAAATTAAAAAAAAGTAAAAAACATTTTTTTTCACATTGTTATAATGGAGTATTTTGTGTAGAATTTTGAGATAAGAGATTAAATTAATACAATTTGGAATGAGGCTGTAACATAACAAAATGTGGAAAAAGTGAAGCGCTGTGAATACTTTCCGGATGCACTGTATATATGTATGTATATATATATATATATATATATATATGTATGTATATATATATATATATATATATATATATATATATATATATATATATATATATATATATATATATATGCATACAGTATATGTATGTATGTATGTATGTATGTACAGGTATGTATATGTATGCATATGTATGTATGTATATGTATGTATATGTATGTATGTATATGTATGTATATGTATGTATGTATATGTATATATATCTATATATATATATATATATATCTTGTCATTGTAAAGAAACATCTCCTGGATGGAACTGGGACGCATCATCAGTGATGTATGTATCCTGGGTTCATTGAGTGTTTCGGGTCTCAAACACTTTCGCCCAGGTGACCCAGCCAAGGTTGATCAGGCCTCAACTTGCGTCCCAGTTGCAGTCCACGGATCCGCCCTTTTGAGCCAAAGCCACCTGGTGGCTTTTTCTGCAGCTTAACTAGCATATTTAATGGCTTTCTTTTTGGCTGCCCCTGTCACACCCAACCGTCCTAGGACTTTCCAGTAGGATCGTCCAGCAAAACCCCTGCAACTGACCTCTATTGGCTCAAAGAAACCTTTCCATCCCCTGCCCCTGCGCTCCTCCAGTTCCTGGTACTTTGCGCGTTTCCTTTCATTGGCTTCCTCACCCGCTCTTCCTCCTCACCTGCTCAAACCTCTTCCTGGAGAAGATGGTGTCTCTCCTTCCTTTGGGCTTGACTCACTTCGGTTTTTGGAAAGAAGCACAGACCTGCGCCCCCCACTGCCAGGACCCCAACCAGTGTCTAATAAATAATAATAATAATAATTTCCTTTGTATTGTCATTCTTTGTAAGAACGAAATGTCGATACACCTGACCCGTTGTAGCGAGCCGATGTCTACTGCCTCAGTCGTGACTCTGCAACCTCCACTTCCTTCTGAGCTCTCCACTTCGTTCCGGTTCTAACTTCAACCCCGGCTGAGGACACCTTGCTGTCCTTGGAATCCCTATACTGAAGAGCCTCTCTAGTACATGCCACCTTGAACTCCTCAATGAGCCCGCTGAAGGGTCGCTGGACGGTATTGCTTGTCCTGTACAAAGCAGCGCTGGTAAGGCTGCGGGGAAGCCCCTGCCACTTCCGGAGAAAGCTACTGATCTTCCTTTCGAGGATCTCCACAGTTGATATCGGTATTGCATAGACTAAGAGAGGCCACAAGACTCTGGGAAGAATAGAGTGCTGGTACAACCAGGCTTTAAATCTACCAGGCAGGCCGGAATTGTCCACCTTGGTGAGCCATGTTGCCAGGCAGTGCAGTAATTAGCGCGTGTGCGGCACAGTTCTGGGGTTATGAGATCGAACCTCCTGTGTGGAGTTTGCATGTTCCCCCCGTGCTTGCGTGGGTTTCCTCCGGGCACTCCGGTTTCCTCCCACATTCCAAAATCGTCCCTAGGTGTGAATGGGCGAGTGAGTTGTCTGTCTCTGTGTGCCCTGCGACTGGCCGGCAACCAGTTCAGCGTGTCCCCTGCCCACTGCCCGAAGATAGTTGGGATGGGCTCCAGCACCCCCGCAACCCTACTGAGGATAAGCGGTGCAGATAATGGATGGATGGATGTATATATATGTGTGTGTGTGTGTGTGTGTGTGTGTGTGTGTGTGTATATATATATATATATATATATATATATATATATATACACAGATATGTATGGGTATATATTTACAATTTGTTTTGTGACTTACGAGCCTGGACACACAAATTTTCTAGGTCTTTTGGAGTGGATTGTTTCGTTTTTTTATTTGTAGGAGGATAATATCTCAGCTAGTTGGCAAAGGTTAGGCTTAGTGAGAACAATAAAAAGCATGTGGTTATTAAAGTCGCCATTTGATGAGACGGTGGGCTCTCAGGGGATCACTTTTGATCTAATCACAAAGATGAAACATGGAGAGAGACACAGCAAATCAAATTTGCCCTCTTGCAATGTGTCAGCGCTTACATACGCACGCATACCCTTGTAGTATACCCTTGGTTCCTTCCGGACACAAAATCTAGGCAGAATTCAATGATTAATAAATGCAGTGCTCTGTTAATGATGCACTTTATTTATTTTTTTAGGACAACTGAGATTAAAGCCACACGCTAGTGAAAACTCTTTTACAGGGTTGTGACACCTGGGGCTCAGGTGGAGATGATCAAACATCATTTGACAATAATATTTGTCATGTTGTGTTTTATAAATCATTCAGCGCATTATCATAAGAGAGCGAAAGATGGAGTTAATGGTGCGCCTGCACATTGCAGCAGGTATACTACGGCAACAAGAGTACCAAACACATCATTATCATTTTTTTTTGCAGATAAAAAATAAATGAAGAGCTAGCCAGACTGCAATTAATTTTAAGTCTTGAATATTCTAATGACTTCTTTGCCCTGGTGAGTTGCACCTTAGGGCAGCTATAGTTAATTTAATTATGTGCAAATGAAGATGTCACAGCCAAGCCAAGTATCCAAATCAGGCTAGTCTCTCTCTGCAACATGCTCCTTTATTCACTTTGGTCTTAAAAGGCTGAATGCAAGTCACTTTTGTTTAATAACCTTTTTAGACAAAAGTACAATTCCAAAATTGTTTTCTTACAATTGTTTTCTTTGTAAATCCTGTGTTTCCTTTGTGGGTTGAGTTGTCTTCATTTAATCACGTCAATTTCAGCTAGTCACATATCATTTCGATTTCTTTTTGTGATGACTTTTGACAGTATTGGATTTAGGGCTTTAACAGGGTAAATATGTAAAACTATGCAGACCACTGGAGGGAATGTTATTGCATAATAGTTGTTTTCAGAGGGTCATGATTTCAGCACATTAAATGCATCGGAATTCTTATAAACTGAATTCTAACGAAAAGACAGATTTTTCCACAAAGCTATCACTGCAATTAAATACGGTACTCAAAATGAGGACCATCAAAAAGAACTGATGCAAGAACTGTCTTAATACCTGACCAGACGTGTAATAGTCATTACCTTATGCACAATGCATACTATATAATAAGAGCGTATACTTTGTAATCCTGTGAAATTTCATCATTCACGTCATGTGCATATTTTTCATTAGTTACATTTCCCTCACTATGTTGTTCAGTTATTGTGGATTCACTCTCTCAAGAATTTTGAACTTCAGTAAGTCATGTATACTCTCCAGGCATCAACGACTACATTTTTCATAAGTTGTCTGTTACTACGACATATATTCAACGCACAATTTCACTCGCAAGACTATACAGCACGTATATCTGATGGAATATCAGACACTTGCACACAAAAATTGCACCAGCTGTATTTATATTCATTCAACTTCAATTTATGTGTGTGGTTTTTCGATGTTATTATTCATTTTGGGCCTAGTGTAACCTACATTCCTCCAGTAAGGACTTACAGTTAGTATACATCATAGTATGAGGATTATTTGTTTGTGTAAAGGAATAATCCACTTTTAAATAAGAAATTGCTTGTAAAAAAAAATCCTTTACTGTCTGTCCGTCCGTCCGTCCGTCCGTCTTTCTATCTATCTATCTATCTATCTATCTATCTATCTATCTATCTATCTATCTATCTATCTATCTATCTATCTCTCTCTCTCTCTCTCTCTCTCTCTCTCTCTCTCTCTCTCTCTCTCTCTCTCTCTCTCTCTCTCTATCTATTTATCTATTTATCTATTTATCTATCTATCTATCTATCTATCTATCTATCTATCTATCTATCTATCTATCTATCTATCTATCTATCTATCTATCTATCTATCTATCTATCTATCTATCTATCTATCTATCTATCTATCTATCTATCTATCTATCTATCTATCTATCTATCTATCTATCTATCTATCTATCTATCTCATATCTCTTGAGAGGGGTGACCGATAGCAAGACAAACACATATACAAAGAAAGGGAAAAAGTAGCAAGAAACACAAAAAATTGACCATGGACAACCCAAATGCCCGAACACCCAAACAAGTCAAGCACCTCGGCACCTAAGTTGGTCATGCTTTCGTCCCTCCAAATGGAAAGGGACACAAGAAAGCGGCCATGTCACACAAGTCAGAGTGACACAACACACTCTTCTGTTCAGCAGCAGGGCCCGACAGCTTTCACTGGTTTACTTCAGCCGCATCATACAGGTGGCCTCCCCATCCCTTAGAATGTGTATAAACATCCAACCATCCTTTAACAACACCTCTCCACTCATCCTTATTACCAACAAAAGCTCTCGCTTTCACTGCATTGAGGCATTGAGACCTATTTCCTGCAGTGCACTCAAAACACCATCCATCCATATCAATCGCGACCTTCCTCTTGGACTCCTTCCATTTAATTCTGCTTTGTAGATCGTCTTCAACATTCAGTCCTTATTAAACCTCTACATGTGTCCAAACCAACCGAGTACTCTCTTATCCACACGCTTGCCCTGTTCCACTACTACTCCAGTTCCGTCTCTCACAATTTAATTTCACAATCTATCCAATCTTGTCACTCTTAACATACTCCTCAAACACTTCATCTCAAAAACATTCATTTTCTTTCTTAAATCTGCATTCGCGCTCCAAATCTCTGCAGCATACAACACAGTTGGCACAATCACACTCTCATACAGTCCTCTCTTAACTTCCATACTCATACTCTTGTTGCTTATCACTCTCCTCAGAGCACCCAAAACCTCGCTTCCTTGATTCACTCTGTGCAATACTTCGCACTCCATTCCACCAACTGCAGCCACATCACTACCCAAGTACCTAAAGCTTTCAACTTCTTCCAGCACCTGTTCATCCAACCTTATTTACAACGCCATGTCCACTCCATCACCTTACTCTTCGCAATATTCATGAAATGAAATGATCTGCATTTGCATTTGATCTGCATTTCTATAGCGCTTTTCAAGTCAATGACTTCCCAAAGCGCTTTACATTGTGCTTCACATTTCCCAATAGCGGCCGTGATCTGTGCAACCATGTAAGGCGCTAACCTGCTTATTGGGGGTAATAGGGGGTTCAATGTCTTACCCAAGGACACTTCGACATGTAACACGGACAAGCCGGGATTCGAACTGGGATCCCTTAATCCTAAAACGATCGCTCTACCTCCTGAGCTACTGCCGCCCCAAAAATATGTTCCCATACCGGGAGTTGAACCCGGGCCGCCTGGGTGAAAACCAGGAATCCTAACCGCTAGACCATATGGGATATAAAATTCACACATTACTTATGTCTATCACACACTATTCCAAACTCCATTACCAATTTTTTCAATGTTTCCTCAGAATCGGCCACAAGCACATCTGCAAACAACAACTGACTTACCTGCCACACCGTTCCACTGTTATCCATCGTCTCTACACCTCTGCCAAATACTCTCGCATTCACCTCTCTCACCACTCCATCCGTGTACACATTAAACAGCCATGGTGACATCACACACCCCTGTCTCACACCAGTCAACATAGGGAACCACTCACTTGTCTCACTCCCTACTTTTACACATGCTCTGCTGTTCACATAATAACTCTTTAATGCTTCCGACAACTTTCCACCCACTCCATACATTACCATCACCTGCCACAACGCCTCTCTATCGACTCGGTCATACGCCTTTTCCAAGTCCATGAAAGCCAAATAAACATCCTTACCTTTTGCAAAATATTTCTCATACACCTGTCGTACTGCAAACACCTTATCCACATATCCTCTTCCTTTCCTTAAACTACTCTGCTCCTCCATCACTACCTCATCTGTTCTTACTCTCACTCTCTTAATCAAGACTCTTCCATACAGCTTACCCGGCACAGACAACAAACTGATACCTCTCGAATTGCTATATACTTATCACGTTTACCCTTATACAATGGCACCAGACATGCACTACATCAATCAACAGGAACCACACCACTTAAGAAGCATACATTCAACAAGCGTACAAACCAGTCAATCATAGCCGTGCCACCTTTTTTCAAGCATTCTGCAGTACAACCATCCAACCATCCACAAATATACATTTTACATATCATTATGTACGGAATGCTTTACCATATAACCTCAAAGTGTTCCAGTTTATTGTAGTGAATTCAGTGCAGTATTTTCTCAACTTTGTAAACTTTCCTCTCCTCATTTGGATTCTGGCCCTTCGTTTGTCACACCGCATCGTCCCTCGTTCGACCGTGGGTTCATTTTTAAAGCACCTCAGTTGGGCTTTGAGGTATTTCATGGTATCCACTGTGAAATGGCTTTCAGCCGCGCAGCCACTCTGCCGGAATGCCAATGAATCCACAGCTACGACTTTGTCCCAATAACTCATTCACAAGACTCCCCAGCTGTAGGACGCTCATTTCACATGCATGGATGCTCAGATTATGGCCGAAATAATGAAAAAACATGACATAGTTCTAATAGCAGTCTGCCATGTACTCACAGAATATTCCTCAAAGTGGTTAATAATTAATGAGCAGGATGTTAAGATTCCACCACTATCCTACCTTCTGTCTCTCTAAAGTAAAAGAGTCTCGCTAGAAAGAAAGTGATTGTTTTCCCGTCGTTTCTCTACTATCCACTTTGATCTTTCACTGGGTTTATCCCTTGCCTCTTCCCTTTAAATCCTTGAAATATCTTTTCACTGTGGCTACTTTCTTTTCTTTACTGATGCATTAGAACACTTTTATGTCTGAGCTCTCCTTTGTCTTTCCTTGAATTTAAAGTGGATCTTTGATGGGCTACGTCAAGTTACCTTTATTTGTCTATCCCTTAATCACATGTCTCAAAGGGCTGTACAGACTGTCATCTGGAACTGATAATGAGCAATTTACGTTTGTAAAAGACTAACAAGACATTTTTTTACTTGCATTGACTTGTTTAGCTTGAAAAAACAAATACTGTAATTCAAAATGGACAAGCAATGTGATAAATGATATTAGGGGACAACTATAGTATTCAAAAATGCACAACAGGTCATATTTCCCTTATTGAGCTGTAGTTGATACCTTATCCGCCATTATTGAGGACTTCATATGTATTTTTACCATCTATTCTACCCAGTGGTGGGCCGTAAGGGCCTGCAAGGCCTTTTCTGCTGGCCTAAAATATATCTGAATCATTTGTTGGCAATCATATTCAGTCCATTTACACTACTACTTAATCATTGATGCTGGTTTTGTGTTGTGCCTAAATAAAGCCACAAATGATAAATACTGTACTGTAATTCAGAATTTTTAGCTTTTTTTTATTGTTTTTTATCCGGTCACACTGCTTCCAGACGTGTGCTTCCATATTTGATTATTTAACCCATCATATTTCAGTCATTACTTGTTGCAAGGCTTAGAAATCTGCCCATAAAGCCTTCAATATTTCTTGGAAACATAACACGAGTGTAATGCCACTGTGTGTTCAGCCAATCGAATTTTGAATTGGTTTAAATCCGACTGCTGGAATGCCTAGAGAAACATTACCGCTTTTACTAGGGGACGGTAAATCACAAAAACAATCGCAGCAACCGCTCACTGATAACCTGCTGCAAAACGAAATGGTTTTGTCAACACACAATGGCTGAAGTAGAAAAAGAAACTGATTTGGTAGCAGATGTACTGTCCAAGCCATTTGTTTTTTGAGACAAGCTGGACATCATTAAAGAATTGCAACAGGAAAAAGGTTTTGTTTGCCACTATTAGCCCACAAACTACGAGCGGTACCCCATGGGAAAGTTAGTGTCTGATGTGCTGTGTCACCTTCCTCTAGAAGGGTTGGACATACTATTTTGAAATGCAACCCCACATTATCTGCCACTTTCAGCCCACAAACTTAGAGTGGTACCCTAAGGGAAGTTAATTAAGCACTGTTCGTCTCATTTTTGGTGGATGAGTTGACAGACGCGAATAACGCTGCTTGTACTGGTTGTGCGTCATGTCACGGACACAGGTGGCAAGGAACGTTTTGTCAGATTTGCAAAAAATGACATTGGAGGTCATCCACTTTTTGGTGGTAAAAGAATGTCTAAGTAAAGTTGTTGCACAGTGTTATGACGGTTCAGCTGTCAAGTCTTTTGGATCAAGTAGGGTGCAGGCTAGAGTTAAGGAGAGCGCATTGTCTGCTTTAGGAGTTTTGATCTTTGCTTGACTGGCATTTTATACTCAAAAAATTTAAAATCAAGAAAACAAAATCCCTGAAAAAATGTGTCACATCACAAATTCAGACTGGAGTGAAGGCCCAAGAGTAAAATTTGCGTCACGCCACTGAATCTACCATCTAACCTGGAAATATGTATGCGTGAATAGCTGGATTGTCGAAGTTTGTGGGTGGTCGGCTATCCCATTTATGCAGTTTTAATGAGACATAAGTTCTGTGGAGATCCATTTTTAAAATATGTGACACCCTTGTCCTGCACCATTAAAGCAATGTGTGCATGTCTCATAACCTGTTTTTCATTCACACACCATGTGGATGTAAACAACTACTTAATTTTTTGGGAGAGGAAAAAAATCGTTTTCCCCCCAGTAATTTAGGATCTCCGCTTCATCTCCTTAGAGCAGCAAGACGTTTTACAGTGACAACAACAGTGAGCAGATAATTAAGGTGCTGTATCTCAGTCTGTCTCAGACTACTGGTATCAACGGAAACCAGTACTACTATTGTCTTATATGGGAGAGTAAACCCCCACCCGCAAAAAGGGATGGCCGCCACCAGGCTGTTATTGCCCAAGACACACCAAGGGAAGTGCCCCAATGACCAAATTGGGTAAGGGCTCCACGAACCGTGACAATAAATCCAATGCAAGCAATTTTCACTGAATAGATCCTAATAATGGATACTATTGGACACATGCCCTTTGGGCATGGTTCAAAAGGAGGGTTGCCATGTTGCCAAGCAACGTATTGCGGACCTTGTGCATCGGATACCTAAAATTAATAAAACTGAATGAGTATTTTTTTTGTGGTCAGTGTCATCGAATCGCTTTCCATGGGTCAAGAAAAAGTCAATTGCTTTTATTATTTTTCATCAGCCAAAATGATATAGGGCCAACTTTCAGCCGTTAGGGTCATAACGTCAGGAACATCTGCCTTTTATCCACAGGGTTACCCTTTTTTTCTCGCCCATCGTGCTTGGTTGCTGTCGGGACTAGACGTTTTGCTTTGTTTTCCCAATTCAGAGCAGGCACAAGATTCCAATTAAATGAGCTTATTGATCCCAAGTGGTAAAGTGGCCAAATGAAATTAGTGTCATCTGCCACCCTGTCGATTGTAGCTCCCCATTGTTGATTGAAAGCCGTGTAAAAACCCACGGCACATACGACAAATCAAACATGCCATTAAAGCATCGTTCCCATTATCAAAACACCATTATTTCTATTAATTATGGGCAGAGGTGGAGCGTTTAGATAGCCTAAAAACGTCCTGCGAATAATATGTAGTTCTAAAATAATTAGTGTGCTTTGCTTATAACATCCTTGAAGTAATCATGGTTCATGGATCCCTTCACCTCCAGGGTCACCGGGGCACTATTTCCTGTGGTGTGTCTTTGGCAAGTACAGTCTGGTGGCACCCGTTCCTCCTCAGGCCAAGGTTTTTGGCCAGAGGTTTGCTTCCTCTCATGAAACAAATACTACTTTTTTCCACGGTTACCAGTAACATGAGAAGCCTCCTGATCTTACTCAGATACAGCACCTGCATCTGATGGTTGCTGTGGATTTTTAGTGTGAAGCTCCATCCTGCTCTTCAAAGATAAGATGGACCTCCCAGTCACTCTAAATAGCAGATTTTAATAGGTTTATAACTTAATTTAAAGGAATGTAAGTAAACAATCAACTAAACAATACATATTACAGAGTAAAATCAGGAACAAACATAAAACATTTTATTTATAACAATTTATTTGTTCTATTTTAACATAATAGACCAATTTAAAGTGATGAAGACAGCTTTAAAACAAACTTTATTTCCTCATTCTGCAATATTTGTTACCAAACATTGTACGTCAATTAGGGTAATGGGTGAAATTTACTTAGCTAGTCGATTAGGCTGCTTAAACTTTGCCAAAATGTTATCGTGAATGCCCTCTCCCTTTGTTTTGCTGGAAACTAGTGCTGAGGTTAATTTGTAAATATTGGGGATTATCAGCATTACCTTTAATTAATACGAATGCATGATTTTTTTCGATAGCTCTTTGAGATATTGTACTGCTTCCACACAAGGTGCACCAGTGTGATACTTACCCATGCAAGGCAGAGTAGATTTACTGTGGATTCCCAAATATATATATAAAAAAAAAACAATCAAGTGGTGCTGCGAGCTACAGAGGAAATGAATTCCCCTACACATATCAAGTGATAATCTGAGATTGGGCAGCGACTCTGAATTGTATTTTTCCCGCATTTTTTTAACCTTCTGCTTATCCAAGGCGAAACAAGTTATTGTGATTACTGCAGGTAAAAACCAAATTGGTTTTCCTATTCCATTTTTGCATGCACTCCCACACAGTCGTTTTCATTGTATCACTTTGTTTCTATTCATTGTGTCACACCTGTTATTCACTTTTGCCTCTCTAGCTTCACACATTGTTTCCTCTCTCTCCCTCTCTCTCTCATCTTTGAGGGAGTGCACACCCTCATCAAAATGCACAGCCAGTTCTTCTGGGCATGGACCAAGTGTCCCTCCCTTTCCTATTGTATGTCGACTTACAACTAGTCAAGGTGAATTGCTTTAATGAAGTCTGATGAAATTGCAATCCATTTGCCTGAACCCAGATCTTTTGTTTCCTTTTTGGGTTTTAATGAGCAGGGTGCTCGGGTTTTGCTCACGAGCTTGCAGAGAGGCAAGGCATGAAAATGCTGTAAGGAGCAAGCAGGAAGGAGGGTACAGCAAATGAGGTGTTGGTAAAATTATGGAAGGGGGCGAGTAAAGAGAGCCTAGCCTTGGAAACAGAGAGGGAAGGGGCGGGGGTTGATGAAGAGGGGAAAATGTGTAGTGCAAGAAGCAGCTTCAGTTGCGGCTCCCGGCTCTCATCAGTGGGGAACAAACGCCTTTTGTGTTCCGCCCGCTGCGGTGGGCGGCTACATTTACCGTCACGCCCGAAGGGAGATACCGAGAACCCCCCTCCAATGAGCCAAGGATGATTTCCCTTTTCCTATAAGGCTTCAGATGCAGATTTGTACCCGGATTGCTGGATGGTGGTTTGGACACACCTAATTTACTTTTTATTTCCCCTCACACCTTTCTGTGGATTTGTCACACGGACTCAAAAGCTGGATGAAAATTATTTTGAATTTTGCTGTTTTAAGGCACGCTCCTAAACGTCCCGATTGTTGATTAGGTTGAGAGAAGGTAGAATTTACACTGTTGCTACTCCTGCTTTTATTTCCCTTCAACTTCTGGGTCCACTTGAATCTTTCATGCGTGTGCCCCAAGTGTGCTCAGGTGATGGGTATGAGGATTAAGGATCTTCTAGAGTAGGTACAGGTGTCGCCAAGGCTTGATGGAGGATTAGCCGCTGTAATAGCTTGTTGAGGGCAGCCTGCGGAGCTCAAGCAACGGTCGCATTGACACTTGGGGCAAGGGGGATTAAGGATGAAAAGGGAGATCAGCAAAGTGATTGAAGTCCAAGGGATGCAAGGCTACATACACTGTGAGGAGTGCTGAAACGTTGATGGCACTTCGCTGAACTGCTCCAATAACTCAACAGCACAAAATCCAATCACCGGGTGAGACACTATTGATTCCTCTGTCCAAACAGGATAATCTGTTATCTCATTAATCATCTCAAGAGGTCACTGTGCTGTAAATGGCCATCAAGCGCTTGTTGACCGAAAAGAGTTTTCATCGTATCATATTGGGCAACAGATTTAATCAATAAGATGATTTTATCTTGCAGCCAATCACAATTTTCAGTCTTCACTAGGGGTGTTATGCCTATATTGTTTTGTTTGGAAAACCTGTCCTGTGTTTGGTCAGCTCTGTATCAGTCAAGACAGCAGCCAGAAACATAATGTGTCTTGGTCTGTCAACCCATTAATCCTCCATTTATTGAGTTTCCTCAGTTAATGATATTTCCTTCTCAGTTGGAGAAACGGGCAGGCTAGGGAAGTGCCGCACAAAAGAAGTGATGCGCCCTGTTTGACAACAAGTCGACTTTTGCATGGGAGGCAGCGCAGCAGGGGTGACTGCAAAAATCATCATTGTCTTTTTATGTTAAACGGCAAAAAGACAAAACCAGGAATAGCACTGCCAGCTATTTGCTTCATCAAAACAACCAAATGGAGTCAATGCATCTGAAATAGGCACAAAAACTTCAAACAACAACTCTTCAAGAATACAATCATAGAGGATTTTAAAGCGTAAACATTTTTCCTTAAAAACAAATCTTTTACCAGTGCAGAACAAACAGGAGTGGAGAAAACAGGGAAGCCCGACAAGACTTGGCAAAGAGGAGGTGTGTTTGATAGCACAACCCTTCAAGGGATAGTGGGTGCGGTCCCCTCTCTGCCGTACAGACAAAGACCTCAACAGGTTCTGCTGTCAGAACTGGTCATCACTTCCACTCCAGCAGACACAATGGGCTGCAACATGTGTGTGGTCCAAAAGCCCGAAGAACACTACAGGCTCATGTTCCAGGTGAGGCCTAGTTCCTGCATCTTCTCCCAATGTCTCTTTCCTTTCTCAAATTGTCAACTGTCCTCACACTCGGCCATGTCAACCATCTTCCACTGACCCATCTCTTGATTTGACATCACGTTTAATCAGATGGCGTTTTTGTAAATTGTCGTTAAATGATTGCTTCTAGCCCACTAGTTTATTTCCTCACATAATATCAAGTTGTTGTGAAATGGGTCTGTTGAATTTCTACATGAAAGTTGTTTTCAAACCAAAATATCACGATTGTTGTAAAAGGTCTTCTTTAATATTATTTTGAATGCCATCCAAACTGTTTATTTTTATCTTGCCCCTTATCAAGTCATTCAAAAATGGTTTCAATAATTTCAAAAATTGAAATGCTACTTATTACGTAGCCATTGATTTTAAACAATTAAGGCAATATAATAAAAAAGGTTTTACATAGCTACTATTTGTAACTAGTGCGGCTTTTTAACTAACACAACTCCACTGTCCAGCAGAAACTCATTGGATGCATTGAAAACCTAGATGGACCTTTCAATTTCAATCGTTCTTGACTTAAATGTCAAGCACAGTTTGAAAAGTCACCGGTGAGTTTACCCTATGTCAACAAACATGAGAAATTATTTTAGAGCCATCCAGTGTCTGTAAACCCTTATTGATAAAACAAATTCCCAACTACCTATCTTATAAAGAATCACACAACCACAAACAAAATATTCACAAAGGTGATATCAGAGGGAAAATGATCTTGTCTCACTGTACTGATGAATGCACCCACTCAATGTGAAATGTTTGCTTTGTATCAGCAGAAACTAGATCAACATTATTGCATCTAATAGAAGAGCATTTAATTATTCAGCATGTTACTATCATGTTGCCTCAATAGAAAATCGTGAAAAATTAAATAACTTACAGACCAATTAATTTGCTGGTTTCCATTTGCAACTGATTTTGCACAATATGGCAATGGCATAGATTTAGAAGCCAATCAAATTCTACAATATTATTCAGTACAAAAACCCTTAACTCTCTTGACTCTTTTTTTTTTTGTTCGGCCTTCTTGGCAGGTTTTAGTTGCCATGATGTGAAGCAGAACAAGAGTTAATAAAAATGCTTCTACTGCACTAATACCTTTGACCAATTACAACAGGCGATTGATTACATTCCTGGAAATGTTGAACAACTGTTCTTTTTGTTGTTTATTTATTAGTTTTCTTTGTTGAAAATATGGAAGAAGACGTGCCAATCAGTCGTAAAATATATTGACTGAGAAAGAGAGGAAGCTTGAGGGCCTTTCTGTTAAAAAAACAACAAAATTAAATACAAGTGAGGCGATGCCAGTGTTACAGCCTCAGCACCACCTCCCCACCTGGACAGTTAAAGGTTGAAAAGATACCCTTGTGGCACAGGAATGTTATTATGGCGCCTGTCTAATAAATATTCTGACTGACCCCAACATAAGCCCTCGTGATTAAGAGTCATGAACAATGCTGCGGCGCTCTAGTTTTCTGCTGCGCCTGATGCACCTTTCGGGTTAGCGCTACATGTTGGCATCCAGGCCTGCATGCTTAATGGGGCTGCATGGGCTGCCAGAAGCCAAACTGCACCCGTAAAGGCATGCTAATGAGATGGGTAGGGGCTCTCAGGAAAGTCTGCTCCTTACCTTGGTTTGTCAGAAGCAATTGAGTGGATGAGTAGAAGTGGATGGACAGGTTTCAGGGCTCCTCGCTCAATCTCTATGTTTGCTACTAAGGCCAAAGAACAATAGCCACTGGTCCACCGATCAGTTTTGGAGCATCTGTATTTTGGAGATTTCAAGAACCCTAAATTATTCCGGCAAAGAAAATAAACTCTAGCGCTTAAACCGCGAAGAGAAAGCACAGCCACTCTTCTTTCCGCTGAATAAACCTGTGTTTGAAGCTTTATCTAGCAATAACAAAAACATTCTCACCAATAATTAGTGAAAAGAGATTTTAATGACAGCAACCGTGCTGTGAGGACTTTTTTTTATGGCAATTGTTATTGTTTTTGTTCTGCAATTTTGTTTTTGCATCTTTGACAATACCCACTGTAACAGGATTCTGAAATGTATTTAAAAAATACTCTAAGATGTGCAAGTAACAAATCAAGCCACATGGCAAGTCACATTTATTTATATAGCCCTTATTCACAGGGAGTATCAAAGAGCTTACAGACTATTATTACACCATCGCCTGATCTTAAACCAACAAGCGGGCAAGGAAATACTCAAAACCTCAAGAATGAGAAAAATAAGAAACCTTGAGAAGGGGCCTCACAAGTGATAATCCCCCTTCCAGGATGACCGGGGTGCAATAGATTTAGCATTGGGTAACAGTACATAAAACGTAGTGAACGACAACAAAAGAAAACACGAGGTAACATGTTTAAATTTGTGCGGAAAGTGCATGACAGCAACGACGCCTCAAGCCTGTAAAATAGCCCAAAGAGTACATGACAGCAACGACGCAGCTTCCCATCTCTGCCGGCTGGTCGATGAAGACTTTGACATGCTTCAGGTCCAGATGTTGGCCCGCTAACCTGTCTCAAATCCTCCTTCTCCCTCGCATCACCACCAGCCAGGCAGTCGGAAAAAGACAGGGAAAGAAAAGTATGAGGTGGGCATCAATCATAAGCCATTGAATAGAAGTGGGTCCTAATTCTAGAGTTAAAAACTTCCTTTGAGGTTGCAGATCTCCGGAGGCAGAACATTTTACAGCACCTATGAACAAATCTCACTCCAATTGCACTTATTTGTCCTTTCTTAGACAAGATTGGTATTCGTCTGCTGTAATAAATACTTGAACTACAGTCGGATTATAGTTGTCTACAGCAGCGGATGAGTTGTTAAATTGAATATCACATCAGATTATAACAATACGTTTAAAAATAAAAATTACAGAGGGCTAAACTAAGATAATTTGCCAAGGGTTAAAACTGAAAGATTATAGAATTTTAGTGATTCTTTTTTCTAACCACGTCCACGCTGAATAATCAACCGATAATTTATAGCCACTATACATGTTTTTCAATGTGCCATTATTATACAGCGTTACCATCACGAGGCCACACGCTATGGCGCCAAAACAGGCCGCTCTTAATTCCACTGCCTGTGTAATATCATTACATTGAGAATGATGTGACACTGTGTGTGCATACTAGTTCAATGACTTAATTAAAACGTCTTTGTTAAGGTAAAACAGGCTGCCGAAACTCGTGTTGAAATCTAACCACCTATTGCCAAATAAATAAAACCCAATCAGGCTGTGCACAACACTGATGCTTGGTTACTCCATGCAGATGGTATGTCGGCGCTCCAAAACGTAATGTCAGCTGTTGAATCGTGCGCCTGGGAGATTGGCAAAACCGAAGCCAACACGAAAGTTGGCAGCTTCCGCTCGAACCAAATTGGTTTCCAGGGGAAGCTGCTTCCATGGCAACCACCGTCATTAAAAGAAGCCTACTGCGAGTGTATGAGTGTGTTAAAGCGTGTGTTTCAGCCCAGCCTTGCACTTCCCTGTCACTATTTCAACCCAGCCTTTATAATTAAGGGATTAAAAAGACATCCCATTGTAACATACGATGCCTCGTGTAGTCTGGGGAACCCGTGTTGGACGTCAAATGCAAAAAAAGATTTAAGGTGTGCTGGATGTCGACATGGAATCTCTTTGTTGACACCAAATCACCAAAGTGCTACCACGTGTTACTAGAAACAGAGAGCGACATGCCGCCGTCACATCCATAGCTGAAGTGAGTAGGTTCAAGTGTAAACAAAACAAAAAAATAAACAAGACAACATTGCAGTGTTGGGTAGTTTCTTCAATGTTCAAGTCATTGTTCAAAGTCCAGTCTTCCTTGTTCGTAAGTGGTGTTCTTATTTTCGTAGTCCGTCCATTCTCCCATTTGTCCATGAATTTGGTCTCCTGTATTCTTATAGGAAGTGTGGTCCTCTCCATTGCAAAAAAATCCTCCATAGTGCACACCCACTGCTCCACTGCTGGGGAGATTTTGTTTGTGCCATAATCTTGTTGTTACTTTTTTTGCTAGCTGTCAGTACATTTTTACCCAGGTACTCATCCTTTCTTTGTAATATTTCTCCAGTATGATGGCCTAAATAGAGCACTTTGAATGTTTTAAGTATCCAACATCCCACTATGTTCTTTAAACCAAACAATATTTTTTCCCAGTGATCTCGAAATCATGGGCAAAGCCAAAATATACCTCTCAACATGTTCTCCAGCATGGTTGTTGAACCGGGTAAAAACCTCTCCTAATTTTGAGGATAATAAAAAAATCTGACGGCATTCTTCCAGTTGAATTCACTCAGATTCCGGGAGCAAGTGGATGTGCTCTGTGTTTTACATATATTCCACCGCTCATCTTCTGTTATTTATTATTCTATCTCCTTTTCCCGTTTTTAATCTAGAGTGATCAATGCCCACTACATGCCATCAAACATTCATACAGATTGGGCATTGCAATAAAAAGTACTGATTGGCACAAAGGGCTACCATTTTATCTTTGTAATTACAATGTTGTTTCTATGTTATTACCAGGTTGTATTTATAAGAAGTAAATTCACCACCAAATCCTTATGCCAGTAAAATTACAAAAAAATTGCAATGGTCTTTACCTTTAAAGGCTCTTTCAAATATGTTTATGACCTTATGACTAGTACCCAGTTTTATTTCTTTGTAATAGTAGTATTTTAATTGAAGGTAACAAAAATAGTTATTTCCTGTATCCCAAAATTCTCTTTCAGTTCCGCAAAACTCTGCAGCTTGCCATTTTCAACCATCATACATACTGCTGTGATACCTTAGCATGCCCATTGTTGGAACCCTTTATCATTCTGTCCTGGACTGAAACTGTCGTCGAAGGCAAACCAGCTCAGAATTCTTGCCTCCCTGTCTAAACTGTATTTCCTAACTATCTTGTTGCACCTTCCTATTGTATTATTAGTTATATTTCCTAGCTGGTTATCTGCATTTTTTAAATTTGAATTTTTATAAGCTATTAAATGTCCCCCGTGGTTGCCGTCCCTAATTCTATACTTTTCCATTTTATAACATAACCATCTTTACACCAAAAAATCAGTTGTCTAATTTGTGTCGCATAAAAGTATTCCTCTTGGCTTGGCAAAGCCAGCGCCCCTCTATCATTGGGAAGCTGCAGAGTCTTGTATCGAATTCTAGGTTTTTTCTCTGCCCAAATAAACCTGGAAATTCACTTATCCCATTCAATGAATTGTGATCTGGGAACCAACACTGAAAGATACTTGAAATTGTGTAGGAGCTTTGGCAAGACAATCATCTTAACTAACTATATTTTTTAAGTCATATCTAATACTATATTTGGACATTTTTCTAGATCCCTCTTAACTTCTTTGTTTAATTTTGTATAGTTGTCATCAAAAACCTTGACCAATCTTTTCCCAAGATTTACCCCTAAATATTCTGTTGTTTTGCTATTCTAATTAATACTGTATTGTTATTTTACTCCTTGGGATAGAAATAGAATCTCTTTGAGGAATGTGTTACCATTGTCAAGTAAATTTATTTAGAGGTTTGCTTTCTCTGTAAGGGCCCGGTCACACAGCCATTTGCCTCTGTATCGAGGCTGAATCACGGCCAGAAATTTCTGCCTGTGAAGCAGACGCTGTTGGACGCTTTGAGATCGCCATACTGACGAGATACAGCAGTGCTTTACACGCGGTCGGAAATTCACACGCGGTCGGCAGCGCGAAAAAGTTTTGCGCTGCTCAAAACTTTTAGGGCCCGGTCACACAGCCTTTCACGGGCGTATCGAGGCTGAATCACGGTCAGAAATTTTTGCCTGTGAAGCAGACGCTGTTGGACGCTTTGAGATCGCCATACAGACGAGATACAGCAGTGCTTTACACGCGGTCGGAAATTCACACGCGGTTTGGCCGCGCGAAAAAGTTTTGCGCTGCTCAAAACTTTAGACCACGTGTTAACCGCGAGCGGCACACGTGGTACACACGAGGCAATGACGCGGAAATGACGCGGAACGACGTGCTATGGCCGCGGCCAGGGCGTGGTTACACGTGGGTAGGACGCGAAATTTCAGCGGGTAATCGTGGGTGGAGCACGGTCATAGCATGTTCTGCGCCTGTATCGCGGTGTTATTACGTGAAATTAGCGTGTTACGCGTGTGACGGTCAAACGCCTTTCTCCGCGTATATACAGCGCGATTTGCCGAGCACACGTCAGTTGTGCTCGAGAAGTCAAGGGGTGAACATGGATCCCCGTCACCGTAGTGACCTCGTCTTAATCCATTTTTATTTCTTGACATTTCTTTTAATTTCATAACAAGATAATAAAATAAAAATGAAAAACTATTACAATAATAACATATTGGCTTCTTCGGTGCTATAGCCTGAAATCTTGATCTTCACGGGACTGTGTCTTGAGCGGTTATGATTTCTACAGCCCGGTGTTATGCCGAGAAATGCATCCCTGCCGAGATTTGCATCCCCTTGCTACTACAACCACTTTTACCTCGTTTTATCTCACTTTTATATCACTTTTAGGGAATGTAATGGCGAACATATAACCAAATCCACTTCGTCTTGCATTTGTTGGGAATGTAATACAACATAAACCATTCCGTCTTTGTTTATGTTGTGAACTTAATCGAACGGTAATGCACACCGTATATAAATCACTTTTGAGAACTGTTATGCACTCTACCGTAAAGCTTATTATGCAGAAATAAGCTTTATGGTAGAGTGCATAACAGTTTCAATACGAGCGATTTGAATAGAAAAAGGCAAAATAAACATGTTACCTGCTCAAAAGTGATTTGTATACTGTGTGCATTACCGTTCGATTACATTCACAACAAATACAAAGACGGAATGGTTTAAGTTGTATTACATTCCCAATAAATGCAAGACGAAGTGGTTTTGGTTATATGTTTGCCATTAAATTCCCTAAAAGTGAGATAAAACGAGGTAAAAGTGGTTGTAGTAGCGAGGGGATGCAAATCTCGGCAAGGATGCATTTCTCGGCATAACACCGGCTCGGCAGCTTTTATACCCGTGGTCCACACGCGGAAATGACGCGGAAATGACAGTCACTGGCGTCTGTTTTGCGGGCATACCACCGATGAACAGCAGGTTGGCCAATTTTGCGCATTTTCCATCGCAGGCAACCACGGGCAAAAAAAAAAATCACAAAATTTTACCCGCGATACAGACGCAAACGTCTGTGTGACCGGGCCCTAAGGACCAGAACGAAAACAGGACCCAATTTCGTAGCGTTTACCACAAGTTTTATTGAAGGAAAGAGGAAGGGCTGCGCCCACGATCCGGTGTTCGCTGGCTGCGGGAAGCAAGTCGTTCTCGTACTCAGATTGGGATCCGAACACGGAAGTGGATCTTCCGTAGCGAGCGATGGCGGTGTCAGGGATGGAGAAACGGGTCGGTAGCCGGTACTGGGAGAGCAAGGCGCTGTCGGGGTCGGAAACGGGCCGTGAGCCAGAACGGGAGAGTAGACTTATTCGGGGACAAAAAGAAGTCGTAAGCTGGGACGGGAAAGCAGACGTGGTCAGGAACAAAACAAGTCGTATCCAAAGACGGACGGGAGCAAAAATGGGACAGGTGGGAGTCAGGGTTGAAAAAGACTTGCCTCATATACACTGAGGTTCGCGGACGGACTGACAACAGGGGACTGACAGGACTGGGTTCAAATAGTGACAGGGAGCCAATAAGAACCCGCGGCGGTTGGCGCCAAATGAGCGGGCACTGGTGAATCACATCAGTAACCATGACATTCTCAGTATTTAATACCAGATTGTCGCTGGAAGGAAAACAAACTCTGGAGGCATTTGCCATTTTTATATCACTGTTTTAGTTGAATAGTTTCTTTGGTAAGGCATGAGCCAATGATATTCCATTTGGCTTGGCCCCCTTCAAGGACAAAAAAAAAAGACTAACTTAAAAACCTTCCTTTGCAATGGTAGCGAACCTGCACAATTATGGGATGGAGCTCAAAACTTTTCTATTGAGAGCCTCAAGTTAGTTGTCTTTTAACTCATTCTAGGCTTTGTAGCGTATTATGAACTGACCGATAACGGATAATGGATAATGAATAAAGAAGATAGAACAATAGGGGGCGGCAGTGGCTCAGGAGGATCAAGAGATTGCAGGTTCGATTCCCAGCTCCTCCGTGTTACATGTCGAAGTGTCCTTGGGTAAGACACTGAACCCCTAATACCCCCAATAAGCAGGTTAGCGCCTTACATGGCTGCATGGCCGCTATTGGGAAATGTGAAGCACACTGTAAAGCGCTTTGGGAAGTCTTGACTTGAAAAGCGCTATATAAATGCAGATCATTTAATTTCATTTAAATAACCCTTAAAAAAATCCCCCCCCCCTCTCAACGGGCAATATTCCAAAAACTTACATTGAAAGTTAGAAATTACAAACTCATGTTTGAGATTATGGTTTTTTGAGGTAAATGTCTTGATTTTCTGCTTGATAGCACCGTTTGCAGATCATAGGATCCACAAACCCAAAATACACTTTTTGATCTGACTGTGATGCAATGAGCCGGTGCCTTTGGAATTAGTGAGCTGAACGTTGTCCACATCCTCATCAGCATGATTGCGACCTAGCGGGTCAACCATTCCCGCTTGAATGGATTCTCAGCGAAGACCATGATTTTTCCAGAGGAGGGACCACATTCATTTGAAATAAAAGCAGTTTTTAAAAAAAAATTGTGATAAGTCGAGCTTGAGCAATAGATATACAAGGTGAAACACGTACCTCTACCAGCGTGAACAATTACTAACCATGCATCTATTCATTTCCCAGATAAGGCTTCTGTTATTCCTTTCTTTGTCTATTATCTTGGGTTTGTCTGGGTTTTTTTTAATCCTCCAAAACAATTCCTTGAAAGCCAGTTTGGCCTCCCCCACCCTGGCTTCTCCTCCCATGAATCTCTTTCATCTCCATCCACAAGCGCAGGGTCCGCCCTTGCCTGCGCGGCGCATACAGCCACCGCCCAACTCGTGCTGTGCGTCTGCGATGTTTTTTCCCCCTCATCCGTTCATCCACAACAATCCCTCGTGTCTTGCTGTATCTTAATGAGTCATAATACCCCAAAATCAGCGCATGAGGACGGTTGCTGTAAACAACAACTGACCGACGGGATCGATAAAAATAGCCAATAATATTTACTTTTCATGAAATGTGAGGAACGAGAAAAAGGATTTGCCTGGAATAAACATTCACTGCAAAAGCCATCAATGAGCATTGAGAATGATTTTGCCCTCGTTTTGTTGGGCGAATATAATATTGTTTGTTATGTTATCCAGTTAACACGTATACAACATTTGTGTAAGAAGTAAACATGCACACAAATGTGCTTAAATTCTTACTTTAGTCAGTAAATAAGTTGTAGTCAGACTTGCTGGGCTTTAGTGCATCACTGAACCCCGTTTGAATCGCAACGAAGTCTAGGTACTGGTATTTAATTGGTATTCTTTGTAGACATTTTTTTCAGAAAAGATCTTTCGTATTGTAACAAATCTTTAATTTGACCTTTGCTGGAGACGTGTGGCTGTGACAATTTGAGGTGTGCAGAATTTGCCCCCTATTTAAGAACATGTCAATTCACTTTGAGCCAGTTACCTTGGCTTCCTGAGTGAATACATGATGGTCCACTAACCAACTAACGCAAAGAGAAGCAAACAGCTAAATGTATGACGTCCTCTTCGAAGCGCATCCAGCAGCCTTATTGATAATGAATGAGGAGATTCGAGAAGCCCTGCCCCCCTCGTTGCTTTTTGTACCTGCCTGCAGACTCTCGCGTGCTTCCTGTTTTTGTCCCAAGAAGGTGTGAATATTCCAAACTTCCGTTTGCTGATAGAGGGGAGGCAGAGATACTGGTCAGAGGACATGAGCGTGGAGAAGGACAAATACAAAATAGAAACTGAGTAGCGGGCGATGAGGTCCCTAAGGGCAGGCCGGCACTGCAGACAGAAGTGCTGAGGCAGCAAGGAAACAAACAGAGAAGAAGGAGCGGATGTAAAGATGATTGCAAAACTGAAACACGGGGGGTATCTTCAACATTTGCTTTTAAAAACACCTACTACTTCACCTGAATCCTCACACATAAAATTGCAAGAATTTGCTCACACAGCCGGTTTGTTTTGGACAACACATCGCTAATTAGTACTGGAGCAAAGGCACAAGTTTAAATTCCATGGCGCGCCACAGGAGAAGTTGTATCCCATAAACTGGTCAGTTGTGCCAGGAAGGGAATTTGCAAAAATATCCCCCCGCCCCCTTTCAAAAAAAGGTCTCAATCCAGGCCAAAATTGGCATTATTTCCGTCCGTACATGTTCCTTGAGGACACCAAGTATGCCCACCCGAGTGTGTTTATGACAGACATGGGGACTTGAGACTTAGTGACTTGGACTCGAGTCGACTCGAGTCGCTGTTTTTATGACTTGTGACTTGACTTGGACTTGGCAATCTAAGACTCGGGACTTGACTTGTGACTTGACTTGCCCAAGAAAAAAATACTTGGGACTTACTTGGGACTTGAAGGTGAAGACTTGAGACTTACTTGAGACTTGCACATGTGTGACTTGGTCCCATGTCTGGTTTATGACAGGTGAACAGGAAGGGGTTGCGGCGCCCGTCTGCTGCCCCCGCGCTGGAGCCGAAAGATCCTGCGTTGTCTTCCGTCCTCCGGGGGCGCAGGGGCCACAGAAGGTCAGGCTTGACAGGGCCCCCAGCCGACACGGCGCTGCTTACATTGGGAGTTGCCGACTGCGTGGACAGCGGGACACAAACGGACATCAGTTTTCAACATATGTTGGCTGGTGGCAAGGGTGAGCCATCACCGGCCAAGCCTTCCCCTTCACCACCTCTTCCAGTTCTCCTGGAGCCGGATCTGCTCAACGAGCTGTAAGTGGCATCATTGAGGCAGCGTCCTGGCTCTTGGACCGACCTTTTACTAACCATGTCCACTTTTTCAGTTTCCTAGAACCCGGCTACTACGACCCCTCAGACTACTTTGATGTCGCTCACCATGATGTTGACAGGCATGACGAGTTGGAATATGAGGTAAGGATGCTGATACTTGTATTTAGTAGGGGGAAAAAACAATATTGGACTATATTTCTCTGTAAAACTAAGAAGACTTTTAAATTTGAAAGGAGCTGTACAGAATTTGGAACTTATTTTTCCTCATGACCACCACCTTTGGCTTGTGTCATCATCGCAGGCTCTGCCAAGCTCCTTATGCCCGTGCAAGTATGTGCATTATATAGCCGTGTTCGGAAAAAGTCTTCATCTTTTTAGATGTATGGATAGATTTATTTCATTCATCCCCGTCGGAAAATTTTACATTTCCAGCGGCATCCTCATGTTAAAGATGAAATAAGAGATATAGAATAAAAAAATACCCAATATATCATGTACTCTGGTTTGGCTTTTGTACTATACTCGAAGCAGGCCTTTCTTTACGCTCATCATTTGCATACTACATTTACTAACAGAAACAAAAAGAAAGGTGGGAACGAGCCTGACATTACTTGACAGCAACACCCCCCACCCCCGCTCCCATCCCTCCTATCTAATGAGTTCTACATTAAACAGATTTACGAAAGGAAAGATCAAAGCAGATAGGTACGGTAAAATATAAAGCATTAGGGCTCTTTGAACTCAGCGTTAATTGAGAAAAGGTATAACTTTAAACAGTTCTAAGGATGAAATATTTGAAATTCAACATTTTAAGTTTTTTAACAGGTTTTCCAATTTATTTTTAAAAAGCATCCAAATACCCTAAATAATGTATTGAATTGTTAAGAATAAAAATATGAATTGGACTCATTTTCAATTCGCTTAAAAACAAAAAATGCATGGATTTTCCATTGTTATCGGTCACTCTTTTCAATTAATGGTAAATATTATGATTATAATTTTAATTGTTATTAATTGTAACATTTTAAATTACACTGATCAAAAGATTCCTGAAGGACAACTTTGTTGAAATTGATCACTTCATTTAGTATCAGTGGTGGTTACAAATGCTTTCAAAGGTAGCTAACCTAGTGTTTAGTTCAATGTTGGTATAAGTTCAAACCCCCAAAAATATCAAAAGATCCCCCAAACAAAAAGTGACTATTAGAAAAGGAAAAAAAAATGAAGGTAAATACTGTGTCAATAAAATGTATGTAAAGTATGTAATAAAAAAAAAAGGAAAGTGCATTTTTCTCCTGCTCGATTGCCGTGCTGTCTACCAAAAATTGAACTGCACTTGGATAGCCTCAACTCACTATGGCAAATTGCATACTACTTTGCGGATTTTCGAATATGACGCAGAACTCTGGTCCCCATTAACTGCAATAAATAAGGGCTTACAGTATTCCGCTTTATTTGCCATCGACAGTTGTGTTTGTGTCGCATTACCAGGAGGTGGAACTGTACAAATCTTGCCACCAGGACAAGCTGGGCCTGACGGTGTGTTACAGAACTGACGACGAGGACGATCTCGGTATCTACGTCGGCGAGGTAACCGATTCCCCCTAAATGGAGATGGGGAAGCCGATGGCAACCATCAAATTTCTTAACTGAAAACGTTCTTCCTTCCGCCAGGTGAACCCGAATAGTATTGCTGCAATGGACGGCCGCATCCGCAAGGGGGACCGAATATTACAGGTGCCAAAAATCTTTAATAACCAACTCTAATCCAACTGACGGGTTTCACATAATTTTTTTTCCTAGACGGGTGCATAATGGTTGCTCTTTTTACCCGAGCAGTCGGTCAAAAAGTGAACTGCACTTGTACATTCTCAATCCACTGGTTTCTACTTGTAACAGTGAGGTGTATTTTGATAGGTATTCAGATGGCCTGCTTTGCCTTAAGGGTCGTCCCACTATTACTTAAACCTGGGCTCCAACGCTTGCAGGATCAACAGGATGGCTTCTTCAGCTGTTATCGGCTAAAAAAAATTAAATAAAACTTGCAACAACAGACATGGGGCAGCACGGCGGCGCGGTGGTTAGCACGTGTGGGGCACAGTTCTAAGGTCCTGTGTGGGTTCAAATCCAGCTACCGGACTTACTGTGCGGAGTTTGTATGTTCTCCCCGTGCTTGCGTGGGTTTCCTCCGGGCACTCGTTTTCTCCGGGCACTCGTTTCCTCCCACATTCCAAAGACATGCATTTCAGGTGGATTGGCCGGTCCAAATTGTCCCTAGGTGTGAATGAGCGAGCGAGTTGTCTGTCCCTGTGTGCCCAGCGATTGGCTGGCAACCAGTTCAGGGGTAAGAGAATCTACATCTGCATCACAATGAGATCTTTACATTCATGTATCTTTTTTTATTGCCTTAATTCACATTTTGGAGTTAAAAAAATAAACTGTCTGTACTCTTCGTCTGTTAGCACCAAAACCGATTAGCAACCATATGGTGTCAGATTGATCAACTGGTGTCAATGGACTTCGAAATCAAAGTCAGGACAAATACAAAAACAATCCAAGGAAATCAAAGTCATGGTACTGTAAATCTGAATGACTTTTTGTTTTCTTTCACAGATCAATGGAGTAGACATCCAGGACAGGGAGGAGGCGGTTTCAATTTTGACCCGGGAAGACAGCACGAACATCTCATTGCTGCTCGCACGACCTGAAACAGAGGTGAGTAGGCTGTGGGACAGGGCTGTGGACTGGACTGTGTCATTTAGTCATGTCAACTAATTCTGATTTGTTAAAAGAAAAACAACTCTGATCTCATTTTGAATATTACATGCATGTGAACATAACAACTGAGTGCAAGGTAGCACGACATAGACAAGTCATAGACATTGCTATAGCCCTTATTCACAATGTCTCCTTGGGCTGCACAAACCACCATTGCAACATCTGCTGAGCTGGAACGGAATCTACCTTGCTTTTTTTCAAAATTAAAACATAATAAACTTGTCATTAAACAAACTTTATTGTGATGAAAAAAATGTGTGTTCTTCCTCTATCTAAACTCAGAACGACAAGCAAGCTGTCTCAGAAAAAGTAGATCTGAAGCTGCTGGACAACGCTGTGCACCTGCCAGGTGTTCAGTATAGCAAAACTGGCCTGGGCGGTATGGTCCCTGAAGGCTTTCCGAATCCGGATTCGCCAGACTTGCTGCAGTCGTTACTGAGCAACAGCCAAGAACTGGACAGTGGAGTGGGTCGCACGGATGAGAGCACGCGATACGAAGAGTCCTCTGAACACGACCTTTTGGCTGACGACCGCACCAGCGCCTCCAATACGAACACCACAAACACGCCCGGGAGCCTGCGCAAGTTCTCGTCCCCTCATGGGGATACGCCACCACCGCTTTACCCTCGAGACTTGCAGTTTAGCGCCGACTCTCTTTTGGGGACGGACTGTGTCAGCGGAGGAGCACCTGAGCCAACGGAGAGTGGCAACCTGGCAATAATGCCCGGGCTGAGCGAGGAAGAATGCGAGCGCTACAAGGAGCTGCTGGAGATCAGGTGCTTCTATGAAAAGAGTGGCATCTCACTGGATGAAAACAAGAATGAGAGCTTGACTGTGCATGAGATGGCCCTCCTGGAGGAGGAGCTTCGCCACCTGGAGTTCAAGTGTCGCAACATCCTGCGGGCGCAGAAGATGCAGCAGCTGAGGGAGCGCTGCCTCAAGGCTTGGCCCGCCGAGGACAGGACGGGCGGTCAATCCTCGCTTGGCGATGAGTCACGTCAGCAGGCTCTCTCCGACATCAACGAGCTCCCCGAGAGGGAGCGCTCCGATAAGGACAGCACGAGTGCCTACAATACTGGGGGAGAAAGCTGCATGAGCGTCCCACTAGCCACCAACAGACGCCCACGCCCGGCCAGCCCAGAAGGCAGGGACGGGCACTGTGCCAGCCTCTCCTTAAGGCATAGAGGGAGGGCTGCCTGGAACCAAGAGAGACTCGAAGTCAATGCCAACTTTGATCAAGACCGGAGAGGGTCCAACCCAGGAGTCCGAAGGGGTTCCGATGGAGGGTTAAGACGAAGCTGCAACGCTGACCCAGCTCGCACAAGGCACGGAGGCTTTAGTGCTGAGAACAGTCCTTACATGTCTCGCCGGCACGACCAAACCGAGGTGCCGCAGCACTACCTGAGCTGCATGCAGTTGGGGTCTCCACCAGACTTCCGAGGAAGCGATGTCAGCCCCATGAGCCTGGGAAGCACTTGTAAAGACGGCGCCAGCGGGCCCCTGTCCCCGCGTATGGAGTGGAAAGTGAAGATCCGAAGCGACGGCTCCCGTTACGTGGCCAAAAGGCCCGTAAGGGACCGCCTCCTGAAGGCGAGGGCCATGAAGATCCGAGAGGAACGCAGCGGAATGACCACGGATGACGACGCGGTGAGTGAGATGAAGATGGGCCGCTACTGGAGCAGAGAGGAGCGCAAGCAGCAGTTGCAGAAGGCCCGGGAGCAGCGGCGGCGGCGCGAGATGATGATGCAAAGCCGGCACGACTTCCTGCGAGAACAGGGCTGCAATAGGGCTGGGGGGGCGGCAGACGGCGCTGGAGTGGGACAGCGGAGGACAGGGCACCAACAGGACGAACCTGCATCCATCCTGGAAATGTCCCAGCGCAGAAGCGGGAAGAAACGCAGCCGCAGGATTCTGGACAACTGGATAACCATTCAGGAGCTGCTGATTCATGGTGGCCGGTCTGCAGACGGCACAAAAGTTTACAACTCGCTGCTCTCAGTCACCACAGTCTGATTGGGACAAACTCCTTAGCTGGCGACACACCACTTTCACAGCTCAAACCTATAGATGGGAACAGGTGATCAGCTCTTTGGACTTTTAAACTACTGGTTTGTCTTCCAGTGCTTCTTGCACAAGCAGGAAAACAAAAAAGATATTTTGAGCCGTGAACATTTGAAGTGATTGCCCTACCCCTCCCACAAGCTCAACGGAAACTTCTTTTCACAATTTTCATGCCCACGCTTGGCATTGTTTAGTTATAATGGAGTAAGCAAAATAATATCAGGCCACATTTAATGGAATAGCCCTTAATCAGAGTCAGGGCTGCACACACTACTATTACACCATCCCCTGATCTAAAACCTACATGAGGGCAAGGAAAAACTAAAAAAATCTCAGGATGAGTAAATTTAGAAACTTTGAGAAGAGGCCGCACATGACGTAATCCTCCTTCACGGATGACCAGGCTGCAATGGATGTTGCAAGGGCATCAACAGACAATTCACATCCAACAACAAAAATAATAACTGAAATCGTAAAAGTAGTCCAATTCACAGCAAAAACAAGCTTCCCATCTCAAAATCTTAACCAATGCAGCAGATTCTGGATGATGGCATGAATCAGATCCAGGTTCTTGTACAATGGCTCAGAAGTCATTCTCCCTGATGGACAACAAAAGAAACGTATGAAGTCATCATCACTCATAAGCTATAAAATATAACTGTGTTTTAATTCTAGATTTGAACCTGTCCATTGATGTTGCAGATATTATCCAAGAACATAGAGAATTTCACAGCACCAGGGCCAGAATGAAGAATATTCTTGACCCAGGAGATTTCTTCTTGGCTCTTGGAACCACTAGTAAACCAGCATTTGCCGAGCGGAGGCTCAGAGCAAGACCATAGGGCACAATCACTCCAGAGAGATAGGAAGATGAAGGTCCATGCAAACTTTTGTTTGCTAGGTAAAGAACCTTAAAATCACAACTTAAACTGACAATGAGCCAGTCAGCTCAAATTGGGGCAATATGGAAAGCCTTTTTTTTCTTAGTCAAAAGTCTCGCTGCAGCCTTTTGCACCAGATCAAGAAAATGATTATAGAAATTGAAATTCAACTTTACAGAAGCAATTTATTGGTCAGTCAGGTGTTGTCAATGTTGCCTTCTTTTCCCTCGCTGAACAGAAACTGGTGCCAAAGGTTTGAAAATATTTAGCAATTGGCTAAGTGCATTTTAAATTCCTCCAAAAATTCGATTGGTACTGGCCGGCTTGCATTTTCACTCAGCTTTTTGGTTTCACCTTCATTTCAAAGTAGAAATCTGTCAACTTTGATTAGTAGCATAGCATACAACGGGTTTTGCATGCAAAAATAAAACTGCAACAGAGAGATCAATATCTGACTCATGACTATGAGTCAATTATTTAGGGTTCCCTTGAACAATATTCCGCTTAAATCTTTCAAATCAACTTAAAAGGAAAGTGCGTATTACTTCATCACTAGTTATTATGTAGTGCAACTGAAAACTACTGCTAAAAAGCACAAGGAGGAATTCAAAGTAAGGAGACTCAAAGTGAGCAAACCGCTCAAAAATAAGTTTTCCTATAATTTTTAAGCACGAAATGGCTTTGTCAATAGTAAATAGAATATTAACAAAACAAAAATAGGAACATTGTGTACCAAGATCTGTTTGTCCCCTTCACATTTTTTTAGGAATGTTAGCCTGGAGTGGGATGGGTGCCACCAGGCTGTACTTGCCCAAGACAAACCACAGGAAATGGTGCTCCTACAACACTAGTGGTTAAGGGAACCACTAAATGGCTCTAATTAACACACACTGTCCCTATAAGAAATTCAGAAAAGCTTTTAGACTGCACACACAATAGTTTGTCTTCAATCATCGGGTTTAGGCGACATTTTGAGCGAGCCAGTGTCAAATATCGTTTACATATCATTCCCAACTGTGAATCTTGTTTTTCTCATTTCAGTGTGCGTGGGTAAGCAATCTTGTAATTTTTTTTGGAAGACTTTTGTAATTTGCACACCTCAACTTCTCTAGCCTAATGTTCGCTTAAAAATTGTTCATGTTGCTGGTGGCCCAGTTTTTCCTGCCTGGTGAGGTACTAATACTTCAATATGGTTGAGCGTTTTTTTAGCTATTGCGCTAAAGCTTGAAAAAAGTCATAATAAAACCAAATAGTCCTTTTTGATGAATTAAAAAAGTTCATATTTTGTCCTTATTAAGAACAAAGTTGCTGCACTGCAGCTTCAATAAGGGCTAGAGGATAGAATTAGCAAAAACATGAACTGATTTGAAAAATCAGTCATGAAGAGATTCAATTGTCCCAACTCTCCTGTTGTCCTTGGGTCAAAATGACCTGCCACGATGCTAGAAATCCAGAAAAAAACCTAAATGACATTTTATTGAACTTGAAATGTCATTTATTTTCTTAGTTTGGTCGAAACAATAGAACATATGAAATGTTTTGATTCACATTTCCATGTAAGCTGCATACAAGTATAAAAATGGTCCTGAAAATGAAGAAAGGGGTTAGAAGCACAATTCACTGACGCTTCAGGAGTAATGAAAGGGGAAACTGAGGCGAGTGCCAACTGCTGTTAAGCGAGCTTCGACAAAAACAATGCCTTTTGTAGGACTTCGTGTTTTTTGTTTTGTTTTGGAAAATCTCACCGTGTTTTGGTCAAGATGTGATTTTGAGGCAGATTTGACAAAAATGGAAAAGGTTCTCATTAAAAGCACAAAAAGCGAAAGAGTGTTTTAAGCACGTTTCACAATTATTATTCTTGTAGCCGATCAAACCATGTCCAAACATCTGCCAGTGAAACGGTCGAAATGTGCTTTAGCATTTTTCCCAGTTTGATTCGCTGCTGTTGCCTCCAAAACTTCCTGTAGTAAGTCCACTCATTAGTGTTTTTTTTCATGCATGTTTGCTTTTGGAACTTTTGCATACCGAGTCTGTGTAGTACTTCCATTTGTTCCTTGTTGTGCTGTCCAACTTGTGTTTTTTAAAAAATAAATTCTGATTTCATAAAAATGTATGTTTTTTTAACACATGAATAAGGATCGACTCAACATTTCGTAAATAATTCTAAACCTTTATTTTTCTATGGAGAGTGAAAAGAAACAAAGGCGACATCCAAATAAAACGTTTATACACAACTGATAACAGTGTCTTTCTGAAAAAAAAAAAAACAACAATAAAAATAATAACCAGGAATATCGTTTGAAATAAAGTGAGTTACAGTATAATTATCTTACTTTGCAGAGAAAGGAAGTGGACAGAAAAAAAAATACCAACCAAACTCAGCCCTCGGCCATTTTGGGGAAAGTAGCACCAAAAACACGAATGCCTGTTTAGAACGCTTCCCGAAACCACGTCGACAGTTCCTTGCCAATAACGTGAGCGTCGGTACGACTACAAAAATAAAAAGTCTTCCAGGTTGCGCCACGTGCGCGCATTTTGGCCTCAGCCAAAACAAAGCAGCCCAAAATAGCTTATCGAAGGAATCAGCGGACGAGGGAAGAGCTTCCACTTAATACAAATAGGTGGGTGGGATAAACGTAGCATACCAAATGACCTGGGCGACAAATCTAGAACACACGTACTTCTATTACTGGAGGTCCTGCGTAATCCAACAGTCTGGAATTGTGGCCCGAGAAACAGCCAGAGGCTGAACGTTGGGAGGGGGGCGTGGCTTCGAATAGGGGAGGGGTTGGGAGTGTACAGGGTTGATGGGCATGGCCTGCGTGTCTTTATTTGGGTCCATCCATTTTGGCCAGGGCCAACGTGAACACTCAGAGCATCTGTATAAAAATAAATAAAAAAGAACTCATTCATGTCCATTTCTTACATTTTGAATAAATCAGCGGGCAGAAAAGTAACACATTGTGCTGTGATTAAGACATTTATTTGAAAACTATGTCCTTAGCAGTCAATCGTAATCAACTAGTGCACTATGAATTCAACTAGCATTAACATATACGCAAGAGTGCGTCAAAAACATAAATAATTGGAATCTTTCTAAGACATAGTGTCGGCTGATTAAATATTCTAGTGTGGAAGAAGGTGACTAGTTATCGTGTTCATTTTTTTTTTTATTGAGCCAAAATTATGAAATCTGTTATCAGTCCAAAAAGTGTCAGCCTGCGAACCAGAGTAATTATCGTGTACCTTTCCTCCTTAGTAACTAGTGTTGGCATGTGAGAATTTAAGAGAACAGTAAAGCACACATCATTCGTACCCTGTCTAGAAATCACTTTGGAGCAAGTTGAAAATATTTACTTCGGCGAAATGACACCTTATCTTCTGAACGTTGAGGTCCCAATAGAAGAAAAGGTGGTGTTACTTTGCCAAAGTAAATTTTTTGACACGGGGGACAATTTTGAAATGATCAACACTGGCCTAGAAGGCCCTATTGTTATTTAGTTTGCAAACAACTTGTGAAATGATATACTCAGCAATAATGTGTTCATAATTTCACAGAAGTCGAACCCGGAGTATAAGTTGCACCCCCGGCCAAACTATTAGAAAGGAAAAAAAGAGGTTTATAGCCTGCAAAAAAACGGTAATCCTCTTGAGTTTTGATGACCAAATAGTAGGGGTTACAATCTAGCTATCACAACTGATCAAAAAACTCCATTGAGCAAATCAGTTGTATGAGGTCAGGCGTACCTCATCCGTGTTAGTGTGAAGGGGTTGTCGAGGAGCAGGGCAGATTTTCTTCAAGTCAGACTCATCCAGCGGTGCCGCTGCGACCCCGTTGCTATGGCCTCCCCGGTGGCTCTTTCGCTTCCTCTTGCAGTCCTTTGTGCGACTTCGACTGCTTTGCTGCTCTTCGAGTTCCGCCTGCGTCACAAGGATGACACAAAATATTTTTTTGGTAGGTATGTATATACCGGAGCCATATCCGCTTAGTGGGTGGTGGCTAGCGTCAAGACTACACTCATACTCTTTCTGGGAGATTAATAAAGAGGAGGGGATTCCCAGCCCACTCGATGTGTCGCAAAGCCTGGTGTTGGGAGTCATAAGGTGACCAAAACAGCCAATTCTAACTCCTAATGCCGATTTTGTAAGTCTTGGGTATGACTTGGCCGAGGCTCGTAGCAGCAACCTCCCCCTCGACCACCGAGCTGTACATAATTATAATAATAATGGCATTGCATTACAATATTATTAATACATGATGATTATTACACTACCATACCTTCCCACACTAAGCCTCACCAAATAATAAGGCGTACCCTCCAAAAAAGTCCCATTTTCCTCATACATAAAGCACACCGAACTACAAATCACATAAAATTGAGACTACAGTAAAAGCTATTGTGTGTAACCATTTGGCTGTAAATTCACTTACGGTCTTCATTAATGCAACAATGCAATACTATATAGGTCAATAAGAGTTGCTGGCCAAAATGACAAAACATTGAAACTTTACCAATAGACCACAGGTGATATGGATGACATCCAAAAAGGCATAAAAGCATTTATCATTATCGCACTATATTTAGTGTGATTATTAGTATCACACAGCGCCAGCAGCACTGAATTGCCTAGTGAATTTTGATTCAACGGTCTTTCCACTTCTTGACCTATGCGTCAATGACCTCACTGTTCAATACGTATACTGACATAAATTTGAGAAGAATTTTGATCAAAACATTTTTTCTCCATTCTCAAATATCCGTTGGTGAGACCGTTTAAAGGTAGGGTGCATAGATTGAGGTGGTCTCAAAAAGTTGAAAGTTAGATATTTTATCTATTAAATATGTATTAATCATGCCAAACTGAGTTCAAAGAGTCCCTATGCTTTTTTCCCATTGCGCCCATCTGCATTTATCAGGCCTGTTTGGGGCAGAAGAGACCGTATTTGAGTGTGTTTAAAACATAAACACACATTATGCATATTATTCTGCTGCCATCACATGGCTCAAAGTCATAATTGCAGCCTTAAGTATTAAAATGCCACATTCCGCCTTTAACCAATGAGAATGCACTATGCATATCAGCTTATCTGCCATCTCGAGGAAAAATTGTGTGATGATGAGATGAGCTCCAATGCCTTGCAGTATGTCATCTGTACCACTAGTGGTCAAGTGTTGAAGTGTCGGTGGGCTTATGCCACTACTCTGCTTTGATTCTTGTTAGATAGATAGATAGATAGATAGATAGATAGATAGATAGATACTTTGTTCATCCCCGAAGGGAAATTCACATTTCCAGCAGCATCCCTGAGCTGAGAACAATCGAGAACAATCGAAAATAACACGGGAGCTGCTGGAGTGGCTGCCATTCGTGACGGCGCTGCAAAGTATTTCAATTTAGGTCACCGATATTTATCAAACGGATCAACTATTGCATATTATTCAAATACGATAACCCGTAAATATTGGATGGAAACACATACCTATAATGATCATATGCATTTTCAATATTATCAACCGTATTCTGCAGTATGTAAGGTGCACTGGGTTACTAGGTGCACGTTCAAATGTAGGTGTCCTGAAAGTCAGGTTATCTTGTTTGCCCACGTTTTGTTCATTTAAGGCTGAGGAAACATGATGCCTTCTCTACAGAAGCACAAACAAGCAGGACTTTCTTCTTGTCCGGGAAAGATGGTGACATCTGGTGGCTTTTTCCAACGTTGCACACTTGAAGCAGGCATAGTAAGATTTTGCCGTTTGGTTGAAGGACAATTAGGACTTAAAAGGAATATTGCAAGAAACCAAGATAAGGGATTAAGCCAAGCTATGTTTATGATCATGGCTGAATTTAGCCTCATGTCAGTCTCATGAATGCAGGTTAAATTTAGTTTGTCTCATTAAACATGTTGATTTATTCTCTACAGCTAGCCTGTGTCTGATCAGGCTAAGAACCAGGCTAAGATTATCCCTAGCACAACTACTGTCAATCGTGTAAAAATCAATGGTTTTTATACTATTTCCATGGACTTAAAGATATTCCAATATTTGTCATTATCCCACATTCATTTTTTAGATAAGGACTTTATTGTCATTTCATTGAACTATGTTGACTGTACTAATAACTTTATGGTCATTCATGTAGTAAATTAATTTCCACCAGGCCACGTGTTTTATTGCTATGCTATCAAACTGCCGCCAGAGCTTTAATAAATATCTAAATTATCAGGTTTTTGAGATTTTAAAAAGTGATAGAAAAACTTGCAAAGATGGTATCAACCAAGTCTACAGGGGTAATATAGTATGTATAAGGGCCAACTCTCATCATCTATTCCCTCATCAAAGAGAGAGAAGTTTGTTCTTGAAGGAGGAGCAATGAAACACAATATTTAAATAGAGAAAAAATAAGATTTTCTTCATTGTCATTGATAAAAACGATTGTGTACTAAAGAAATTAGCGTAGCACTCCAGGATAAATTTGTAACAAAAGACTTAAATGGGAAAATATGATTTAATAAATGTTATTAGTAAGCTGATCTTTGTCTTAGTAGCATTGACTGGGAGTTGTACCCGTACCTCCCACATTGCAGGCAAAACATACTACTGGATGCAGTTGGTTATAAACATGGCATTCAATTTCATTGAGGCAGCACGCAATTGGCTTTCTACCTTTCCTTAAAGGTGGGGTGCGGAATTTGAAAACTAAAGGCTGCAGTCATGACTTGAAGCCAGGAGATCGTGGCAGAGAATAAAACATGATTTGCATTTCTTAGACACGCTCGAATAAAATTCTAGGAATCCATTTGCACATTTATCCCAAATATCTACAGCTGGCTTGACATAGCTGCACCTTTTCATCCTGGCTCAACAAACGTGCAACCAATTAAGCCAAAGTGCGCTGGTCAGACTAGGTCAAGCTGCTCTCATTCAGACAGGCTGGATTTCTTTATTGCACTTTCATGCAATGTCCTAAAGTCTTTTCAAATTCAAGCACTACCACACCCGCACTAAAACTTGTCTATGCAAAATGCGTTTTCCTGTCAAAAAAACTGTTTATTCAAACATTGTATAACAGAGGATTAAGTGAAAAAGTCCATCAGCACCAACCTGAATGAGTGTACGTAACATAGCCATGGGCGGATGGGAAGCTGCCTGCAGGACTCTTCCTATGATGTGCATCTGATCGAGGGAGACCTCAAGAAGATCTCCTTCCAACTGCAATTCTTCAAGTCGCTCCCTCACATCTGCTGAAAGCTGCACCACTTTGCCTTTGAGCTGGGGCAGCAGAGGCAGTAGAGCGCCCACACCTGAAGGAGCAAGGAAGATGTAGCATGCTATTTACTATCTGTCGCCAAGGACAATAGCGGTTAGGTGGGCGTCCCCGACTCACCTTTGACGCTGGAGTTCCGGCTGCTGCTGTTCTTACAAGCGACCCGCTGGAAAACAAGTATCACACAAAACATCAATTTTTGTTACCCATTTAGAACTATGTGAATAATTTAGGGGACTCTTGTGAAACTGTTGTGGCTAATAAGGATAACGGTTACTTCAAACAATAAAGAAGTACAACAATGTTTGCAGCAATCGTTTTCATTACATTTTTGGTTGTGGCAGAGATCAAGAAGCCCCTCAATGTTTCAATAAATCAACAATTATGTACTCTACGATGTGTGACTGTAATAGATATGACTATTACCAAATGTTCAATGCTTACATACATCCAATTCATCAAAGGCCTTACATAAGTAAGGAAATGTAAGATGGCTAGGACACATCTTTTCGGTATGTCAGGTCTCAAAAAATGAAGTCATTTTACGGATAGAATCCATTGATAACATTCTAAAAAAAAAAGCAATTATGTTATCTACTCGGGGCGTTTCACAGTTATAGCATGGAATTCGTTCTAGATGGGCCATTGAGGCCATACAATACCAAAACACTCGCGGAGATGAAGGAAAAAAATCACATAACTACGGAAACCAAAATCAAAATTTGAAATTGTCAAATGGTTAGGGCGCATTACTTTGATATCACACGGTGGTTTCAGGCAAAAGCCCTTGTAATAACAATCCATTTCATACGTTTTCTTTTCATAAAAAGAGCCACTAAAAGTTATCAAATGAGGTGCGGATAACTTACAAGGAAATGGAGAGAAAATGCACCAAATGATGCCAAGGAATTTTAAAATCCAATCCCAAGGCATATTGTACAATCCCTGATATTTTGTAGTGAAAGCTTTGGTCACACAGGACAATAAGGTAGGATAAGACTACAATGTGTTATGATTGCTGTTGCTTCATTTAAAGCAGCTGTACAAAATTTGGAACTTTTTTATTTGCTGCTGCCATCTCTTGCCTTGTGTCATTGTAGCCTCTGTCAAGCTCCTTCGTGTTGCGGGGGCAAGTAAGTGCATTTCCTAGAAACGCTCGAACAAACTCGTTTTTATATCTTTATTGGGGCTTCAGTGGGCGTCAAAACTCAATTTTAAACAGGCCTTTTCTTACCCTCACCGTTTTTATACTAAGAAATTAAAAAAAAATCCACGAGGCGAGCATTACGTCAGTCTCCAATCCTACCCCGATTCCTAATACTTAATGAGTTCTGCACCAAACAGCGTTGATAAAAGTATGAATGAATGAAAACGAACATTAAAATAAAAACAGAACAAAAACAGTAATGCAACAACAAAATAATGTGACATAATATGTTCGAGGGGTAGTAAGAAGCAGATGCTTATATTCCCTACCCCTAAATCTTCCCTATTAAATACACCAATGATAATAACAACCATTGCAATAATATTAATAACAGTTATGATATAATAATGGCAACAATAACAACAAAGTTAACCATAGATCTAGACGCACTATTCCCAATCTCTCGTATCACACATACCCCATTTGTTTCATCACTGTATTCCGCCAGTAATGTTTTTTTGTATTTAAATTTGAACAAGTGAATAGTTGGACATTGTTTGATCTCGTCTTGTAAATAGTTTCAAAGTTTGACTCCACACACAGACACACACATAATTTTCCTGGTCGTTCTAACCTTTAGGATTATGAATTTACTACAGCCCCTTAAGTTATAATTTCCCTCTTTCCGAATGAATCATTTATGGATGTTTTCTGGCACTGTTTTTGTTGACCTTAAAAGCAGTTGTGCAGTGAAAAATTTTACTAAACCATCCAATTTTAATAATTTGGACCGCAGGAAAAAAATATTATTATGATCTCGATATCCTACCCTGTGTATGGTTCTAATTGCACGTTTTTGATCAAATCAGATAAGTGCAGTGGAAAATAATGCATGAGGGCTCTTTGAACTCAGTAGGGGATTCTTAACACATACTTGATTTGGAAAATATTTCAAATGTAACTTTTTTTAAGGACACTTTCAACGACGCACACCGTTTTCAATAAGGATTTAACAACAATAACGTTTCAAGGGGAACATGTTAAAAATACTTCTTGGTTTAGAGCATACCTCAATGCCATTGGCCTCCTTGGATTTCTTTTTCGGGGACTCTTCGGTCAGGTCAATGATCCCGTCCTCGCCTTCACCTCCCTCCGAGTCCGATAAAACAATTACCGAGTTTGAGTACAGCTCTTTTTGCGCACTCTTCTCATTTTTGTCACGGCCCAGTGTTTCTTTAAGTTCCTGCAGGGTCTGAAGGGCCCGCTGCAGCTCGGGCGTATCTAGTGCCTCTTTGGCGCGCCCCTGCCAGGTGATGGCCCGTTCCGTCAAACACTGGAGTGCCTCGCCTTCGGGCAGGCGGACGGGCAGCCTCTGCAAGGCCACCAGTAACGCAAGGATAGTCTCCAGACGAGGACGACGGGAGCGCTGGCACCGGGGACACAGAAAGCGCGAGTCCCAGTCCCACCAGCAATTCAAGTTACCAGGCGGCATATGAGGGGGCAGCAGCGAGGGAAACGGAACGCAACCGCTGTGAAACCAGTCTTTGCAAAGGTGGCAACGCAATTGAGGCAAGTGTGGCTGACCTGCGCACACACATACAGTCTGCACAGAGGGGGCGCTAGTGTGGTTTCCGTTCTCTTTGATGTTTGCAGAGTTTGTTTCCATGAGGCCGTCAGATGTCTGCTCGCCCTCCTTGTAACTTCCCACTTTAAGTTCCGGCTTACCCATGTTGACTTTCTGCAACCTCAGCAGTGCTTCCTTCTCCCGGCGTTCCCCATCCCTGAAAGCAGTCGCCTAGAAAGAAGACAACGATTGAATGCACACATTGAAACGCCGCAAAGAGACGGGTCCATCATGTGCTGTTCACTCACAATTGCTGCAGGATCTCGAAGGTCTTGAGCAGAAAGGCCAACTGTGTTGGTGTCACAGTCGTCCACATCTTCTGATGAGAGGTCATGTCGCCTTTTGGCGCATGGACACAACACCTGCAGGGCAAATCTGTCTGTTATACTAAATTTCTTAACAAGAGCTGCTATACCTTGGTAATGCTGCTCATTTTTAGTTTTTTTTTTAAACAAGAGGAATTTCGATTAATAAAACATGTGCAACACTTTGCAGTTTCTGGACTATGAGGTGCACTTTAAAAGTTGTGTCCGTAAGTTCAAAATATTCTACTCGCTGACACCATCGTCTGACTGAAATCATCATTGCAGCCTCTGTCAAGCTGTTTCTGTGTCGCATGCATGTATGTGTCTTAAGACGCGCTTAAACTGTTCTTTTTTTTTTTTTAGGTTTAGGTTGACATGTTGGCTGTATCTGACACAGTCATTTTCTTACTTTCACCATTTCCATCCTACAATTTAAGAACACCTCAAGCACGCGGGAGAATTCACTTCAATAAAACCCCCACCACCATGCCTCCTTTCCTCAAGTCTAATGCGCTTTGTGGCCGGAACACCAATGAAGAAAGTAAGGTAAAAGCAGAAGGCGCAGTAAAAAAATATATAAAGGGTTTTTGAGCCCAGTTGGACTTTTTTTTAACAAATAACCCCTTAACATTTCGCTAGCGTGCCGTCAGACAGTTGATAAAGTCGTGTCCTTACAATGTTACCAGTCACTGAAAAATGTCATATGCCACATATCTTTGGAAAGCTTAAACTCTTGGGATTCAAGTTATGATGACCATTTCAAAATACACTCATCACAGAAACGATCACAATCAGTCTGAAACAAGTTAGCTGAAAACTATAAAGCTGGTATCACGCACCTAAAAGTGCTGTGAATTTCTACTAAAGACAAATATGGTGTGGTTACATTCACGAGAGTCCAGAGAATCTAACAGTGTAAAAGATCTACCCCAAAACACATAATAAACCGACAGATAAAAATAACCTGCCTAAAAGCATTCCTAAATCGTTTGACAATCCTTGCTGTCGTCAGTCTGTTTCGCCCCATATTCCCTTTTAAAAATAAATACTCATCAGATGAACTTTGACATAACATTACTAACCTGTTTTGCAGATGATATTGCCGGACTGGCAGGAGACAAACAAGAACTTAAGAGACCTGGTCAATCGTCTAGACAAAGCATCAAACCAGTATGGGATGGAAATCAGCACAGAAAAAAACAAAAGTAATGACCAACAATCCCCTATGTATCACTACAAAAAACACCATCAAACACAGAGAGACAGAACTAGTCACCAAATTTAAATCTTATAGCTATCATATCAGAAGAGGGTCAAAACCAGAAATCATGGCCAGGAAAGGTCAAACCATAGGTAAACTACTTCCCAGACTTAAACCCATCTGGTGGGACAATAACACAGCGATGAAATCAAAGATCAGACTCATGCAAGGGCTGATTACTTCCATCTTCCTCTACGCTTGTGAGACAAGGACTCACTGCAAAACTGAAAACTGCTACATGAAACTTCTAGCCATCAGCTACTTAGCCCATGTGACAAACGAAACGGTGAGCAAAACCATCAGAGGGCACATTGGACCCTACAAAGAACTGTTGACAACTGTGCATTGACAGACACTTCAGTGGTATGGTCACGTCATAAGATCATCAGGACTGGCCGAGATAATTATCCAGGGCACAGTCCAAGGAGGAAGGAAGAAAAGAAGACCGAAAAAGAACTGGCCCAACAACATTAGGGAGGGAATGGTGCACACTTTGCCACCACCCAAAAACAGGCCAGAGACTCTCAACAGTGGAGAAGGTTGTCCAGAGTTGCGTCCTCCTTGGTGCTCTGACGACCCATGCAGTTAAGTGATCCGTGATCTCATCAGAGGACATCTGATATAGCAGTTAGCCTCTGATCTTTTGATTGACACCACTCTTGGCCAATTGCAAACTTTATGAGGGGTTGTATTGAATAAACAAATGAATAATTAAATGACACCACCTACTTTGGCTTCAAAAATCTTGAGCCAACACTGACCAATTCAAATGTGGATCGACACATCGATTAGCCAATGTAATTCCCAACCTAATTTTTTTGCAATTTTACGATGTGTATTCAAATCAGAACTGAAAGTAAACATGTGTAAATGCAACCCCGGATCCGTTTTTGCCCTGCATGTGCACAATCCTGGATTGACTTCTGGAAAGAGAAGTCAAACATTTAAAACACTTTTACAATGTCTAAAACTTGGCCAAAGTAAAATACACGGTTGCAAAGTTTGTAGGGCTATAACCTGGTCTTCTCTAAATGGCCACGTTTGGAAACGCCTAGACCTACCATTAGAAAAAGGTGTAAAATACAGTTTTTCAGATTGTGATCAATTTTAATAAAGTATCAGGTAAGGCTTCAAGCTATTGTCTTATCAGTTTCCCAGCTAATATGCCCATGGTACTCATCTGCAAGCATTTGATTGTAAAAATAAATAAATAAAAATAAAAATTCAAGCGAGATTTAAAAAAAACAACAACCTAGTTTTATGTGTGTTCCACACAGAAATTGAAGGTTTCTCTATGTTGGTAGCACTTGCAGTGATCTCAGCTTAGGACAAAGACCAAAACCATATTATAATGGTTCAAGTACCGCACTTAATTTACTTTGGTTCCGTTTTGGATTAGGATTTTAGGCGAAATTTACAGAAATATGAAGGTGTCAATAGAGGAAATATTTCATTTTAAACTTTTAGGGGACACCTCAAACTACACACCTTTAAAGTCCGCTTTCTAAACTGGAAAAAGTAAATCCAATCAAAAATATTTGACAATAGCATTGAATGTTTCTGCTGATTTTAAGAACAAATCAAGTCAATTTTGTTGTGAAATCAGATTTCCCCTTATTTATGTTCCATAAACAACTTTTAATTAACATTTTTGATATAAAATGTAAATTCAACCTTGTAGTCTTGATTTAATTTGCTTTTTATATACAAATAAATAGCTCACAGAGGAATATTTTGAAGGTTCACCTTATAATCCAGAAAATATGGTAACTTTACTGAATGTTGCTGGTTTTATCAACAATGTTTTTGTAGTTTAATGTTTATGACTTTGAGTAGCAAAGTGCCGTCGGCATTTCTTCCTTTTTGTTGTATTTAGTTGTATATTATGTCTTCTGGATGTGTTCTTCAGGTACTCATTGTTCCTCCCATGTTCATTCGGTTTATTGAAAACCACATTTGTAACATCAATTGCTTTGCAGTCCAAACCTTTGCCGGAACTGGTTACCAATTTAAGTAAAAGCTTTGTCTGGCATGCAGTGTGGGGCATGGCTAAACTCAACCAGAATTAATTGTAGTTGAAAAAAATTAGAACTAGAAACACATACAATGTACTTCACAGTCAAATGGTGTGCTTTTCAAACATGAAGGAAGTTGCCATGAAAAGAGGACAAAGGTAAGAGTAAAGGAGCTTCTGTGAATCATTCAAAATTTGTAGGTGACATGTTAAATTTGTTCTAAAACATGACATCGCTATTATACTGTTATACTAGATAGCTTTACTGCGTGTAGTTAACTAATGAATATTCAAATAAGTGTATCCCCTCAAAACCCATGGGGTCAACTGTTGCCCGCTCATGAACAAAAAAATATCTTAAAATGTGTAACATTTGGATCAGGGTCAGTTGTAGGGCTAACATTTAGAAAATCACCTCAAGCAGGCTGTGCTGACTGCTTTTCTTCAAGAAGGTCTTGGTGGCCTTGTCTCGCCATGAATGAGCGCTGGCCACCTGCAGCTCTAGCTGTCGCAGCTCCTCCATGAATACAGGCAAGTCCCTTCCAATAGCCACCAGGCCCTCTAGGTCATCCAGGCACGGGTAATGCTCCCCATTCTGTGAAAAGTTACCAAAAAGCCTCAGCATTTTGACTAGAATTCATGTTGCATCAAACCCTTGAATCACTCGTTTGTATTATAATACCTGGATTTCCTCTAAGTCTGTTACCCAAGCACGTGCACGGCTTAGACAACCCTGCAAAGCTTGAATTTTAGGCAACGTAACAGGAATGAGCTGAGCTTCGTTGACAATTGCCTCCAGTGTTGAGAGTGGGTGCTTTTGTCTAAAGAAGACAATTGACAAGTTGAGAACGGGGATAACAGGTGCCAACGTGCTGTCTGGGAAACACTTGTGAATTTTGCTACCTTTGTTCGAGGCAGATCTGCGCTTTCTCCTCCCAACGCTCTGCAATAGTGAGCAGCTCTTGCAGTTCGGCCATGGCTGTATCCACAGATGCGCTTTGGGGCACATTGCAGCCTGCCTCTATCAGATTCCTTAACACTGTCAAAGTGACTTCTGGTCTCTCGCCCCCTTCTGTGCCTAATGTGCACCTGACCTCTGCCAACCAGCGTCCCAACTCCTGCAGGCCTCGGAGCAGATTACACTCTGGCACCACAACGGGAAGTTTAGTTCCCTGCTCTAGCAATGTCTCCAGCAGCTCTGCTGGTGCAGAGTTCCTCCTCCAGTCACGTTCATTGATCAATTCCTGAGCTCGAGTCTGGTAGTCATTTACCACCTTTAAAATTGCCTAGGTGGGCAATGCAATACTTTTGTTACACAAAGTCATAGTCCAATGCTATGCCAAATGCGCAATTACCTCTATTTCCTCTAGTTGACCCATCACACAGGGCAGGTTTTGCATCATCTCCACCAAGGATTTGAGCTCTGTCGCTGTCATTTTTGTCTCACTACAACGAAACAATGAATAAATGTTTTGACATGACAATTCAGTAGGCATCATATGCTTCCATTTTCTCACCTCGTGTTTAATTGAGCCAGAAGTTGAGTGCTCTTCTGTTGGCAATGCTCGATGTCTTCGAGAACAGTGTTGAGTTTACGTAGAAGTTCGTTGTTGGGGAACTTTTTTTCTGCTGCTTCAATTTTGAGTGTCTCTAAGTAGTCAACTCCTGGGGTGTCATAAATACCATACGTTTGGCACAATTCTACAGTGTCCCTGGAAATCCTCAAAACCATGTCAGCAATGTAAGTGATAGTTTCTTACCTATCTTGTTTCCATCCTCTTGCTCAAGCGCCTCTTTGACCCTGTTGGCCCATGAATCAAAGGCCTCAGAGCGAACCTTTAAGCGGTGTAGCATGGCCAATAACTCATCCAGGGTATATCTGTACCTGCAAGGACGTACCGAAAAATACTAAGTATACAGGTGTAGTTGTGTGTATGCCAATTAAAATGCTGTTTGATACCTGAGGTAGAGTTTGTTAGTAGGACAGTTGCAAAGGTCCTGAGTGTGATAAAGACACACGAGATGCTCGGGGCAGTTTGAACAAGCCAGTGCTGAGAGAAAACATGTTGTCTTGCATTTGTCGCATTGCCGTTCATCATCGGGCAGCAGCTCAAACGCCTCTCGCTCCGCTTCAGTTATGCCCTGTGTCCAAAGTAAATTTGATGAGTAAAAAGCACTTTTCATTGCCTTTCAGGACACATTTAAAAAAGCAGTAAGAGGTCATGACAAACAGACACAAAACAAAATGGTTGCTGACCCCTACCCTTTCCATTAAAGACTTCCGCAGCTTCCTCTCCTCCTGGACGATGAGGAACATTTCCCGGTGTGTCGCGGCAGCAAGATTAAGATCTAGTTTCTCTGGACTTGCTGCCATTTTACAGGTGAGCTCTTCGTGAGAGAAGACGCAGTACCTCCGCAGACGTCGATAGTGTTCTATGCAGGAACGACCGGAAGGTAGCTACAATGAGACAACAAATCAGTGGGACAATCAAGATTGTCAAGTCTTGTGTATAAAGCCATCAGGAAAGTTACCCAATCAGCTGTACAGAAGTTCACTGCTTCTGCAAAATTATATCCCTGGTTGAAACCACTGTGATAGGCTCTGGGGAAGGTGATTACAAACTCACCAGCACACTGGTTTGTCCTCACAACCTGTCAGTTAAAAAAATGGTTACTTTTGGCCAAAAGAAAAAACGCTTTTAAGACACTGACCGGTACGCCGTGAGCCATGAGGATGTTTGGGTTCATTATTGTAACCAACTGGTGCAAAAGGTCAGGTTGGAATTCAAATAACTCTGGTGTCAATTTCTTCATCACACCCTCTAGGCGCTCTGCAGCTACTGAGGGTACTCCATACCAGGTTTTTGGTTCACCCCTAAAGATGATCAATTGTTAAAATACAAAATATAAAACTTTTTGGAAACTTTACATTAACAAAAAGTGTTTTGTGTACCAGTGCAGGTAGTTGATGGAGTAGCTCCAATGATCCTCGATGTGCCAGCAGAAAGCGGAAAATACCATTCCAACATAAAGCCAGGGCACCTTCATGCCAGATATATCACCATTAATGTGGCACAGAAGGGACTGCTCCAGGACGGGCATTACATTCAAATTCCAGCCACTGCGAGCGTAGTCCTGACAGGTGCAAAGGTTTCATGAAATTAATAACTTTTGAAAAGGTCTCCTTAACTTACATAATTGTGGGATAGGTTCGGTGAGTTTTTATTTTTAGCCCACGCCTTCCGAAATATAAATGATAACATGAGTGCGCAGTCAGTCTTATTTTTTTTTACTCGTCCTGAAAATGTGATTCAGAAAATAAGGCTGAAAAGTTTTATTTTTCAAATTGAAAATCATAAGTGATGGAGTGTATTATGTCACAAAGAGCAGGCACACCTCCTCCTCCTTGGTCAGAATCCTCTTGCCGTTATTCATCGGGAAGCCACTGCCAAACTCTTTCGAGTGGATGTCTGCTCCGTACTCGACAGTCACATCCTCTTCGATGCTGCCAACCAACCTCCAGAATTCCCTCTCAACAAGCTCAGTGGGAACCATCTACAAACGATGCATGAAGAAATAAATCTCACTCTGTATGCAAACAATGTTAAACACCTTCATGGTTTGTGGGTGTGCTTACATGCACAGGCATGTTGAAGTAATCTGCTTTAAATGCATCGGCCATCTCCCCAAAACTCTGCAGACTGTATTCACGTGTTGCTTGTTCAAAACCAAATGCCTCGGAAGGCTTCTTACACTCCTGCAAAGTAAATGTTTCCACAAAGAATGAGTCTTGTGAATTGGGATCCTCACCACTCACTATTAAGCTACGACTTACTTCAGCAACACACTTTGGGCATTTCCAGTTGCCTTTAGGAGGATCAGTGAGTGGTGGTAGGAGACAAAATGTGTGGTAGTTGTCTTCACAACCATTACACAGCAAAAGTTTCTCATCATCGTCTCTGCGACCACACATCCGACACACAAAAGAATCCACCTGAAGGGCATATACAGGCACTGTTAAATCCAGACAGTACTCGATTTTTCTAGCAGTCAAAGAAAAATGTCAATGCTATATCCAAAATAAAATTTGCTATAGTCCTTTATATTTCATTCCAAAAACATAACACTTGATACTATGAAAGATAAAGTCCAACATGAGAAATGTCATGTTATCACTAAAACTATTTTTTAAATCAAATTTCTGATTGATTCCTGTTTTAGAGGTGATTGTATGAAAACTACAAATTATCTCATCATTTCAATCGAATTGCAGTTGCAAGGAAATTTCACTTAAGATTGTGGTTATTTATCTTTGGGTCTGTGGACTCATTTACTCCCAGGCATTTTAGAAAATTGTAAACATTTTAAAATACACACACCCAATTACTAATTACTTTAAGCTAGGACTTTTGTCACAAGCTCTCAACACTGCGGCTTTTGCAATGATGCGGCTAATTTATAAATTTCTTTTAAAGGCCGCCAGGGGCGCCGGAGCGGTAAAGGTGAGAGTGAAACAGGTGGGATATATGGGTAGAGAGAGACGCAAATTTCGTGTAACTTCATGCTTTGTGCATAAATAAACTTTGCATGAACAGACCCTCATCATGGAAAAGGTTTTAATGGAAAGGGGAAGTCTAGCTACCATAATGGGAATCATTTTAAGAGTCTGTTTATTTATAAACGGAAAAAATGTGGCAAGGCAAACGGATTACAAGAAGCAACGTCCAACAAAGCAGAAATGTTTCAGGCAAATTTCTCTATCTGTCGGCATCATTGTGTGTTTTGGAATAACTATTTTACATGGTTGATGGGATTCTATGGATTGTCCTTGATGTAGATGAAGACAGCCAAGGGATGTAATAGTGAGTTAAGACGGCTTTATAGTTTGCGGCAATCTTGTTTCAGACTGATAGTGTTGACTTGATTTTTTTCTTTTGATAAGTATATTTTGAAAGTCATATCTTGAATCCCAACAGTTTAAACTTGCCAATGATATGTGGCATGACGTATTTCAGCTGACATTGTACAGACAAGTATTTGTTTATCAAAAGTCCAGCAGCCCACCGGCGGGCCGACAGATTGTTGAGGGGTTAAGATACTGCATATTATTAAAAGTCTGTGTACTGTCTTTCGTTGTAAATATCTCATGTTTCAATCTGGGTACATGGGGTTTATAGCCAGGTGCGACTTATGTGTGTAAAAAATATTTTTTCCTTTAAAAACTTACTGAGTGCGGCCTAAAATCAGGTGCGCTCTATAGTCTGGAATTTGCGGTACTTGCCATTGACAGTTAATTGCATTAAAATGATGAAATGAAGTCACTCACAAAAACGTTAAATTATTTACAAACCATTAGAAAACAAGTTTTTAGTTATATGTGGTTAGAATTTTCAATTACTTACACTCTGCTTGTTGATGTTGTGCCGTAGGCTCATGGTCATTTTTGTGCATGGACCATCTACAAAACTAGAATGATTTTCTTTGTGAAGATGCTCCTCAAATCCTTCTTTCTTTACTTCAGGCTTTATTTCTGGTTTGACCTCAGCTTTGACTTCTGTTGTGACTTCAGTCTTGACTGTGATAGTGGCGGGGGGAATTTGAAGGGAATTCAGCTGCTCCCCAATCTGTCTGTCGTGTGAAACCTGAGGTTCCTCTTTTGCACAATTGGCACCGGGGGCAGATGTTGGAACATCCCTGATGATCACAGTCTGAGGCAAGTCATCTGGAAAGACAGGTTACAACAAGTGGTGATGGGAATGCAATAAGTGGTGATGGGAATGCAATAAGAAATGAGGTCAATTCAACTCTGACCCTTTTTCCTAATCCCACGCTGCCGGGCCATGAGTCCAAGTCCTACCATCTTGGGCCCGGCGCCATAAATCTGCAGTTTCTTCAATTCTGGATTCTTCTCAATATCTTCCTCCGTAGGTTCAGGCTGCAGAAAAAAATATAGACTGTCCTTATTAACAATAATGCAGACATCTACTACGCTATGAAAAACGCGAAGCAATGTGGCCAAATACAAAGTAAATTAATAAATACATTTTGGGAGAAAAACACACACAAGCAATGCTAAAAACGATTACTCTAGATAGGTTATAGACGTTAAGGAAAGCTTGAAATTAATCACCCATTACCATGAAAGCTACAACCATAAAACTGGAATGATACCATTAATCACCAAAATACTTAAACACTGAAATGAAAACAACTTATCTAATCACACAAATATTTACTTCAAGAGTCAAAATTTTGCTAAAATTAAAAATACAAAAAAGTATACAATTTTAACTCCAGATTTTTCTGCTAATTACATTTATTCAATTCCAGGAGCTAATCACTGAACTGTAAGATTACCACACTGTGTTATGTAATAGCCTTCAATTTTTGTGTTTCTCCAAGGCAAAATGTAAAGCCCTGAGCACATCTATCAACTTTGTGCAGCGCCACCGGCTAACGGCAATTTGCTTCTGCCGTCATGTTCTCGCAGGCACTTAAACGACCAGTCACCAGTGGTGCAGACTATCAAACATTTTTGATGAATTTAGCACTCGTTCGCCAAATTTTTCAAGTGTATGTGTGTGTGTGTGTGTGTTTTATTGGCATCGGGGGGCTGGGAAAACTGTGACTTTATGCATGCGCTCTATGAAACACGTCTTTGATCGGAGTTTGCTCTTATTCTCAAGGAAGCGAATGGTCGGGTTTTGAGATGGGACTCCTTTTTAAAGAACAGGCTTTTTCAGACAGCTCGGCTCACTAAAAAGAGCCGGATATTTTGGCTCCCAAACGACTCTTCTGGTTGTTTTTGTCTTTTAATCCATATTTTACTATTTATTTTGTGTTATTATGAATGACTTAAAGGAGGGGGAAAAAAGCACTGAAAAACACAGGAAACATGAAATAAAATGCGAATCTACAAATGAAAAGATAAAATACTAAACTACTTTAACGTTTTAATACTCAACAAATTTAAAGACACATCACAGACTCCCAGAAAAAATACATTTTGACAGATCACAAGAAAAAAACAGCATTTAGAAAAAAAAAACGGCTTTCATTCACTTTCACTTTCGAAAGCTGCTTCATAAAGCGGTTTTGTCTGCCAACAACACATGCCGGTTGCCGTCGCATCTACCAAACCCAAGAGCACTGGTGGTCGACACAGTCCCCATTCACCTTTCGGTACATTAATTAAAAATGTATTTATAACCGTTATCCAACTAGGTAAGACACCATTTTGAATGGTGTAATGATCCGAAAATACATGACATAAACAACTTCATGGACAGAGAAAAACAGCGTCGCTGAAAACGGCTCGTCGCCTTCGGAGCTCTACAGCCAGAGGCGTCAAGGCCAAATTCCCCCATGGTTGGCTTGACGTGCGCGCGGGACTTAAATTAAATTTTAAAAATACATTGAATTGGCACATCTGATGGTGAGGGCGCCATAAGCAGGGTGACAATTCTCTATCAATATATTCCAACACATCATTATTATTCACCGTCGTGCTGAATAAAAGAGGAAAATCAATCAAAATAACAATATGAGCAAAGATCAACAAGGTGAATTAAATTGGAATTGGCATGCCTGCCTAGCCTAATGTGACGCAGGGCTATACCCTTATTTGCATGACGGCGTAAGCTGCTGCCTCTTGTGTCTTTTTTGGCATCATATGTTCTATGTTTGGTCGATTTGACTGCATGGATCAAAGAGTCGCGCATGTGAAAGTAGGCAGAGGTTTCCAGGGGGACACAAAGGAATGAAGGTTTGTTTGGAGTTTGTGCAAGGGGCCGTGTGGTCTTGCACGTGTTATTCACACGTTACTTAGTTCGGACACTCATTTCCAACAAACAATGGAAAATAAAACTCAACCTTGGAGGTTGTCAACTTTTCTTTTTGCCCGGTGTAATTGAAATGTTCTAAAACTTTGATGGTAAATAAATAAATGTCCTCCCCTTTTTCTAAACTGTATATTACCAAGCACATATCAAATCTAACATTCTCCACCAAGGTAAAATGCAACCATTGAGTTGTATTCAGCATGCTATATATAATGGCACACAGTGCTGTATGACCATATACTCTTTGTACTCATAGGTAGGGGACAATTAAGACTGCCTCATAAACCTGCCTGTCTTGATGGTAAACCAAGAGAGAACCCACTCAGGTAAAATATATAATTTACCGATTTAGAAATGTCAGTTGTACATGGTAACTAGTCACAAATGGTGGTGTTTGTGCTGTGTACTTGAAATACTCAAATATCATAGAAATGGTGGGCGCCTTAAAGCCCAGCTGACCGTCCGGCTGGGCGTGTGTGCGCGTGCGAGAGAGAACGGGAGAGAAAGACAGTAAAGGCTTCAGCAGGACACAAACGCTTAGGGAGATGCAGAAAGAACGCAGAAGAGCAGGTGTCCGATCACAATACAGTATAAAAGACCCTATGATATGAGTTGGCCGAACAGCATTGGCGATCTCAAGTCAAGAGGTGCTTGTGCCTCTGCCTCCCACTCCTCCCTCACGTGCAGTCAAGCGAGCAAGCTCAACTGAGCCACAGTGCAAGTTATTTCCTTCCGTGTTGGAAGCATTCTGTTTCTTTTGATCTTTTTTTTTTTTTTTTTTTTTCAAAATGAATGTCCAATTAGCTTGAATCTTAGCTGACCAAAACCGGAAGCATCCGTTGTGTTTCCCCTCCCCGATCTTTTTTAAATCAGCTTAAAGTCACAGGAACAGGGGGATTTTTTTCTTATTTTAACTTTTTTTCTCCCCGCGAAGGAGTGAACCAGCCATAACTGACTGATGCAAAGTCTCTAACATTTATAATCTTAATTACAACAGCATTAAAATATAATTGCACACACACATTAGGAAGAGCCATGCAACGTGTAGGATGAGCCAAATCCACTATTGAGAAATGTTAATTATATTCAATGTAAAAAAAGAAAATTCAGTGGTTAGTTCCAATATCACCCATATAAGTGCCAGAAAATTGTACAGTGGGAAGCAAAACAAGTAAGAAAAGAGCGAGGGGCTTAGTGCGAGCTCATATGCTCAAGAGGCAGTACCGCTGAGACGAGTTGAGAGCCAGTGGTGAGAGGATGGGGGTTCGGATCCTCCGGACCCTGCAAAGGGACACAACAGCAACAATAAACTAAGCCAGGAGCAAGAGGACAGGTGGGGGCAATCATGGAGAAAAACCTGGAACTTGCGGTTTTTGGGAAAAGCTGCATTCTTCACTCACAAGTTCACCTGCCATCATTCATTCAACCCACTCATATTTTCAATCACTATTTTCATATTCAAGAAATTTGATTTACTATCCAACATTTAGGAGTGAACAGAAATGCATTTTAGTTAACTTTGTACTTTTCCTGTAAGATTTTAATTTTATATAGGATTTTTTTAATCAGGATGTTATTTTTTTAGTCTATCTGGGCAAGTGATGAATTAAAGATCTGAAAAGTCATAAAACACTTTAATATACATTAAAATTGTTAAACTCAACAGAATGAGGAGGGATCCAAATGTGACTGGACAGAAACAATAGCGGGTAAAAGTACAGGTGCATTGAAAGATTCAAGGAAAGCTGGGATGCAACCAGAGTGTAGCCAGATCTACACAAAACACGTACAAACACCAACGAGCTAGTGAGCAAAACACTTAACAGCAACAGAGCAGCATCATCAGTGCAAGATGGAGGACTGCCATCTAAATGATCAAATGTACACCTTCAGGCTGGTGACAAAAAATGAAAAAATCATCCATGAAAAAAATCCAGCTAAACAACATTTAAAAAAAAAAAAAGAAAAAAAAGAAAAAGAAAAGCTGATAAGTAAATAGGAGCTTTTATCACAGTTTGATCACTCGATAATTATTTGTCATACAGCATTTTTATGCTTCTGTGTGACCTGGTTACCAATGACCCAATCAAATAGATAGATAGATAGATACTTTATTCATCCCCTAAGGGAAATTCACATTTCCAGCAGCATCCCTGAGCTGAGAACAATACAATAATAAAGCCAAAATAGACCCATTTTAAAGTAATATATATATATATATATATATATATGGTTGTGGTCTAAAGTTTACATACACTTGTGAAGAAAAATAATTCATGGCTCTCTTGAGTTTCCAGTTATATCTAAAACTCTGATTTTTCTCTGATATTGTGATTGGAAGAGCTATTTCTTTGTCACAAAAAACATTTATGAGGTTTGGTTCTTTTATGGGTTCAAAGAAAAAGTGATCAAATCTGCTGGGTCAAAAATATGCATACAGCAGCGCTAACGTTTGGTAACATGTCCTATGGCCATTTTCACTTCAATTGGGCGCTTTTGGTAGCTTCTGGTAGAATCTCAAACCTTGGATATTACTTTTGAAACCATCTTGCTTCTTTTCACTAGAAACAGCCACATATAAAGTAATCAATATGCATTTTGATGAGGGGGTAATAAGATCAATTGAACAAATTTCTGGAAACTCATAAGTAAGCTTGCTTGACAACACAATGACATGCAAAGTAAACATTTAAGGACTGTTGCACATCAGTTACCGTAAATTCCGGACTATAAGCCGCTACTTTTTTCTCAAAATTTCAACCCTGCGGCTTATTCAGTGATGCGGCCAATTTGTGTAATTTTTCTAACGGCCGCCAGTGGCGCTAGAGTACAAAAGGTAAGATTTAGACCGGCGGAATATATGCGCCGAGGAAGACTGCAACTTCTTGGCTTGTGCATTAATTAAATTAGCGTAAACATACCCTCATCATGCAAAATGCAAAAAGAAAGGCACATCAAAAAATCCACCATCACCAACGGGTTCTGAAAAGCCAGTCAGCTGCATGACAGAGCGGAGGGCACAGAATCAGGAGTGGATGAGAGTTCAAGCGACAATGACAGCGCGAGTGAGGCTGCGGGAGCTTGGGACGACGTCTACATGACAATTTTTCTTTCCGACACTGAGGAAGACGACTTTGATGGCTATAGTTCTAAGGAGGAAGATGAGGACGGTTTACCGTGATTTTTACAAGTACGGTATGTTTTTTTAACAGACCCGTTTACTGTGTTGCGAGCGTGTTGCTACCATTAACTGCCTTGTCACAGGCACTGTTTGGGATGAATGTTATATTATTATTTTTAAAGCTTTGAAAACTCTCGGTGTACCATCTTTCTTTGTAAATATGTGTAACCATGTATAATATGTATTTGCAACTGTATATTTTTGTAATGTATTTATTTGTATTTATTTTGGACACTTATTCTGATATGTTTTGCACAGGCGAATTAAAAAGAAGGGGCGTAACAAACGCGGCCTGACGGGAAGTGGGGACCGGTAAAGGTGGGTGTTTGTGGACACGGCGGACAATAGTGGATATATACTTTTCCCACCCTTACCTTTGGAAAAATACATTTTTTTCCTTGGATTACTTTCAATGGGACCCGGACTCTGCAGGTCTGCATCAAACCTTAAGTACCGGTATCATTTTCCGTTCATTTTGCCGGCTGTGATTTTTGGACTGAGTACTTTTATGAAGGACATTCAGTTTCAATCGCTGGACTTAAAGTCGGGTTTGGGTTAATTTTATGTTTGTGTTACATTTTTCAATGTGGGCGCATGCGGCTTATACACAGGTGCGGCTTGTGTAAGTACAAAATCGGTTTTCCTCTTAAAATGTGGTGGGTGCGGCTTATAATCAGGTGTGCTCTATAGTCCGGAATTTAAGATACTTTAGTCTAAGACAAACTGAGGGCATGTTGGTAAAAAAGAGTGCGCAAGGTCGATGACACTGGCACAGTCGCCAAACAAAAGTGCATCTTTAACAAATTACCTGCCTCTTTAGAAAATAATAAAACATGCTTAAAATAAAAAAATATAAACCTCTACATATATTTAGGTTACATATTCATTATGATTTATGATTAGTGTGACAAGTATAGACTTAGCACTTCAACTTACATCTGGCTGGCAGCGGTTGGCTCTGCGCCCGTAAGTGCTCATTTTGGAAGGTTGCACCGATTGACGTAGTGGGATGGAATGCGGCTTATACTCTTTATCAACATCCTCGCCATCATAGTGCTTTGGCTTGCAATGCTGAAATATCAAATACAGACAAAACTTTAATCATTTTGATCTCAAACGGCTATACAATTTGATAAAAAGTAAAAAAGGTGAGGCTTGCTATATACCGGCATGCTGGCACCAGACTGGAACATTTCAAAAGGATGGACGATCCTCTCATAGTGCGAGCGCAGTAGAGAACCGATGTTCTTGCCAGGGGGGTAACCAAGACGCTGAGCCACACGCGCCCAGCGTCGTTCTTTACAGACCATTTCAAAACCGCCTTCATCGGACACAACCTACAACCATGAAGGAATCAGGGATGTACAGGAAAGAACCAACACATGAACTTACAAAAAATTATTTAATGTAGCATTGAAGACTCTTTAGACTGATTTAGCATTTTTTGACACAACAGAACAACTAATCCAGGATGTCAGGATTTCAGCATTTAACTAACTTTTAAAAATTATTGAACTGCACAATTTAATTTACTGAACAGACCCATAGGAATGATTTATAGATAACCTTAGACAAAGCAAAAAGATCAAGGATCCGTCTCTCGATGTGCGGGATTTTTAAGGATGAAGCCTGGATCTCCCAAAATCTGGCAATGCGGTCCAAATAATTCAGCTTCACTCTCGTCTCCGCCTTGTGAAAAGAGGCATGCAAATCAAGAGCAATGACAAACACTTTGAATCGCATCATTCAACAAACACGATAGAGGGTCTAAAAATGACTTACCTCCAGTTCATTTAGCCTCTGGATGCGCGGTGTGAATCGAAATGTATCCAGCTCTACTGAAAATGGTGGTTGCCAGTCCTATAAAAGATAGAGAACATCAGGTTCAACATTACTAAAAACAAGCCCTTTGTCTCTCGTGAGAGGCACTGGTCTATGAGGTGCCCAAGCTTAATTAATACATTTCCGTGCACAATTGTTGAAATGACCATTTTGGATCACTATAACTAGGCCTGGCTGGGCAATATGTTGATTTAAATGGCCAATTTAAAAAATAAAATAAGAAAGTGAATTTGAAGGATGGAATTCAACATGCTGATTCTAATCACCCAAAGCTGGTGCTGATTAAGTATTTAAAGGGGAAGTCAAACCACGTAATTATCTTTAAGATATGATACGTACAATTGTGTAGAGCAAAGGCGCCAACTAATCACAGCTCATTTTTGGATAACAGGTGGAAAATGTTTGGTTGTTTTCTGAGCAACATTTAAAATGTTTCAAAAGTGTCAAAATATGCAGCCAGAGATTGATTAAAAAGCAATATGTCGATTTAGCATTAATCACAAAACAGTGTCAGGTCAAGTTTGGCTGCAAAGAAAATCTGTGGAAAAGACTGCCCCTTAAAAACAATGCAATGTTTTAGGTCAGCTTAGGTGCTTGTCTTGGGACCAAGAGGTCATTGGTTCGATTTCCAGCTCCTCCGGGTGAAATCTCGGAGTGTCCTTGGGCAAGACACTGAACCCCTAATGCCCAAAATAAGCAGGTCAGTCCCTTGCATGGCTGTTGCTGCAATCGGTGTGTGAGTATGTGTGAATGGGTAACTGTGAAGAACCTCAGTAACTTGAAACACGCTATATGAATGCAGACCGTTTACCATTATTCTGTCATAAGCCATTCCTATACCATTGCAGGTCTCTGGCGGGCTGCCAGGGTTTAATTGGTCCAGGTTCTCAAACTTGTACTATTAAAAAATAAGATATTCTTAAATGTATATAAATGCGAAGTTTATCAAAATAACTATGATATCTCATTATAGAAATGATCTTAAAAGCCATTGTGTGCTCGCTTGCACACCTTTTTTGTCCTCTTAATTGCAATTGGTTAATTGGTTAATAAACATGTTGCTGGTTAATAAACTTGTTGCGCTTGTTTGCTGAGCAGGGGGGGGGGGGTTAGTAGGTACTGCAGCAGCACATTGAGCGCAGGAACCGGGCAATAGAGATATCAATCCGAAGAACAAGAAGATAAGGGAAAGCATGAATAATGTTACATAATTGGTAGCAAATCTGTTAAAGCTACAAAAAACTCTGAAGAGAAGTTGGGAGCTGAGCTTAAAGAGCGTTGGCTGAGGTTGACAGGTATAAAAAAACCCTCCTGTAAACCATCAAAGAGGAACCAGCATCCTGTTATAGAAGCAATCACAAAAGCAGCGGTGCTGATCGGCAACCAGATGATGAAAGCGTTGTATCTTACTCGGATTAGGAGGCCTCTCTTGCTACAGGGAAAGCAGTGCGATCCGTTTCGTGTGGGGGAGGAAACTCCCACCCAAAAAAAAACAGCCTGTAGAGGTATGGGCGTCGCCAGGCTGTACTTACCCAAGACACACCCCAGGAAGTGGTGCCCCTACGACACTAGTGGTTAAACGTTCTTTGAAACGTGAAATGACCAAATCACCGATATGAGTTTTAAATGTAATTAAATTTAAAACACATTCACGCCCCCGGACCTCCTTAGACTGTACATCCAACTGAGTTTCTCAAAATTCTATGGGAAACACTGTCTGTTAGACTCTTATTTCCAGCAGCTCAGCTGCAAGAGGGCTTTTAACAACAGCAGTTTCTGTCACGATGTCAGGATGGTAGAAGATATGGTGTGTGACACTATTTTCACTGTCATAGGGTGCACCGAACTAAAAGGCACAATCTCAGTTACGTCTGTCATTGCTGTATTTAACACGCATCAAGGTTTCTTCATTTTCCCCTGATGTTTTTGAGGCTTTCCTTGCCCTCATAAGCGTTTCAGATCAAGGGATGGTGTAATGGTTGTCTGTGCATCCCTTTGAGACTTTGTGATTCAGGGCTATACAAATAAGGGGTGCCTGATAAAAAAGTGCAGGCTTATTTACAAACAGCCCTTTAAAATTCTCAATATGTCCTTTACTACATTTGCCTTACAATCATGCGCCCACACACGTACGATCTTTAATACGTTTCATAATAATAATAATAATAATAATAATTTCCTTGTATTGTCATTCTGTGTAACAATGTACACAGAACGAAATGTCGATTGCACCTGACCCGTTGTAGCGAGCCGATGCAGCCGCAGCCAACAGAGGGCGCCGCCGACCACTTTTTAAGTCTTAGGAATGACTCGGCCGGGGCGCGAACCACCGACCTCCCAGTCTCAAAGCGGGCGCCTTACCATCTAGGCTACGCGGGTATAACGATAAGGCAGATGAACATGAGAGGCAATGCATGCAAAAAAAGAACAGCATGCTAATGCAAAAGATAACGTGGAAAATTAAAGCTGATTGATTGCAGAAAATAATCTAATCTGATTTTTTTCTTTTTCCAATCTAAAAAAAAAAAAAAAAAAAAAAAAAAAAAAAAAAAACATTCAACCCCCTAACGTTGCTATACATCTCTACGAAAATTCCAATCCAAGACATAACCAGGCAGCACGGCGGCGCAGTTCTGATGTCATTAGATTGAACCTCCTGTGTGGAGTTTGTATGTTCTCCTCGTGCTTGCGTGGGTTTCCTCCGGGCACTCCGGTTTTCTCCCACATTCCAAAAACATGCATATCAGGTTAATTGGACGGTCAAAATTGTCCCTAGGTGTGAATGAGCGAGCGAACTGTCTGTCACTGTGTTCCCTGCTACTGGCTGGCAACCAGTTCAGGGTGTCCCCTGCCCACAGATAGCTGGGATGGGCTCCAGCACCCCCGCGACCCTTCTGAGGATAAGTGGTGCAGATAATGGACGGATGGATGGATACAACCAATGTAAATTGAATGCTGTTATTGAACTGTTTGGAGAATATGAATGGTTTTGCTCTCTTTTAAAGGTGAGGCTTTTAACTAATCTGTCGGCATTATCGTGTGTTTTGGAGTAAAAATTTTACACGATTGGATTCACTGGAGGGTCCTGAAACAAAGCCAAGTTCACGGAGAATATTCTCGTTTGATGACTGCCAGGGGACGTAATTGGTGAGCTATGCCGGCTTTATAGTTTTCGGGTATCTTGTTTCAGTCTGTTCGTTATGTTTCTGTGAGGAGTACATCCAAAGAGTTTAATCTTTCCAATGATCTGTCACATGAGGTAGACTAGCGACATTGTGAAAAAACGACTGCTGGCGCGCGGTTGCGCTTATTATTTTGACATGTAGCCTCACTAATGCAACATACAGTGGCTTGCAAAACTATTTGCCCCCCCTGAACTTTGTGACCTTTTGCCGCATTTCAGACTTCAAACATTAAGATATAAAACTAATTTCTTGTGAAGCATCAACAATAAGTAGGACACAATCATGAAGTGGAACAAACTTTGTTAGATATTTTAAACTTTTATAACAAATAAACGAAAAAGTGGGTGTGCAAAATGATTCACACCCATTGAGTTAATACTTTTTAGCGCCACCTTTTGCTGCGATTACAGCTGAAAGTCGCTTGGGGTATGTCTCTATCGGTTTTGCACATCGAGAAACTGATATTTTTGCCCATTCCTCCTTGCAAAACAGCTTGAGCTCAGTGAGGTTGGATGGAAAGCGTTTGTGAACAGCACTTTCCGCAGATTCTCAATTGGATTGAGGTCTGGACTTTGACTTGGCCATTCTAACACCTTGATATGTTTTTTTGGTGAACCACTCCATTATAGCTTTTTCTTTATGTTTTGGATCATTGTCTAGTTGGAAGACAAATCTCCGTCCCAGTGTCAGGTCTTTTGAGGACTCCATCAGGTTTTCTTCCAGAATGGTCCGGTATTTGGCTCCATCCATCTTCCCATCGATTTTAACCATCTTCCCTGTCCCTGCTGAAGAAAAGCAGGCCCAAACCATGATGCTGCCACCACGTTTGACAGTGGGGATGGTGCGTTGAGGGTGATGAGCTATGCTGCTTTTACACCAAACATAACGTCTTGCATTGTTGCCAAAAAGTTTGATTTTGGTCTCATCTGACCAGAGCACCTTCTTCCACATGTTTGGTGTGTCTCCCAGGTGGCTGGTGGCAAACTTTAAACGACATTTTTTATGGATATCTTTAAGAAATGGCTTCCTCCTTGCCACTCTTCCATAAAGGCCTGATTTGTGCAGTCTACGACTGATTGTTGTCCTACGGACAGATTCTCCCGCCTCAGCTGTGGACCTCTGCAGTTCATCCAGAGTGATCATGGGCCTCTTGGCTGCATCTCTGATCAGTTTTCTTCTTGTATGAGCTGAAAGTTTAGGGGAACGGCCCGATCTTGGCAGATTTGCAGTGGTCTGATACTTCTTCCATTTCAATATTATTGCTTGCACAGTGCTCCTTGGGATGTTTAAAGCTTGGGAAATCTTTTTGTATCCAAAACCAGCTTTAAACTTCTCCACAACAGTATATTGGACCTGCCTGGTGTGTTCCTCGTTCTTCATGATCTTTTCTGCGCTTTAAACAGACCTCTGAGACAATCACATTGCAGGTGCATTTATAGAGAGACTCCGTTACACACAGGTGGATTCCATTTATCATTGTTAGTCATTTAGATAAACATTGAATAATTCAGAGATCCTCATTGAACTTCTGGACAGAGTTTGCGGCACTGAACAATTTTGCACACCCACTTTTTCGTTTTTTATTTGTTAAAAAAGTTTAAAATATCCAATAAAGTGTGTTTAGCTTTATGATTGTGTCCCACTTATTGTTGATGTTTCACAAGAAATTACAGTTTTAATTGTGGCAAAAGGTCACAAAGTTAAAAGGGAACAAATAGTTTCACAAGCCACTTTATTTCCGCCACTGAAGTGTGACTTAATCATAAAGCATTATACCGTGAAAAATATTTAATTAAAAAGTACATAAATTGAAATGATAAAAAAATACTAAAACATGTGTCAATATGACTAATTTCCGATGCAACAGGAAGCAAATGTAAACCAAATCAACTTTAAAACGATGATGAATACAATAAATATAATATAAAAAATGGAAGCATTTTGGTTCACAAATGTGCACACTTACCGGTGGAGGTCGAACTTTGCAGATTCCAGACTTCTCTGCAATTGGCCGGATTTTAGCGATATAGCCCAAGGGATCCTGAAACTCATCCCATGACGGCTCAAAAACTGGACACTCCGGAGGAGCTAAAAACTCGTCTCCTTCCATTGCCCTGAGGAATGATAATAATTTATTTGAGGGATATAAAAGGAATCTATCCTGGTATGGTCTTCAGGGAGAAGAAATAGGGAACAAAATGTTAAAACATAATCTATAAAATATTTGGTTTTGGCGTTATTGCTTTACCCTAACTAGCGTGATGCAACTACCTAAAGGCTAGTGCTACAAACACCATCATGTGGTATACAAAATTGTTCATTCTTTCACCATGTAGAAATGAGAACAACATTTTAAAAAGCTGTCATATTTGTAATAGCAAATATGAGTGAGGATATGACTCCGCTTTCAGGTTTCTCATGTATTAAAACATTCCTGTTGATTACATCACCACTATAAGCGGCAGTAGCTCAGGAGGTAGAGCGATCGTTTTAGGATTAAGGGATCCCAGTTCGAATCCCGGCTTGTCCGTGTTACATGTCGAAGTGTCCTTGGGTAAGACATTGAACCCCCAATTACCCCCAATAAGCAGGTTAGCGCCTTACATGGCTGCAAAGATCACGGCCGCTATTGGGAAATGTGAAGCACAATGTAAAGCGCTTTGGGAAGTAATTGACTTGAAAAGCGCTATATAAATGCAGTTCATTTCATTTCATTATAAGTTAGAATGTGAAGCATGTTAGGGCCACATATCAACAGACGTGAAAATCTTTGGAATTTGAAGCACCATCATTTTAATCCTAAATAGGGAGACACCTTAGAAGCATTTATTTGGCCCTCTTGGGTAGTAACCTCCCTACCCATATGAGACAGCATCAAGGCTACCTCTTTGAAAATCAAACATCCATTACAAGGGGAGAAACTGGACAGACTACATCTACCTTTCCTGAAGTTGCCATGCATAAACCAGTGGCCCATATTGTTTGACAGTTTTTGAAGTATAGCATCTCAATGAAACTGGGTTTCCCAAGTTACATGTGAATTACCAAACTGGGAGTCCCAAAAATATAATACCCCCAAAATAGTGCTCGAAGTGGTCATTCCGGGATTGGTACGGCTGTTCTAAAACAATGGCATGTAGGCCTTGAAGTGTACGCAAGGCGACAAAGCCATGCATCCGTTTGTTTCCTTAGGAATTGCATAAAAATAACCATAATAACACAAATAGAAATGGTCGTTTCCGGGATACACGAAGGAGCTTTAATGTTGAAATGACCCACTGAATACTTATACTATAAATTAAAACAATGACATAATGGTTTGTCCGGTTCAACTTCTGAAAGCACAAGACGATTAACATCCTTTCCAGTCACAACAACACGTCAAAAACCTGATCTCAATGGTTGGGGTAAACAATTATTTCTTTACACCAGGCTAAACATACAGGGGTAGACACCCTCTGTCACCTTTCCCGGATAATTGTTATCCAACCAAGTCACCAGTAGTGTGAAACAGGGCTAACGTTAGCATCGGGGCCCGCGATGGGATTTGGCCATCGGCGCATCTCGGTTAGCTAGCAAAAAAGGTGAGACGGCGCAATCATTTTGGCACCGGTGTAGCTTCCGTGAGTCCTCGGGTCACCGTTCGACTCGACGCGTAAACAAAAGTGTCACTGCGGGCGTATTTTGTCGACTGACCCGTAAGGATGGTCCTGTTTCTCACGGGGCCACTCGCCTGCGTCTCGTCGAGGTGGCTGCTCGGCTACCGCTGTCCGTCGGTGTTGTTGTTCGGCTAACGAGGGCCAGCTGTGCTTGGGTGCCAATGGCTAGCTAACTTGGCTAGCAGTTACAAGCAAAGTTAGCCGCTTCGCCTCTTCAGTTCCCACTGTACGCTCACCACTCTGGTAAAACAATCAAATTGTGAACAGGAAGCACCGGTTTCATTTTAGATTCGAGTCTATAACGACAACGGTCGTGTAGTTGGCTAACCAACGACATACAACATCGCTCCTATCAGGCCATCCTATCTTTCTTGACGAGTCGCCATTTTAGTTTTTTTCTATTTCAAAGCTGAAGCACAACCCAGAATCTTCGTAACGCATCCGCGACGCCCGTTGCTTGGAAGTACACTGTAGTAACTTGGCACGTACGCCGATTCTCCGTCGTAGCTACGATCGGCAACAACGTACCGTCGTTACGACATTCGCTTCTAAGAAAATACGGAAAAGAGGGTCCCAATTCAAATCAATCTGACCCACTTTCTTGAAGACACATACCTGACAACCTCCACGGTTCCATGCCCTTACAAAATGTTGTATTTCCCCTTACAAAATACAAAAGTATCTTACACCATATTTGTTTTCAAACGTGTTTATTTATGTAGTTTAACGTGTTATATTGTACACGTGTTTCGTTATATCATATATATTGTTAATTAACATTTTGTTGTGAGTTGCTCGACATGAATGAAGTTTATTACAAAAAAGTTTCAAAAATGAAGTAGCTTGGACGTTCACCGTAGAAGAAAAAAATACATGCAAATATAATCAAGTAGAATAATACATTTTCTTATTCAAATTTTTAATTCATTTTCTGGATTAAATTATTGTTGCTAATATACTGATTAAACGGATCACCACAAACCTGTCTCTTTTTCATTTTCTCCTTTTATGCTTCCTTTTTTTCTTAACTTCTTTATACAACATAATAATTCGTAATATAATGCATCAAAGCAAGTGAGCCCTTTGAGAGCCGGCTCTCTTTAATGAGTTGAGCCGAAAAAGCCGGCTCTCTATAAAGAGACGGACTTCCTTTCACTACATAACTACCACATGAAATCCGAGGCGGCAGATGCATGCGCACAGTAGCATCAAACCGCTCGCTTCGTTTGAAACAACAACAAAAAAACGATACCGAGATAGCGGCGAACTGGTTTGACTTGATTGATTTGCCGTTTCGTGATAGTCGGTGTCAGGGTTGGGTAGGGTTACTTTAACTTGATTACTTTCAATTCCTTTTGGATTACTTCAATACCAAATATGCTAATAAAAGACAAAATAAACTAAATATGAATAAAATTATGACTCACAACACGTGGTAAGCTTTCTCTCCTGGCTTTGATCTCTTTGATCTCTGGCAATATTAACATAAAATGCGACAGAAACAAAATGAAAATAAATCCAAACAGCTTGCCAACATCATTTTTGCCGTTCCATGTATTCCATTACTCCCCAAGCCTGCACAAAATTTAGTAACTTTATTCACATTCAGTTACTGGCATTACTGGCAAAATACAGGGATGAAGAAAATGGGATATGAGGGAGATTGGAAATACTGCATTTCAAACTATGGTTAACTTGTTGTTATTGTTGCTATTATTACATCAGAACTGTTATTATAGGTATTGTGTTTATTTTTAGTGTTATTATCACTGATGCCGCAGTGACATTATGCGCATTATGACGTTGAGGGATGGGTATTGCGAAGATTAGTGTATAAAATATGTAATTATTGTAACTATTATAATTATTGATATCTGACCTATGTAATAAGTATATCCATGAGATTTTGTTTTGTTGGACACAAGAGGAGCTATCTATAAAATGTATTTAATAGGGAAAATAAAGGGGTAGGAAAAATAAGCATCTGCTTCTGACTACCCCTTTTCGAACATGTTATGTGACATTATTTTGTTGTTGACTCATTGTTTTTGTCCTGTTTTTATTTTTATGTTCGAAATAAAAGTTTTAATTCATTCATTTTCGTCAGATTATTAAACCGTGGCATTTAATATGTATATTTATGACTTTTCCTGTTATATTACATTTATCATTTACTATGCAGAGAGCACATAATTACTTTGATAATCACATTATTCATTTAGTTCAGGGGCGTCCAAACCCTCCCGAAATTGGACCAGATTTGGTCAATTGAAAATGTGTGATGGCAGACTATTCAGCTTGGCATTGTTTGAATCATATTTGATAATGTCACCCCTGTGAAAGGTTTGTAGTCCTTAGTGAACAGCGTCGCGACCTCATAGCTCGCCTCTGTATTTTCATTTAACTGTCGTGAAAAAGCACTGATGTGCCGTTCAAACAGCTTCCAATCGCATCACCTTTTCACAGTGGTCGTTTCCAGTTAGCTTTTTGTAGACAGCATGTTTCGTCTGGCAGTGCATTTGTTGTGATATTATTTGAACACAGCCACAGTGTCTTGGGAAATTTGAGCAGACACAATGTTTTGGAACTTGGGGTGAAAAAATACTCTAATTTCCACTTGTGCAGAAAGCGACAGCCCTCACAGTCAACTTTCCTTTTTTTTATTAACAGTCGCTATGTCTGAGATGGGGTGAGCGAAAATTCTCACAGAAAGACAAGGTCAAGCAAGGTGGCCAAAGGGCTATTGCCATCTGGTGAGATTGTTTTTTTTCTTTTTTGGTATTTTTTTTTAATATACTGCCGTCAACATTACTGGCGGCCCACATATTGTTAATTTTATGACAAATGTCAAGTCCAGTCAAGTCATGTTTATTTATATAGCCCTTAATCCCAAGCAGTCTCAAAGGGCTGCACAGACCACAGATGATTACAGACTACAGACTATTGGGCCAGTAAAATTTTGATCACGGGCCTACCTAACTAACTAACTAACTAACTAACTAACTAACTAACTAACTAACTAACTAACTAACTAACTAACTAACTAACTAACTAACTAACTAACTAACTAACTAACTAACTAACTAACTAACTAACAGGCCAGACTTTGGACATGGCTGATTTAGTTGTAATAAATGCACTCTATGCTTATCCATATGTTTGTTGGATGAAGTATTTACTTGAAGGGTTTATTTGATGTTTCAATGTACTGTATTCATTAATTCAGTACTTCCCCAGCAATGTTTCTACTTTGTGTTCTGATAAATCTGCCATAATCTTATCACACCATCTGCGAAATCCAGTTAGATCCAGTCTTATCAAAGGCTTCTTGTGAAGTTTCTTTAACTAGTCAAGTCAAGTCATCTTTATTTGTATAGCCCTAAATCACAAAGAGTCTCAAAGGGCTTCACAGATTATTACACTATATTACACAGACTATTTTTCAGCCGACGAGAAGAGTAGGTTATTCATATGCTATGGAGTAGAAGTGAGTTTTAAGTTTATATTTAAACATTTCCACTGAGGTTGCAGATCGGATCTCAGGGGGAAGAGCATTCCACAGCACCGATGCCCGGATGGAGAACGCTCTCGAACCAGCAGAACACTTCTTTGCTCTTGGGATCACCAGAAGACCGGCACTCTCAGATCGTAGGCTTCGGACCGAGACATAGGGGCAAATCAGATCTGAAAGATGAGAGGGAGCAAGTCCATGTATGATTTTGTATAATACTAAGAGAACCTTGAAATCACATCTAAGGCTAACTGGGAGCCAATGCAGGTTAGCCAAAATCGGTGTTATGTGATCGTACTTTTTTGTCCTAGTTAAAAGCCTTGCTGCGGCATTTTGTACCAGCTGAAGAGACTTGATTCTAGACTTCGGGAGACCAGAGAGTAGTGCATTACAGTAATCGAGACGGGAGGTAACAAATGCATGAATTATAATTTCCGCATCCGACTGAGACAGTATTGAACGGATTTTAGCAATGTTACGAAGATGGAAGAAAGCGGTTCTAGTAATTTTCTTTACATGCATTTCAAAGGATAGATCAGGGTCAAATATGACACCTACATTTTTAACTGAGTCACTCTGTGTGATGTGACATTCGTCAATGTTCACAGCAGTTTTTGAGAATAAGTCACGGCATTTAGATGGACCAATGACTAACATTTCGGTCTTTTCAGAGTTAAGACGCAAGAAATTGAGTGACATCCACTCTTTTATCTCAATAAGGCAGGCCTCCAAATTTCCACAGTTTAGTGTGGGAGATTCCTCCAACGGAAGATATAGTTGAGTGTCGTCTGCGTAGCAGTGGAAGCTGGTATTGTACTTGCGAATAATATCACCTAATGGAAGCATGTAAATGCTGAAAAGAAGGGGGCCAAGCACTGAACCCTGTGGAACACCGCAGGTAACATTAAAGGGCTCAGATGTCATTTCACCATATTTAACAGTGCGTCCTATCTGAGAGGTAGGATCTGAACCACGAGAGGACGGTTCCTGAGAGACCAATCCATTTTTCCAACCGTTCTAGTAGGAAATTGTGGTGCACTGTGTCAAAAGCAGCACTAAGATCCAGCAGCAGCAAAAGTGATGAAGCGCCAGAATCCATTGCCAGTAGGAGATCATTTGTTACCTTGATCAGAGCTGTCTCAGTAGAGTAGTTAGCCCTGAATCCTGATTGCATGGATTCAAAAAGGTTATTCTCGGATATGAAATCATTCAGCTGCTGTGCTACTACTTTTTCAAGTACTTTAGAGAGGAAAGGTAGATAAAAATCTAGAAAACTAGAAAATCCTATTTCAGTTAAAGCCCCAGTGTATAATATTCCACCACTAGATGGAACTGTATTGTCTAGTGTGAATGAAAACCAGTGCCACAGAGCACAGCGTAGTAGCAAGATGCCAAACAACCATGGCATTGACCACTAAGTAGGGATTTCACCATGTACAAGAAATACAAATTCCTTGATCTGTGCTTTTTTTTTTCAAACAAGAATTTACACTTCTATAATAGTTCATGTATTTTTGCTTATTATTCAAATCAATGTTTCGATTACTGAGTGAAAATCTTTTTGTACCACTTGGAGGCACTCAACTTTACACATTGTGCCTTTAAGTTTAATTTTTCAGTTAAGTTTCTTTTTTTGTCAATCCAAGCCCATTTCCTATAAAACAGTGGGCAGCCATTTTTTAGTGCTTGTTTAAAGATTACTTTGTCCTGTTCAAACACCCAAAATATTCTGCTTGTTTCCTATTTTGTAATTAAAATCCTCAACAGAACTGCTCTTTTCAGCTCTCATTTTTTTGTCCTAATACTCGGTCACATGGTTTGTCTACGCCAACATGTTATATTTTCTCATTAGTCACGCGTTTTTATAGTCCGGATAGATGCTAGGTGACTACATTTTCATTTCACATCTATTTATGTGGATATTAATGTATGGATTTGTTTTTTAACGGCCCCATTTTGTTGAATTATATCTTATTTTTGATGGAACCAGTTTATTGAAAGATTATTTATGTAACTTATTTTAAAACATGTATTTTATTTGATTTTTTAAAGAACCATTTACATTTTTTACCCATCTAGTTAATTATTCATTTAAATGCATTTATAATTTGAATATCGGCGCCTTGAATGGCCGCTATTGGTGTGTGAGTGTGTGTGTGAATGGGTGAGTGTGAAGCACATTGTAAAGCGCTTATGGATGTCTTTATTGACTTGAAAAGCGCCATATGAATGCAGACCATTTACCATTTAATATAAAAAATATACAAAACGCAAAGTTCTTTACTGGACAAAGACCCTTTGAGTCTTTAATAGGTCACAAAAACAAAGGACGTAATGTCATCTCCACAGAGTTTGTTTTTCAACTAAAATATGAAGTGATGCATTGCTTATTATACGATAGGACATTCAACATTTTGCAAGAAAATATCTTTTCACAGTGAGTTAGGATCTAGTTTCAGTATTTTCAAACACCTCTGCCCTTCAGTGCTGAGGTCTCGCTCATCTCTGAAGAGCAGGAAGACGCTTTACACCAAAAAGTAACGGCGATCAGATGATAAAGGTGCTGTATCTGAGATCAGGAGGCTTGTGCCACAAGTAACCATGGAAACGAAACGCAAAGTTCTTTACTGGACAAAGACCGTTTGATTCTTTAATAGGTCACAAAAACAATGGACGTAATGTCATCTCCACAGAGTTTGTTTTTCAACTAAAATATGAAGTGATGCATTGCTTATTATACGATAGGACATTCAACATTTTGCAAGAAAATATCTTTTCACAGTGAGTTAGGATCTAGTTTCAGTATTTTCAAACACCTCTGCCCTTCAGTGCTGAGGTCTCGCTCATCTCTGAAGAGCAGGAAGACACTTTACACCAAAAAATAACGGCGATCAGATGATAAAGGTGCTGTATCTGAGATCAGGAGGCTTCTGCTACAAGTAACCATGGAAACCATTTTTATGTAGGGGAGCAAACCTCTACCCAAAAAAACGGCCTGGACACAGGATGGTTGCAGCCAGGCTGTACTTGCCCAAGACACACCAGAGGATGTGTTGCTTCTATGACCCTGGCGGTTAAGTAATCCGTGAACTGATAACAAAAATAATATCATTTTAAAGGAGGAATGCATTTTTTTTTTACCTCTAGATCTCTCTGTATTGTGTTGGCCGACCAAAAATGAGTCCTCTAAAGCATAGGAACCAATAAAAACTATGGATACTTGGAGACCAAAACAGATAATTTATCGTCTCATTTCTTTGTCCAGCATTTTCAAGGTTTTGGGTTATCCATAGCAGCAAGGTGGTTAATATTGATGTTAGTTCCCTTTAGGTGAGGCTCACAGTATGTACAATAAATGCTCATTTCTTGTCCTACAAGTGAAAAAAAAACATTTTTATATTATATATCATGTATTTTTCTTCGTGTTTAAATCACTCTTGTTTTTTTTAATATATGAAGTTTTTTTACCACTAGGAAGCGCTAAATTATGCACACTGTCCCTTTAAAAAGCAAAGTCCTTTTTAGCACTTTCTAGCATTAAATAAAGCTTTGTTTATTCATTCTAAAACACCCAATATTGATTTGAATGATAAGCAAAAAGAGTGAAGAACTAGTTATTCATTTTATATAACTTGAACCTCACCTTGAGGGGGCTGAGGTGATTGTCCGCCTTCTTGCTGCTACCTTGTGAAACACCAGGCAAAAAAATGAGAAAAATGATTTGGTTTGGTCACTTTGAGGCTCTTCAGTTCGTATTCTTCATTGTGCTTTTTATCACTTGTTTTCGGTTGCCCTACACAACACAGTGACATCTTGTGGTCAAACTATGCTCACTGTCACTTGAACAAAAGTAACAGGCAACTTTATTTGAAGTTACCAGTACTTGTATTTATTTTTATTGTTTTATTTGATCGTACACAACATTGACCAAACCAAATAAATACATTGTAAAACATCTTTAAATTAAATGTAAAAAAAAAAAATCAATGTTGTTTTCAGGACTAAGGATGGATTTAGTTGCTTTCCAAGAATTGTATTTTCCCCAAGTGGAAAAATTACACGCACCGTAAAGAGCAACACAATATTCATAAATCAAAGGGGAAGCAATGGGACAATTGTTGATAAACTGATGCTATATAAATTTTTTTGGTTCACTCGTAATGGATTTATTCTGCAATTTGGGGGACTGCAGTGACAAATAAGAACATTCTACCATGACAAATTTAAGTTTTTGTTAGCATTCAACTAATTATCTTTTAAAAATGTATCACAGGATGTCTTACATGTTTAACATTTGTGTGTAGATGTCTGATACGATCTTTGTAAATCTATAGTGCGTTAGCTACAAATATTGAGCATTACAGACTTTTACAGTTTAGTATTTCCTTACTTCAAAGAGTCTTATCACCTTGTGAACCACTCAACACTTCGCCCGAGAAGAACATCTGCATTGTCTTGTTTTTTTGACTGCGGTTTGTTTGATGTTCCATGTTTTCTTATGGTGTTCCCTTGTTATTTATAAACATCCTTCCCCAACAACTCTGTGACTGGTTGTACCAAAACAGTGGAGCTCGTCAGGTTATGGCTAGATGAGAATCAGGCCATGGGCCTGACATATCTCCTTATGAGCTAAATTAATGTCTCTTATTGTGTGTTTTATTCAGAAACATGAGGTAAGAGAACTAACGGTGTGAATCGGTAAAGAGCAGTGATAATTATGCCGATTGAAGATGGAAAAAAAACAGAATGCACCCAAGTCACTCCAAGGACACTTTATTTGAGCTGAAGCAATAAATATATTCACAAATCAACTTTCTATTCTTTCAGTACATTAATTACATCCACAACAGGTAACCAAACTTAATGGTTATAAATAATGCCTTTACTCTGTAATTATATTACTCTTGATTATTTCTCATCTTCAGTCAAAATAATGGGAATCACGCATGTGAATATGCTTTATGGCAACAATTCTTTTGTCCCTGTTTGTATCTTTTTATTTACATGACGCAATTAGCACTCACATGCACGCACCTGAATACGGACTGGGAGCACTTGTCCCCATTAAAAGCAGAGAGCGTATTATTTACATTCAGGTTTATAGAGTACACTCTATTCATTTAGGTGCAGGTATATCCATGCAAGAAGAGTTCAAAAAGGAAAAAGACTACGCAAAAAATATGTAAAACCTCAACTCACATTCTTCTCTTTCTCCAACCATTCTTTTTATCTATTTTTTGGGTGGATTCTCATCCAACCCACATTGCAGGTTCATGTGACATAACTCCACAACTTCTTATAATTGTTATTATTATTCATATTATTATTTTGTCTTCACTCATTCGTCCCTAAAATTAACGCATTTTTATTTTACCCCAAAATAATTTTTGGCGCTTTAGGTAACTGTCCATACTTATAAATTCAAATATTGCTTGAGGCCACAGAATACCAAAAAACGATTTTTTTTTACATTCTCAATCCCTATATATTTCTTTTTTGTTGTGTAGAATACAAAGCCCTCCTGGGGATGCCGAGGCATCGGGAAATGAGCGATGAGAGGTCTACAAAAGTAGAAGGAGGGGAGACTGAAAGAATAACATAATTGTCATCCGTGACTAAAGACGGTACGTGCAAAAACAAGAAAACACTTGTAAAAAGCTGGCAAAGCTTCAAAGCATTGTAACACCAAACAAAGCACCACGAGATTTAGAAAAGGTGAGTTGATAATTGCAAAGAGATGCTGTCAAAAACAAACTACAAACACCTTTTCCCAACAAAGGAATCATATGAGCATTTTTTTTTACCATCAATTAAAAAAAAAAATGCCTGTTATAAAAAGCAATTTGATCCTATTTCAAGTGTCAGCCATTCACATGATGTTTGCGGAATGGTGTAAAAAACGTACATTACTTCAAATTGATGCAAAGGACATTCAATAGATGCGCTTTGAAGCATTATATCGCCGTCATCCTGTACTGTACAAACAGCTTTAGATACGTTAACGTATGGATCAAACAAATAGAGGATATTTATCATACACAGAGCAGTAATATTGATATTAATAAAACTGCGAGAAGCTTTAGAAGAAATACTTGCAGTCAAACGATAGTATAATTCGTTTTGGAGAGTCAGTGAGGAATGTTTTACGAAGCTGTGCCACTCCGGTTAAAGGGACATTGTGTATTATTTAGTGCCTTATAGCGGTAAAACTAACTTAATTCATTTAAAAAATATTGATTTTAATACTGAAAAAAATACTTGAACTATTATAGAAACATGCGTCTTTTTAAATACTCTAAGGTTGATTTTTTTACATAAAATGAAGTTTAGGGAGCTGACTTGATTGTTTGCAATCCTTCTGCTTCGGATATCCCCAAAAACCAACAACTTTGTGAATGGCTAAGCAAAAAAAATGAGAGGAAAAATGTTGCAGTTTGGTCACTTTGGGTTTATGTAATTTGCATTCTTCTTTGTGCTTTGTAGCACTTGTTTTTCGGTTGCACTACACCAGAGGTCTCCAAGTTTTGTTAAACTGAGAGCTAACTAATTAGCGTAAAGGGCGCCCCAGTTTGATATGCATTATCAAACAACAACATATCCTGTTATTACTGTGTTGTTACTATGTTATTACCAGGTTTTTTCTTGGAAGTGGGGTAAAATTGACTTATTCAACCACTAGACAGATAATTTTACTAGAAAATCACAATGACCCAGCACTTGTGAGCTATTTTCAGAGCATGTCCGTGGGCACCTCAACTGTCCTTAAAGGGGCACCTTGTTGTCCAAGGGCACCACATTAGATACCCCTTCACTACATGATACAGGGACATCTAGCTGTCATATATCAAACAATTCCCCTTTAACATGTAAAGTAAACAAAGCAACATGGTTTAAAGTCATTCTTGAAACGAAAGACACTGTCAGCAAACCCTGCAGTTGATTGTGACATCACCCAGTCAAGGGAATTATTGTTAAGTCAGAGGGCATTTTTGTCCGTTTTCAAAATTCATCTCTCCTGAACTGCACAAAAGTTTTTTCTCTTATAACTAAGAAAACATTTTTCAAAATGTTTTGCCACAAGAAAAAATTAAATATATTGTGTACTTAGACCAATTTAGGACTATCCTCTTGGTTTGATTTTCTTTTTTTACATGCCTGACTTGAGGCCCTTTTACTGACATGCACATTTTCCTATCTAGATTTTAGATACAAACTTCATTAAAGAATACAGCCCTGCAAAACAGTGGTCGGCAGCCTTTTTTGTACCACAAACTGGTTTATATCTGAATATGTATTAATAATAACAATAATAACAACGATAATAATAAAAAAAAAGAGTAATAATGAAAAGAAGAAGCCACAATCCACTGTGTATTCACTAGAACACTAGGGATTCAGATGACATAGGAAAAGGCATTTGATTTTGTCTCATTATCACACTCTTTTTACGTACAATACCACGTTGTACAACATTGTTTTGGCTGAACTATTTCCCCATATTGCTTCATTACAACATTGTACACCGTGGCCCAGTGGGTAAAAATAGTATGATGACAAGCTAAAATGTAATGTATTTTCCTCTCTCATCTACGATCCTACTAACTATGGTTAGGATTCGGCGCTTGTGATTTTTGTTACATCCAATTCTGAGCAAATGAGGTCAGGGATATTCGTCGAATGATCAATCACTTCTCAATTACAGTGATATACTACCGTAACACCTCGGTATGACGTGCAAGCAAATTTTGAGTTTATTTCAGTTGAAAGATATGCATGTAGTCACAAATGAATACAGTATGAGCAAGATATAACGTTTTTGTTTTTCTTCCTGTGCGGCCTGGTACCAAACAACCCCCAACCCAGAACTGGTACGCGGTCCCGGTGGTTGCCGACCACTGCTGTAAAATACTTCAAACAAGTTCAAACCAATAGACTAGCAATTTACACAAGTATTGATCTTGAAATGTATGGCTTGCAGATTGAGCGTGGACGCTGGCCAACTACATGTGCGGAAAACGAAGGTGAAAGTAACAAAGGCGCAGCAAGCTGCGTTTTCTCTTGTCGCCTGCGTTGCCAGCATTGCTCTCCATCCTAGTGGGTCTGAACCGTGCCCCACCTGTCTCCTCTGCCCTATCTCCCCACCTGTGGCCCCCTGAAGCCCCCACCCTGCTCAGACTACGGTGCTTATCCTGTTGATAGGCTTGGACTTGGAACTTCCGCCCGTAGCGTTCGCTGCGGCCACCGAAACCTGCTGCCCCGGCTGAGGCTGCCCTGGGTGCTGGGGGGGGAGAGGGGAGAGCGGCGTAAGTGGGGTAAGGGGGGATGAAGGGGGGGGTAAAGGGGAGTGTGGTGGGGGAGGAGGGATGGAAGAGAGAGGAGGGTACTGGGGCAGATACGGGCCGGCGGAGGCTGCGTGATGCGCGTTGACGGTAGCGGACGGCAGATTGTGGGGCAGCGTGCTGAAGATGAAGTGTGTTTGGTGGTTGGGGTGGCTGGCCGGGTGCGGTGTGAGCGCGTGCCCGGGCTGCGTTTGGGAGTGGGCGTGCGGATGTGAGTGTGACAAGGTTAGGGGTAGTTTGGCAACAGGACCGGCGGAGCACCCCCTGATTGAGTGTGTGGGCTGCACATGGTATAGGGTGAATTGCGGGTTCGGGGAATGCTGGGAGAGAGGAGAAAGGGGCGGTGGACGCCCCACCACCATGTTGTTGTAGCGAGCCGGAAGCCCATGCTGAGAGAGTTGGGAGAGATGGGAAAGGTGCGGGTGAGGGCCGTGCGGGGGGCAGAGGGGTGTACGACAAGGTGGCGGGCCTCTCTGCGTAGTAGTTTGGGTGGCCTCTTGAGGTGGTGGAGGGACATTTTGGCCGTGGTAACGATGGTGGTGGTAGTAAGGCGGCGGGGGCTGCACGGTAGCTGCGTGGCAGTACTGTGCGTGAAGTGCCTGGATCTTGGAAGGCCCCCCGTCTATCTGTTGGCACAGGGATGACGGGGAGTGAGGAGGGGGCCCTCCCGTTGTCGGCGGGGGGACGGGCGCGGGGTAGGGTGGCCCCGGTGGAATAAGGGGTCCCGGTGCTTTGGAGCGCTTGCTGCCGAAGAGTGAGCCCAGGAAGGAGCCATTGTTGTTGGTGCTCCCCCCAGGGCAGCTGCCCGCTGTTGTTCTCTCCACACTGCTGGGGACGACTCCGACGCACGTCCCAGAAGTGGTATGTTGCTGCCCCGGCCCACCCCCCACCCCCGTCCCGGGGCTCAGGATGGGGCGATGAGGCCGGAAGTCTTCTGTGGCGTAACAGCCCGGGACGCCTGACACTTGGTAGCGCTGGTGAGGCTGCGGACTGCTAATGATGGAGCCCTGGAATCACAACAGAAAACATATTTCTCCCGAAACACAAACCAAAAAGCCTGTCTACATTCAGGAAGCGTAACAAACTTATATACGTCATAGTCCAAGCGCTAGTTCTGTCTTCCTAAACATGCAGACTATTCTCAACATAAACAGTGCAACCTTGACTTTAATCAGGATTCCATACATGCCAATCTTTTGACATTAAAAAGTGGTAGATCCTTTAGAGCAAGGCTCAGCAATCTTTTTGGTGTGGAGTGCCACTTTCAAATTTCCTTGTAAATCGTGTGCCACACCAAGATTAATGACTCGCACAACATTTTTTTGATATCCAACAGAGCTGTAATTTTACACCAGTCCAAATATATAACATGGATATACATTTTAATCATACAACTAACCAATTTATCTCCCACTATTCTTGTTCATAAATCAACTAAAAAATGAATGTGGATAACAAGTGGAAAGGCCTGTAGCCATCCATGACTTCAAATTTGTTGCCACAAGAATTAACCAGAATCAACCATTCTTCATTAACAATGAACTACAATCAAAAAACAAGTGCCATGGACAGCTTATATACCATTCATCAATGATATCTTGTTGCAGAAAATATAAAAACTTGAAACAACAGCAGCGAATCAGAAGGCACGCTCGCGCACCTACACGCGCGCGGACACGCATACACGCACACACACAAACTTCTGTGCTTTGCTATGCAGTGAGCAGTGTGATAGCTAGCTTCAGTAGGGGCGTTTTTAGCAGTGACAAAGTTCTTCAGGGTTTGTGTTTGTTTGCCGTACCTGGACACTGCGCGTTTTAATGTCAAACTCATCCTTGAATTCATGTTCATGTTTCATCTCCTAATGACGTTTAACACTTGATGTACGAGGTACAATGCTCTCAAGGTATAATGGCCAAACAGCACGGTCATCTTTTGCACAAAGCCTCATTCGTCTGTCCACGCTGGCTGGAAAGAACGAGATGTTTTCGCTCGAGGAGGAGTCATGATTCGTTAATTTATCGCGCACATGTGTTCCGTTGGCTGGGTTAAAACACGGATTTCTCCTCTTCTGCGAGGCGTCGCGCGAGGCGTCGCGCAAACACACACTGACACACGAAGCAGAGGAGGTGTGCTAATGTAAAGCCTCTAAATAACACGGCGCGCAACTGAAAATGTCAAAATTTCAGGTAAAATTTTTTAAAATATAACCCCTCGCCTGTCAAAGGTTGCCGACCCCTGCTACAGAGTAATCGATTTTTACGCGTGAAATGCAATCCATCTCCAGGATATCAAGAATGTAATGTAATGGTAGTGGTCTGCATTTAACATGTGCCAGTTCAAAACCGGATGTGGCAAACTTTTACGGAAACTGAAATCAAAAGCGATTGTTGGAGCGGATTACTGAAGCACAGACTTCAAATTAAAGCAGCCGTAGACTAAATTACTAGTGTCGAGTAAATATTTTGTTTGTTGTTTGAACTGGGAAAAAGCTGATTTTCAAACATTTTCGACGGACGGTGTGCCTCGGAACTTTTTCATAAATATGTGTACCTTGCTGCAAAAAGGGTTGAAAACACTGAGTTATACGATTAGAATGTACATCCATGTTGTACATTTGGGCTGGTGTAAAATTACAGCTCAGTTGGATACAAAAAAATGTTGTGGGAGTCATTAATCCTGGTGTGGCACACTGATTTACAAGGAAATTTGAAAGTGGCACTCCTCGCTGAGAAGGTTGCTGATCCCTGGTCTAACGCATAAAGCAGTAGTATTGGCAGGTATGCGGACTATTCTGAACATAAACAGTGTAACCTTGCGCTTATCAGTAGGCTACAGCATTTTCTTTAAAAAAGTCAAGACTGCAAAAGACTAGAATTCAACTAGACTCGAGTGGTAATTCTTTCACATACCACTGGAGGGTACTTGAAGTCTACACAGTTCTTTATGTTTACATAAATTGATTATGTTTGGAACCTATCGCCTCATATTGTCATGATTACTGATTCAGGGCACCTGCGGCTGCCCCGGTGGCGCCAACAGCCCTGGTCGCTGATTGGCTCCTTGCCACTGTTTAAACCCCCCGACTCTCTGTTACCGGCGTCCGATCGTTGCGAACCTTCAGCTCCCGCTAAGGCAAGCCTTCCGAACCTGACTCCCTGTTTTTGACTCCTGTACGTTTCCCGGCTTCGACCTGTTTCCGTTTGATCACGTCTCTGCTCCCGCGCCCCGGAATCCCGACCTGCTTTTCTTTCTTGGACACCGCTATCGCTCGCCAGAGAAGTGCCACTTCCGCGTCACGAGCGACCTGCTCCCCACAATCAACCATCACTGGATCGTGGGTGCCAGCTTACGTCTCTTTTCAAATAAAACTAAGAAACTAACGCTATTGGGTTCCCGTCTCCGTTCCTGGTTCTTGACACATATATTTCAAGCATGCAGTTGCACCACATTCTCTGAGTTTTAGATAAATGGGAAAGGTATATTGCCCTTTATTTATGTAGTGCTGTCTAGAAAATAAATGATAAAACCATGTTTTTGTGACTGGCACTATTCGATTGTTTGTAATATGCGACATAATTTAAATGTAAAACAAAACGATTGGTACCAAATCTAAACTCATTTAAAATCAACGGTTCTGAAACATGTATGGTTCAAACTATGTTTAAATAAATTTGCTTGCGTGAAATAAATACATTCAGATTCTTTGCAGTAACGACCAAATCCTCATGGCAGAAAACCTGACTTGTGTATTATATTTTGTGGATAATATAAGTGATGCAGATGGCCTGATGTGGATCTCAAGTTTAGACTCTTTACAAAATGGAAGGGAAATGCACGTCATCATGAATGCTCAAGTGTGATAAAAGGAGAGGGAAGGTCACAGTGACAATGTTGTGAGCAGCAAAGAGGCGAGTCATTTACGCAATTATTAAAAAGTCAGGATTCACCGACACAGAGTCAGGTCACCGCTCAAAATAGCTGTCATTGCCAGATGTGATACTACCAATTATAAAACACATTACTGCTTTCATCTTTGTCAAAAATGTTTTGCCTAAAATGTTCATTTGTCTGAAATGGGCCACACAGTGTATTAACATTCGGAGTTCACACATGGGTAATATTTGAAAAATGTGATTTGGCATTCAGAAGCAGAAGCATGTTGCAGAGCAGCACAACACTTAATAGCAGCTATCTGACATCCAGGGAAGAGAAGGTATGCAAGAAGTCTTTAAAAGCAAAAGCTCACAATTCCCATTTACACAGAAATCAAAGCAAGCCTTAAAAGTAGACTGCCTCAGAAAGTGTACTGAAGAGACTGGTGTGTCCAACTGTTGGGGTACCAACTGTAACTTATTTTGGCACCCCAAAAATTGAGATGTTTGCGTTGCATTTGAACTCTATACAAAAGTTTTAAAACTTACTTCCATAGTACTGTCCAGAGAACCAACACTGTTCCGCCGACCACGCTTCCCTGCACCCCACCAGGAAGAGGAAAATTAACCAAGAGAAGAAGAGAAAGTTTGCATGCACATTAATACAAAATATCCTCCCATGCAAAGTATTTCATAGTGTTGATAGAGTCAGAATACTTCCAGGTGGCAGAACATGACTCGAGTGTTAAAGGTACACTATGTAATCTTTGACCTCTAAATGTTGCTGCACTGCGTTGTGCAACCAAAAGTGTGTGCTAAAAAGCAGAAGAAAGAATAAAAACTACAGAGACACCAAGCAACCACACCGCAACATTTTTATTCTCATTGTTTCGCAAAGCCTTCCACGAGGTTTTTCGTTTTGAGGGAGTACCTTTTGAAGCAAGATGGTGGAAATGTCAGCTCCCTCTAAGTGAACCTCATGTTATGGAAAATAAATACACATTTCTTTACCTACGAGTATTAAAAAAATACACGTTTATTTGATAGTTTGTGTATTTTTGGTTATTTTTTAATCAATATTGTTTTTTAAATGTATCCAGTTTCTGGCCACTATGAGGCGCCAAATAATACAATACGTCCCTTAAATTATTGAGCCTTAACAAAAGGATGCCAAAGCTTGTGTCAACTATACATCGCCAAATCTGACAGATGAGCAAACGTTATTTCTATATATTTTAAAAAAGAATGCTAAAGTGGACTACCCGGTACAAACAAAAAGGTCTTTTGTTTTGATTGTCTCTAAATTACCCAAAAGAAAGAATGTATGAAAGAAAGGTTTGTTTGCTACTGGTGTAATTCGACTCCATGTTTCTGCCGCTTGAAAATAGTTTGAGGTTTATAAAAGCAGAGAATATAATCATTGTCGAAGCCACCCAAAAACATTTTCCACACCTGTCTCAGATAAATCCCTGAGGGATGAGCTAAGGGCAGTGCGTTTGAGGCCTTCGCCGATGGAGCAGTTGTCATCAAAACTGGTTCTTCCCAAGGTACCGTTCATAATGTCGTTCTTCACTCCGCCTCCACCTCCGACCACAGCGCCTGTCAGCAAACTGGGTCGCATAACGCCTTTCTGCTTCTCCAACTCCGCTGCAAATGAAGGCCGGGGGAATTAAAATGAGACGTATTGAAGATTTATATTCATGTCTTCGTATATTCTTACTCAAATTTAGAAGAGTTTGATCACATTTTGTTTTGGAAACAAGGTAGGACCAATTCATCCCTTAGCTGAAATTGACAAGACTTCATTTCAAAACTGTATCTCCGGTTCTCAGACTAATTATGTGAGCTGGACTTGTAATTTGCAAGACCTGCTATTAGCCAATATACACATTTCATTTAAGCAATAAAAGGTGAATGTTATGCTGGGATGGTTATTGTTTTTCCTGCACTAAAAGGCAGGTTTTAAGGCGCACCCCTAAAAATATTATTTCGTCATATATAAGGCACATGGGGCAATAAGGCACATGGAATTAAAACTACTGTAAGAACTACCGTATCTATGGGTGTGTAACACGCTCTAGTCATGTGTAATCGTTCCGCATTTTTAAACGCTTATGGTACATATTAGTGCAACGATAAATCACTTAAAAAATTTTGCTGACCAAAATTTGCGGAATCAAACCCGGGTCGCAGCGGTGAGAGTGCTAAAGCCTTCCCACTACACAGCTAATGAAACAGATAACTACAAAAAGGAATTCGATTTTATTTCATTTTCAGACTATTTTTACTCACTGTGACAGAAATGAATGTTAGCGAATGGAGAAAACAAAAAGTCATCCTAAAAGTTTTAATTAAACACAATATGGCACGACAAAAGAAACAATTTTTTTTTCCAGATTTTGGTCAACGATTTTTTTTCAATTAATCATTGATTGCACAAATCCAGTAGTACACCGTTAAACCGTGAATAGTATCGCACATGAATAAATACCTCATACGAATTAAATCTAATCCACCAGTATTTTGTGGTATATAAGGGGTATGAGGTGCACTTCTAAGTTTCTGGCCAAATTGGGATTTTTACGTGCACCTTATGTATTTAGTATGTGAACTTTGCTAATTCTCAAAGTCAGCCAACAAATCACTTACATTCCACTCTGTATTTCTCCATCTCCTGCACTTCAGCCACGCTCTCCCTGAGGTCACTCACAAAGCGGGTACGGTCTTGCTGACTGGGGGCCATAAAGACGATGAGAACTTTTCTTTCCCCTCCCAAAACGGCAGAGGTCAATTGGATGCCGTGAGGATAATCTAAAGACAGAACAATTAAGTAAACATCTTGATGTGTTGATGGAATGCAACATAAAAGGGATAAGAAGTTTCTTACATGAGTTCTGGAACATGTGAACTTGCATCTCAACTAGGGGAAAAGATTGTCTAAAACTGTATGTCACTGAAGTTTTCTTCTTCTGAAAGATTTTGGTGACCTATGGCAGAAAACAATTTAAAAGTGTAAATTTGCCATGAATTAAACAGTGAGGTCTATTCATGATTCAATGTAATGGGAGGAAATTTAGAAAGAATTCAACTCGAGACACCATTGGATAGTTTTTACACATGAGTGCCTTTGAGCATTGGAAAGTTTAAGGACGGAGGGCAAAAAGGTCACCTTACCACTAACAGGTCGTTAAAGAGAAAAACTTCGCGCTGATGTACTCCTAATCTTTGAGGTCTGTTAGTGTCGGGCACCTCATACAGCTGACAGCAACACACCAGCCTGCGATGGGGAAGGGACAGCACCTAACATGACAAACGAAAAATGGAAAAATTGAAAATTGGAGCTAAAATCTTGGCCCAGAAATGCTCTCGTGTTGAAAGGTATCCCTCACAGGCTTCTTGCCCACCAGCACTCTTTCCACTGCCTGCACTTGAGACACGTGGTCATCATTGGTCCGCAGTTCCCATTTCTGTATCCGCTGGTAGATTCCAACCAGAAGGTCTCGGGGAATATCCTGACCATTATCTACACCTTGGATGAATAAAAAGGCGGGATTGCTTCTTAAGAAAAAAATCAGTATTTTCCGCACTATATCGCACACCAGATTATAGGATGCAACCTCTAAAAAATAGCCTTCCGTGATATTTCCTCATATACGATACACGTCAGACTTTACGGCGCATTGAATGTAAACTATAGTAAGGGTTAGGATTGCACACAGACAAAAAAATAAAACTGCATTGTTTGTCAGTTGGAACATATCACTGATCCCAATTGCATAACATCGGATGCAATGAGAATCAAATGGGACAAGGCCTCTAGGGATAAAGACAGCTCGTGAAAAGACATAAATAAGGTTTGATCTGACCATCACACAATTTTAAGTTAAGTTACCAAATTGTTGATGTGATGATTGGGCCAGGCCACAAGGATATTGTCAGACATTAAACCAGTCTGTGGTACAGAAAAGGTTGGGAACCACTTAAATACAGTATTGTATTGCTGACTCCTTAAGTCTTTGATTCTAAACTAAATGAAGAGAAAGGCATTGTGGGAAGTAATTCCATCCTTCTGAACTAAATGATGAATAATACATGGTGGGAAGTATTTCAGTCGTCCAGAAAGCTATAAAGAAACACATGGCCACACGTATTCAAAACGTAAGTCTTTGATTCAAAAGTCTTTGATTATAAACTAAATGAAGAGAAAGGCATTGTGGGAAGTAAGCTAACAGAAAGACAAGCCATCCAGTATTTTTTTTCTCATTGCTCGGAATTTTTTTCATATAGGAGGATTGAATATCTGCTGATGCTTTTAATCAAAAAGAGCAGCGCATCGACTTCATTTATAAATTAAGATAATATGATACAAAGGTCATTATGCTACAGTTTATATATTGCTTTCTTGCTCTGCCAATCAAATGATAATTTAGATGTAGGTAATTTTCTTGTAAAACTCACTGGATCATAGACAGGGATGATCAGTGTGCTTCTTAGTATATGAAAGATTCTCATTTGCAAGACTTTCTTGAACATGGTTGAGGAACTCCACTGTTATTGCGCGTTGGTAGGTAGATTACAGTTAAAAGGAAAAATAAATATTAAATTTATCTGCATGTAACCCTCATAGAAAAACTTTGGATACCATTATTTGTCAGAATCTGGTCCTCAAGAACTAGAGATCTTCATGCTTTAGAGCAGGGGTCACCAACCTTTTTGAAACAAATAGCTACTTTTTGTTACCTACGGTATTTGTGCAAAGGGTGATACATAGTTTGATACACCTTTCTTAAATAACAACTTATCATGTTATTACTGTCATAGCCAGGTTGTGATTTTTAGAAATAGGGTTTAAAAAGGTATAGTCAACCACAACATCATGCCAGTTAGAAATCAAATTTTCTAGAAGAAAAACAATGACGCATCACTGCTGCTATTATCAGGAACTGTCCGCGGGCTACCCAAGTGTTCGCCCCCTGACACCATAATTGAAACCCCTGCTTTAAAGGTTTCCCCTATAAACACAGATGAACGAAATCAACAAGATCATTAATAAGGTTTCCACACAGTTTGCTAATGAATCAGGTATGAGTCTACAGGGAAGACTCTAAAAATGTTCAGCTAAGACCTTATTGACACCCCTGTAAAGTACATGATGATATGCAAAATTCCCTGTTCAAAAAATGTCTTGTGGATCTTGTTTGGATTTTATAAACAAAAGTGTAACCTCTCAAATTCTTGATGAAGTCCTCCAGCTTCATTTTTCTTTCTGCTTTGACGTTAGGGCTGTACATGTCTGTGTTAAGAAGAATTATGGCGAAGGCCAAGATGAAGATGGTGTCAGGGTTCTGGAACTGCCGCACTAGAACCGGATTACACATGCAGTATCGTTGACTGCATGGGAGACATGAAACACGGTCAGCATAGTTGGACAGCACAAAGCTGCCCTGACCTCGACGCCGGCAAGAGTTCGCACGAGCACACAAACCTGAAGGCCTCGATGAGCCGCTCCACTTTTTGTGCTTCCCCTTGGACTTTAATCTGAGCCTGGAACTTCCTCAGTGCATCATCAAGGTCCATTCCGGAAAAGTCCATCTCATCGACCACACAGCTGGAATGGACACCGTTGCATATTTGAATGTAAAAACAAACAAAAAATTAAATAAACACGTTTTTCTTCCTGCACCCACTCTAAAACATCTTTGTTGAATTGCTTCTGTCGGTTTCCCAGGAACTCTCCGATCATCTGCCTGCTCAGGCCTTTCCTTTCCAAGATGAAACGGGCGATACCAACTGGAGTGTCTGATACAAAGCCTCTCTCGATCAGGTACTGGATTCCTTTCTCTGGTTTCCTGTCATTGAAAGAAACACCAGCTTACTTCAAAGGAGGGGAAAAGGAAAATAATTCACTGCCATCCCTTTTCAGAGCCGTTTTTGCCGGTCCTTAATAATACAACCGATTTACGTGACATGTTACGATTCATCCCAGTAACTTGATCTTCAGTTCAAAGGCTGTTTTGATTCAATCTTTTGGCAAAACGAGCTTAGATGGACTTAAACCAGAGAGAGTAGTCAAATGACCATATTGCATAAATAACTATGTAATCACATTAACTCTTTTAGCCTACTTGAAGGGAATAACTGTTGACAGTTTTAAGAATGGTAGGAAATATATTTAAACACATATGAGGTTTTGTGTGGGGTACAAGATTAAATTGTCATTTCTACCTGTTGCGTTTTCAGTTCGTCCATAACAATCCTGAAGCTATGAAATGTCACAATTAGGGCAGTCGAACAACTGTTGCATTATTTGGCCCATTGGATCTTATTTTGGGACAGGAACATTGAACGGAATATGACATGGGGCCCAAGATGTGTGCGTGCGAAAAATTGTGTAAAATCCAGTTGAAAAATTAAGTAAACCTAACAATGTCTCATCTCATCTCATCTCATTAGCCGTACCGCTTATCCTCATTAGGGTCGCGGGGGGGCTGGAGCCCATCCCAGCCATCTTCGGGCAGTGGGCAGGGGACACCCTGAACTGGTTGCCAGCCAATCGCAGGGCACACGGGGACAGACAACTCATTCGCTCATTCACACCTAGGGACAATTTGGACCGGCCAATTCACCTGAAATGCATGTTTTTGGAATGTGGGAGGAAACCGGAGTGCCCGGAGGAAACCCACGCAAGCACGGGGAGAACATACAAACTCCGCACAGAAAGTATGGAGCTGGATTTGAACCCACGACAGGTTCCCATGACATGAACTGTGCCGCACAAGCGCTAACCACTGCGCCGCCGTGCTGCCCACCTAACAATGTTTTCAAGTAAAATGTTCTCCAACAAAGGGCAAATCATTTTGCACATTTTAGGAATTATTTTCATTATTCATAAAAAAAAAGTAATAATCCAAATCAGATAAAAAGGAATAAGGACTATTGTAGATACAATGGATATTCAGCGTCGCCTGAAAATGGTGAAAGTAGGAAAATACAGTCCAAAGGACAACCCAAACCCCCAAAAAGATTAAAAAGAAGAGTTTATTCGATTGCATATAGGAAATGCACGTACTAGCACGCGCCACATAAGGAACTTGACGGATGATGCAATGGTGACTTAAGCCAGAAGATGGCGTCAGCGAGTGTAAAAGCTCCAAATTCTGAACAGCACCTTTAAGCCTTTATTACTCATGCATCCAAATATTCACTATGTTGTTATCACAGTATGTTATGTTGTGACAATATAGACCAGGGATCTCAAATGCGGTGGTGCCTGTAGGCTCTAGGGTGCCCCTTTAAGAACAGCTGAGGTGCCCGTGGACCAGTTCTGAAAATAGCTCACCAGTGCAGGGTCATTGTGAGTTTCTAGTAAAACGATTTTTTTTTTAGTTGACAGAGTCTATAAAACCCTAATTCCAATAAATAACATGGTGATAAGATAAGTTGTTGTTTTAGAAATACATTTTCAAATGGGTGTCCATTGTGCTTACTGCTTGGTAACAAAAGTAGCTCTCAGACCCCTGTTATATATATAGTTCTAATTTTCCTTCTTAACTGTTAGATTTTGGTTGACTCTTACTTGTTGAAGAGGTTGAGGCCTATGCGGTACTGTCGCCTTTGTACGACATCGCTGTTGAAGGGTGGAGAGTCCCAGCTATTACGACTTTCTCTTTGATAGGTCTGCTTGCCAAGAGGAGTCAGAGGTTCCTGGAGGCTGTCCTGAGATGAGGAACCAGAGCTGCAGTTGACTGTCTCGTTGGAGTTGGTGGTGGAGTTAAGAGAGTCGTTGTCTTCATCCGAGCAACACTGTCGCTCCAACCCACCCGAGGGCAGCGCTGTGGAGGAGGAGGACGACAGAGGAGTGGTAGGGGGCTGCTGGGGAGATGAAGACGATGAGGGCGTATCAGGGTATTGATGGTGGTGGATGGAGTGGTGGTGATGATGGTGGTGGTGGTTGTGGTGGTGCGATGCCACCTGGTGGGGGATGTGCGTGGGGATGGTCCTACCCGCCGCTCGTGTCTGACCCTGAGCGGCCCCTGCGGTTGTCGAGCGGGAGCCTGTGTTGGGGGAGTGTTTGAGGGTACCCTGGGGGGAACCTACAGTTTCTTGCTCATACACCAGCTGTCTGGTAAGAGAACCCCGGTCCGAACGGTCGCTCATGTCAACTGAGCTGTCGCTGGGTGGCTCAATGGTGAGGAGAGGCAGGTGCGACCCTCTCAGCCGGTAGTCCCGGCACTCGGTGCATGGCGTGCTTCGCCGACTGTTGCTGCTGCCACCACCTTCCGTGTCCCTGCTGTCTTCACGGCACCCGACGCCCCCCGAGGGGCCCCAGTATTCCGTGTCAGTGCTGCTGGGGGCCCGGTCGGGGGAGAGCGGCGAGGATGGCATTCCATCGTCCATGTAAAGCGTGACGTCGCTGTACGAAGTGGCTGTGCTGTCGCCGTGCATGCTGAGTCCTCCTCCGACCCCCCTGGCTCTTTCTCCCAGACCACGTCGGGAGGAGGGATTGCTGCTGCTGCTCCAAATACAGTCTCCGAAATCTTCGCTGAGACCGCCAACCACCCTGCTGCCTTCTTGGGAGTCATTGCGACCTGTGTGGCAGGTCAGGGCATCGTCTATCGAATCAGCCAAAGACTTGACCTGAGCAAATTTCAAAGGCAGCAGTTAGTGGGACAACATTTTTTAAAAAGAAGCATTTAATTCAGGCAAACTCAGTTTGGCACGGGGGCCGGATCCAGACTTTATGTTGTCAGGTGGGTTGGATCAGTAAAAAATGTCAACGCCAAATATATTCTTTGTTTTTCAGTACAATGCTTTATCTTTCAGCCTACTTTTGTAGCCTACCCGACAAATTATCATCCTAGATGATAAAGGATCTTTTATAAGCACTACTACTACTGGGACGCAAACAGAGGCGTGACCAAACTTGTCTGAGTCACATGAGTTAGATCATCTGATGTTGCGAGACTGGAAACACTCGAACCCAGGACACATCACTGAAGATGCGTCCAAGTGACGTTTCTTTCAAGAGCTACAGTGTATAACTAGCGCCCTCATAAACTTACGATACGGATTAGAACAATGATTAATCAGTCGAAAAGCATCGCTAACTGTATTCGCATAACATTGGACTTAGGGAATCGAACTAGGATCGTGGTGGTGAGTGTCACGGTCGCCATGACGACCAGTATGCCACGCCCCGAACTCAAGCTGAAGCAGATCAGCTGATTGCTGTTCTGCTTTTTAAGGCTGGATTTTGGGTTTGGCGGGTGCTGGTTCATTACTCTTATACACAATCCCGGTCTGTTATGCTTGTCCTGTTTTAGTCTGTTATGCCTTGTCCTGTTGAGTTCGTGCCGGAGGAACTCTGTATTGTTCTGTTTTGCCTCGGAGTATTGGGCGACTTTTATTTTGTAAAATAAAACTTATGGATCGTCAACGCATTTGAGTTCTCCCTTCATGCCTCCTGCCTCCGTTCTGGTCCGGTCCCCTTCCACGCCACCACGCACTCGTGACAGAATGAACCAGCCAACAAATAGAACTCAGCGAACGATCCCAGCGCGACTTGGGAGAGCTGGAGAGCGCAGTTCGGCAGGCGCCTACTGAGTTGGCCTTCCCTGCCCGTTCGAACCACGGCCCCGCCCGTCGTGGCCCTTGCTGTGCCTCGAATGGGGTCCCGGGAAGAATTGACGCCTGCCTGTTCGACTCTCATGCCTGCCTGCCCGACTCCCGTGCCGATTGCCTGCTATTCCGTCTCCCCTGCGTGCCAGCCCGACTCCGACTCTGCTGCCCGTCGGGCCGACTCCGACTCCGCTGCCCGTCGGGCCGACTCCGACTCCGCTGCCCGTCGGGCCGACTCCGCTCCTCCTGTTTTGTCTGTTTTGATTTTGACCCTCTCATGTCTTGCCTGTTCTGATTCCGCCTGTCCTGTCTGAATCGCCACTTCTGAACCTGAACCCCTGAGCCTGACTCTTCTGCATCTGACCCCCCTGAGTGCGACTCTTCTGCATCTGACCCCCCTGAGTGCGACTCTTCTGCATCTGACCCCCCTGAGTGCGACTCTTCTGCATCTGACCCCCCTGAGTGCGACTCTTCTGCATCTGACCCCCCTGAGTGCGACTCTTCTGCATCGGCCCCCCCTGAGTGCGACTCTTCTGCATCTGACCCCCCTGAGTGCGACTCTTCTGCATCGGCCCCCCCTGAGTGCGACTCTTCTGCATCTGACCCCCCTGAGTGCGACTCTTCTGCATCGGCCCCCCCTGAGTGCGACTCTTCTGCATCGGCCCCCCCTGAGTGCGACTCTTCTGCATCGGCCCGACCTGAGTGCGACTCTTCTGCATCGGCCCGACCTGAGTGCGACTCTTCTGCATCGGCCTGACCTGAGTGCGACTCTTCTGCATCGGCCTGACCTGAGTGCGACTCTTCTGCATCGGCCTGTCCTGAGTGCGACTCTTCTGCATCGGCCTGACCTGAGTGCGACTCTTCTGCATCGGCCTGTCCTGAGTGCGACTCTTCTGCATCGGCCTGTCCTGAGTGCGACTCTTCTGCATCGGCCTGTCCTGAGTGCGACTCTTCTGCATCGGCCTGTCCTGAGTGCGACTCTTCTGCATCGGCCTGTCCTGAGTGCGACTCTTCTGCATCGGCCTGTCCTGAGTATCTGTCCTGTTCTCGTCGGTTCTGCCTGTCTGTCATCCCCTGTCCAGTTGGCCACCAGACCCCCCCTGCCGAGCGCCGATTCCGATCCGCCCGACGCAGATGGCGCCTGCCTCTCCCCGTTCCTGCGTGTTCGGAGGAGGGAGCAGGGTTGCCCCAATCGCGATCGTCAACATTCCGGGGCGCGAGGTAGTAATTTTTTCTTTTTTGGGACCTCGGGAGCTGTCCCTTAAGAGGGGGGCTCTGTCACGGTCGCCATGACGACCAGTATGCCACGCCCCCGAACTCAAGCTGAAGCAGATCAGCTGATTGCTGTTCTGCTATTTAAGGCTGGATTTTGGGTTTGGCGGGTGCTGGTTCATTACTCATTATTCACAATCCCGGTCTGTTATGCCTTGTCCTGTTTTAGTCTGTTATGCTTTGTCCTGTTTTAGTCTGTTATGCCTTGTCCTGTTGAGTTCGTGCCGGAGGAACTCTGTATTGTTCTGTTTTGCCTCGGAGTATTGGGCGACTTTTATTTTATTAAATAAAACCTATGGATCGTCAACGCATTTGAGTTCTCCCTTCATGCCTCCTGCCTCCGTTCTGGTCCGGTCACCTTCCACGCCACCACGTCTCGTGACAGAATGAACCAGCCAACAAATAGAACTCAGCGAACGATCCCAGCGCGACTTGGGGAGAGCTGGAGAGCGCAGTTCGGCAGGCGCCTACTGAGTTGGCCTTCCCTGCCCGTTCGAACCACGGCCCCGCCCGTCGTGGCCCTTGCTGTGCCTCGAATGGGGTCCCGGGAAGAATTGACGCCTGCCTGTTCAACTCTCATGCCTGCCTGCCCGACTCCCGTGCCGATTGCCTGCTATTCCGTCTCCCCAGCGTGCCAGCCCGACTCCGACTCTGCTGCCCGTCGGGCCGACTCCGACTCTGCTGCCCGTCGGGCCGACTCCGACTCTGCTGCCCGTCGGGCCGACTCCGACTCCGCTGCCCGTCGGGCCGACTCCGACTCCGCTGCCTGCCAGTCCGACTCCGCTCCTCCTGTTTTGTCTGTTCTGATTTTGACTCTCTCATGTCTTGTCTGTTCTGATTTTGACTCTCTTATGTCTTGTCTGTTCTGATTTTGACTCTCTTATGTCTTGTCTGTTCTGATTTTGACTCTCTCATGTCTTGTCTGTTTTGATTTTGACCCTCTCATGTCTTGCCTGTTCTGATTCCGCCTGTCCTGTCTGAATCGCCACTCTGAACCCGAACCCCCTGAGTCTGACTCTTCTGAACCTGAACCCCCAGAGTCTGACTCTTCTGAACCTGAACCCCCAGAGTGCGACTCTTCTGCATCGGCCTGACCTGAGTGCGACTCTTCTGCATCGGCCTGACCTGAGTGCGACTCTTCTGCATCGGCCTGACCTGAGTGCGACTCTTCTGCATCGGCCTGACCTGAGTGCGACTCTTCTGCATCGGCCTGACCTGAGTGCGACTCTTCTGCATCGGCCTGACCTGAGTGCGACTCTTCTGCATCGGCCTGACCTGAGTGCGACTCTTCTGCATCGGCCTGACCTGAGTGCGACTCTTCTGTAGAGGCCTGACCTGAGTGCGACTCTTCTGTAGAGGCCTGACCTGAGTGCGACTCTTCTGTAGAGGCCTGTCCTGAGTGCGACTCTTCTGTAGAGGCCTGTCCTGTTTATCTGTCCTGTTTTTGCCTGTCCTGTTTATCTGTCCTGTTCTCGTCGGTTCTGCCTGTCTGTCATCCCCTGTCCAGTTGGCCACCAGACCCCCCCTGCCGAGCGCCGATTCCGATCCGCCCGACGCAGATGGCGCCTGCCTCTCCCCGTTCCTGCGTGTTCGGAGGAGGGAGCAGGGTTGCCCCAATCGCGATCGTCAACATTCCGGGGCGCGAGGTAGTAATTTTTTCTTTTTTGGGACCTCGGGAGCTGTCCCTTAAGAGGGGGGCTCTGTCACGGTCGCCATGACGACCAGTATGCCACGCCCCGAACTCAAGCTGAAGCAGATCAGCTGATTGCTGTTCTGCTTTTTAAGGCTGGATTTTGGGTTTGGCGGGTGCTGGTTCATTACTCTTATACACAATCCCGGTCTGTTATGCTTGTCCTGTTTTAGTCTGTTATGCCTTGTCCTGTTGAGTTCGTGCCGGAGGAACTCTGTATTGTTCTGTTTTGCCTCGGAGTATTGGGCGACTTTTATTTTGTAAAATAAAACTTATGGATCGTCAACGCATTTGAGTTCTCCCTTCATGCCTCCTGCCTCCGTTCTGGTCCGGTCCCCTTCCACGCCACCACGCACTCGTGACAGGTGAGAGCACCATCACCTAACTACTAAACCACTGGTGATACAGAAGACAAATGAGAGGCATTCAATTTTATCTCACAATCACACTATTTTTACTCACGGTGTTAGAAACAAATGTCGGAGAAAGGAGAAAACAGAAAGCCGTCCAAGAAAAGCACGACAAAGGGAAACAGCTCTTTGGTGTATATGATGACGAATCTGAGTATCACAATGAAAATCTTACATCTTTTCAAAATCGATCTTCGTTCAATTCTCATGGCTCATGAAATATTCCTGTTCCATTAATGATGGCCCACACACTCACTGAATTTTAAGTTAAGCGATTCAGAAATGTTATTGAAAGGGTAAGATGCTATAGAAATTGACAGCACAAACTAGTAAATATCACTTAGGTTAGATATTTTTTTTACATTTCTTGGTTTAATACAACCTGCTTTAGCTCCCTTGTGAGACATAAGAACCATCTGACTTCTGTAATTCTGCCATCCTGTCCATCTTTCAATGCAAATTCAAAATTCAACTTTTCAGATAAAATGGTCTGCCCCCTTTTTTTTAAACTGTGCTTTGTTTTCGTTTTTGGATTTATTATCTTTTTTCATTGAGATCACTGTTTTAACTTTGTGTACAGCGACTCTGGATGTTCTGAAAGACGCTTTGAAATAAAATGTATTATTAATTAAAAAAAAAAACATTAATTTACGGTTCCAAGATTTACAAAACAAAAGAAGCAGCAGACCTGTTTGCCAAAGGACTCCTCCAAATGGGTGTAGTCTCCAGGATGATTTTCGTCCAGAGAATGAGGAGGTCCGATGGCCACACTGTGCGTGAAGTTGGTTTGCGTCTGTGCCGGCTGCTGAGGCTGGCGTTCGTCGAAAGAATACTGAAGCCTCATATTGGACAGGATTATGCGACGCGTCAAGCGACTCTCTGAAGCAGAGCTTCGAAGCCGTTCAAAATTCTTGTTCATTCGGTACTGCCTGAACGCTGTTTGGATGGTCCTGGCTGCCCTTCGACTCACGAATGAGCCGCCATACTTTCTCTCTAGCATTTCCACCTGGGGGGATTACAAACATCATTGACTACTTGACAGCATAGGAAGTGGTGCCCCTACGACTTAATAAGTTATGGAATCTGTCACTGCATGTAGTAGGGTGGTCCTTATTTTGGAAATTGTAATTTTGTGTCAGCGAAGGTCTGAATATGGTGTAAAACCACAAGATCACCCTTCCTGTAAAGTTTCACATTGATCAGACATATGAAAAAGGTGTATCGAAGCCATTTTGGTACAGTAGTCTAATAGGGTGGTCTTTATATATAGAATTTCTAAAATTAATATTTTGTCAAGCAAAAGCCTGAATATAGTGTGAAATCATAAGAAAACATATCTTGTGAAGTTTCATAGAAGCATTCAGAGCTGTGCTTTGTTTTTTGTTTTGGTTTAAAAAGTGTGTTTGAAATTTGGGTTCAAAGACTCAAATAGGGTGTAAAACATTTAAAAAAAAACATGCATGTCACATTGGTGTGGTGAACTGTATTTCAATATTACATTTTTTTATCATTAATGTTGCTCCAACTCAGATGTTATCTGTGCCAAGCCAAGTATTAGGGTTAAAAAGTATGACAACTGCAGGTGCAACAAGAAATGAAAGAAGGTCTGGCTCATCTGCCTTTGTAGGGATCTTGTCCATCTTTCAAAACAAGAACACCTCCACCACTAGGTTTGCTGCTTCCTTGACCGTCTTCTTTCTTTAGTAGTGGAAGTGAAAGAACCGACTCAGTACTTCCATGCTTTCCTATCATCAGCAGGGGTTTCATCTGACCAATGACCAATTTTAGTTTTCTCTTAGAGGGAGGCCATGAACATTATCAGAACCTGCCAGTCCAAGTGTGGAATAGAGGATTTTTCGATTAAACCACTAATATTACATTTTTCTCATATCCTGCCTTTTTGGTATATAAGTGATTCCCAGCCATTTTGACTACACATACATTAGCATTGAATAAGATCTGATTAATTCGATTTTTTTATCATACCAAACAAAATATCTATTTTAAGAAGCCTAGAAAGTCCTAGTATTAAGTCATAGGAAACCCTGGGATCGGAAAGAAAAGCTTGTGCCGCCCGAAAAGTTATTTATTTATGAGACGATTTGATGTTGTGCCTAGGTGAAAAGTCACAAACAACTTTGGCGCAACAAGGTTTGCTGACTAGTTAAAATGTTATATTTTGGGATTTTTATGTTGTTTTGTGAAGCAGAAAAAGTGAAGTACCAGTATTTCACCGTTAGATGGCATAGTCTCACAGGTCAGAGAAGGGTGCTTGGGCCAAGTCTCACGGGACCTCACGTGATTTAACGAGACTTGTTCAATAAATCACTCTTAATGTCAACAAGTAAATGGTGTCGTGTGAGACTGACATTTACCATCTATTTTGCAGATTAGGTAAAACAATATATATATATATATATATATATATATATATATATATATAAAACAAATGTGTAACACCAGCTGGAGCTAGACCATCCACCTGTGTCCCGTTACACAACCAAAAACGGAAGATAAAAAATTTAGATAAAAACTCAAGGGAGCATAGTTCGGCTGAAATGCAGGAAAACATTTAGGGCAAATAGTTAATACTTTTCCTATGAAATCTGTAAGGTATACGCTGCCCGAGAGGGACACCCAGGCCGAGGGGGCGTCCCTCAACTTTAGTATCGGCTCATGGACACTTTCAGTCACCTTAAGAACAATAACAAGAACATTTAGCATCGCATTTATTACCTTTTTATCCTGGAGATCTGTGGAGAGTTCGTAACTGTCAGAAAGAGCCTTGCATCTCTTGTTCTCCTCTTCCTCCTGCTTGCGAAGGGCGAGGCTGGCAGGTTGGTGGCGCGTCCGCAGGGCCCAGGCCAAGGTGGCTGAATTAGAGGCGGTCACGCATGAAGGGGCCCTGGGGCCCGTCACACCGCTGGTTCTATCACCGTAGCGCTCTGAGCCATGCGAGTAGGGCGTTTGGGTGAAAGGACTGTCCTTGCGAGTGCTTGTCTCCCCTGGACACTGCGACTCCACTTCCACACTACAGGAAAAAAAAAATGCTTGCATATTTTGACAGCATTTGGACAATGAACTTGTACAGGATTGCGTCTCAAAAATAGAATATTGCGATAAAATTATTTATTGTCTGTAATGCAGTTAGAAAAACAACAATGTCATAAGTTCTGGATTAATGATTTTATCTTCGAAATGTCCTTGCACCATCAGACTGGCAATTTGTAATTCCAGTGTGCTTTTCTCATGTTACAATGAAATTCCATTCTATTCAAAAGTTAAAAAGGCTGGGAGTATTTCAATTTATTTGTAATGAATCTAGAATGTAAAAAATTCGTTTTCCCAAGGCATTTACTTTTGCTCATTTTATGAATTATTTTAGTTTTTTTTTTTTGACAAAAACAATATCAAAATGTAGTAAAACTTAAAAGAACAGGTCAAAGTAATCCATTCATAATCTTTAAATATCTTATTATCTTTTGACCCACAGTGACAACAAATGACAGGAAAAACTCTCCTACTCTCAATTATAGTAACACATAATAATTTAAGTTAAAAAAAAACAAAACAACTAGAACATTTTCGTTTGAGAACATTTCCCTTGAGAATTTTTATTGGGGGAAAAAAACGGGTATTGGCTGAAAAAAGGGTTGCAAAACACTGAACTGAAGGGTAAAAATTGGTTTAAAAATACAAAACTATGTTTCCGCCCGGTCTCGAACCGGGGACCTTTCGCGTGTTAGGCGAACGTGATAACCACTACACTACGGAAACGGTGTGAGGTACCCATCCGTTACGGTTTATAAATCTGAGTGATCCGGAGATATAGAGGGGACATACAAGGATATTGAAATTGTACACATACAATTGTCTTTATTAATGCCTTACCACCATATTAGCATGATGCTAAAGTATGTTAGCAGAAGCTTTAACAGACAACTTAAACTCTTAATAATATCTGCATACCTTTTCTTTTGACACGTTTCTGCTCTCGTTTTTTTCTCCCTTTTTTATCGGTCTGATCGACAAACAATCCCATTACATCAACTTTTGTCAAAGTTGTCTTCAAATCTACTAAAGCCAATCAACCTGTCTACAAGTAATGACACGATTATATTTCAAATTCTATACATTTTTTGACATAAACCAATCCGCTACATGTTGAGTACTGTATATGTCTACCCTTGTTATTTTTTCTGAGGTAGAACAGACAAATTATATTAATATATTTTTTGCATTATCAAAGATACGAGTGCATTAATTCAAAGTGAAAATGTGCGTGAAATATTTGGACTCCGAGCACAGCATCTGAAAATAAAATAGTATCAAAAGTGAATTCTTGCCTTGTTTGTTTGTGAAATGCACTGCACAGGCCCAACCAATTTGTATTGAAACGTAACTTGAATAATGACGATGCAGTAGCTTTTCATGTGAATTTGTACTGGCTAGTAAGCTAATATACCTTTCAACCTACACGGCTCCATGCCCTTAAAAAATGTTGTATTTTCCCTTACAAAATACCAAAAAATCTTTAACCATATTTTTTTTTTTCAAACATGTTTATTTATGTAGTTTAACATGTTATATTGTACACATGTTTCGTTATATCATATATATTGTTAATTAACATTTTGTTGTAAGATACTGAGTTGCTCAACATGAATGAGGTTCATTATAAAAAAAGTTCAAAAATGAAGTAGCTTGGACGTTCACTGTAGAAGGAAAAATACATGCAAATATAACAATAGATTTTCTTATTCAAATTATGAATTCATTTTCTGCATTAAATTATTGTTGGTAATATCCTGATTAAAGGGATAACCACAAACCTGTCTTTTTTTCATTTTCTCCTTTTATACTTCCTTTTTTTCTTAACTTCTTTATACAACATAATAATTCGTAATATATTTCATCAAAGCAAGTGAGCCGTTTGAGAGCCGGCTCTCTTTAATGAGTTGAGCCGAAAAAGCCGGCTCTCTAAAAAGAGACGGACTTCCTTTCACTACATAACTACCACATGAAATCCGAGGCGGCAGACGCATGCGCACAGTAGCATCAAACCGCCCGCTTTGTTTGCAACGAAAAAAACGATACCGAGATAGCAGCGAACTTGTTTGACTTGATTGATTTGCCGTTTCGTGATAGTCGGTGAATACCGGATGGTACCCATAATTGACAAATTTGCTTTTTTCCATACAGATTTTCTTGTACGTCATACATGTCTTAAAATGCATAACAAACGTAATTTGTACAGCAAAAACGTACAGGTTGACAGGTATGTAATATTGTAACAGTAATCACTCTCCATTTGATTTTTGAGCAATCAGATTGTCGGGACTAATAGTTTTACAAGCCGCACATGGAAAAAGCAAATACATTTATTTTAGTTGACAAAAAAAATACAGGATACTTCTAGTTTTATAGTTGAACACTTTTCTTGTATTTATAATTCTTCCTTCTTGGCTCCTTAAATAGAAAAATTCAAAAGGGGGAGTTACATGGTTGCTGTTGGACCTTTTGTGGGTGGTAAGGCAGTTGTTCGGATGGAAATGTTGTTGCCATGGCAATGTATTGACCGTTATCACTATCGAAGTGGGTGTTGAAAGAAGCTCTCTACAGGTTGTGAAAGAACGCTTTGGCAGACACCGTCCAAATGCCTTAAAAGGAGTGAAGCTTAAGTGTGGCTTATTTTCTTGTCTCGTGCATAAAAGGGAAAGATTGGACATCGGGCAGATGGTAATTCTGTTCTGCTGAATCATGTAACCCTTGGGGATCAACAGGCCTGTTTGTGAGTGTTTGTTATTTCTCTATGTAATCAGCCTATCTAAAAAAAGTAAAGTAGCTTTTGATTGTCTCAACCTCTCTCTGAGAGTTAAAAGCATTGGTATTATAAATCCAGTGACACCGGACGGCAAGCTCAACACAGCTGGGGAGTAACACATTTAGTTACGACTATTATAATTTGCACGGTGAACTGAGCGCAAACGGCTATAAGTAAAATTGTCCAGGGGGAGTCAGATCTTTCTCATGGCACCTGTGCTTCTTATTCAATTTTTAAGCTACATCCAAGAAAAACAAGCCGATGAATGACAACTGTTGTGAGTGATGGCACACACAACAGGGAACGCACATAGTGGGCACACTTCTGCAGCCTCAAAGTGACATCAACGTTTTCGGCAATAAGGCAGAATTTTAAGGACAAGAGCACAAACAGAGCAGAGCAATGCGTCTACTCAATTTGAATGTTTCTCAACTATTGCACTGTTTTGGGGTTTGGGATTGTACCCCAAAAATGTTTGTAAAGATCTACGGTTGTAATGTTTTTGTTGTGTTTAAGTTGGTCGGGGGTGTCAAAAGTCAAATGCATGGAGGGCCAAAAATAAAAATGATCTAAAAGTCAAGGGCTGGGCATACTGGATGTTAAAAACGTTTTATATGACGCATAGTGCAGGGGGTTTCTAACCTACAAGCTGCTCAAGAGCTACTTTTTGTTCCAAATTAGCACAAAGGGCCCCCAGTTTGATATACATTTCTGAAATAAGAACTCATCTTATTAATATGTCGTTACTATGTTGTTACCAGGTTAATCGTTGGAAATATCATTAAATAGTAACAGGCAACCACAAAAGAACTATTTTACTAGAAAATCACAATGACCTAGCAATGGTGAGCTTTTTTCAGAACCGATCCGCGGGTACCTCAAGTGTCCTTAAAGGGGCACCATGTTGGAGATCCCTGGTCTAATGACCCTAATTGAACTTACTGGAAAGCTAACAGTAACATTTAATATAATCTAATGAATAAAGTGATTTTTTTTATGGCTCTTTAAGTACACACAATATATATATATAAATATTCCCATATAATGAACATGAAATTTAAAAAGCTGTTATTATTTAGGCATCGTCAGTAGCCTAGTTTTATTTTTCATTTTAGCCCTGGTTTCATTTTTGCAAAAGTGGGATTCTATTCATCCATTATCTGCACCCCTTATCCTCAGTAGGGTCGCGGGGATGCTGGAGCCCATCCCAGCTATCTTCGGGCAGTGGGCAGGGGACACCCTGAACTGGTTGCCAACCATTTGCATTGGACACAGAGACAGACAGAATCTCTTACTCATTCACACATAGGGACAATTTGGACTGGCCAATTAACCTGACATGCATGTTTTTGGAATGTGGGAGGAAACCGGAGTGCCCAGAGGAAACCCACGCAAGCACAGGGACAACATGCAAATTCCACATAGGAAGGTTCATGACCTCAGAATTGCGCCGCACATGCACTAATCACTGCGCCGCCGTGCTGCAAAAGTGGGATTCTTTTACTTATAAAAAAATCAATTTTCAATGATTCACTCAACTGAAATATTTTGTTATACAAACATCTGTTAAAACAACCTTTACTTCAAGGAAAGGTAATATACAGTAAAAACAAATTATTCTCAGTGTTTGATAGAATATTTAATCAAGATTATCTCAGGGGCCAAAGGAAACAGTCTGCGTGACTGTTTCCTTTGGCCCCTGAGATAATCAGCCTTCACATTGACATATGTGATCTAAGTTATATTGTTGGCCAGTATCAAAATGTGCACATTAACATTGAAAGAAGTTACTCATTAACCACTTATTTGGTTGTTTGTCTGAGAACAGTTTTTTTTGACAAAAACAAATTCAGTAACTCATCTGCAAAAAAAAAAGAAAAAAGGTAATAGTGCAAGTCAAAGGAGGTAAGTCAGCTGCATAAAAAAATGAAGGTGGATTGCTGTATGGCATCAGCCACCTGCAATTCATTATTTATGCAAGACTTACTCAGCAGTCCTTGTGACACTTCCAAAAGGGATCCTCTCGGAGGGCTTGTTTGCTCAATTGGAGTGTGAGCTTAGGCACAAGTCACCAAAAAGAAACAGGACAAAAAAAGACATGTGAAGGTGCAAGAAGCAGTCCGTGTCTTAGAGACCAATGGCTGTGCGTGACTTCTTGCATCGTTTGAGCCGCAAAATCAAATTAGAGCCAATTCAAGAACATAACCTAAATTATACCTTCAAAAAGATTAACCTAGTCAACTTCTCAGTATGTCCTAATGAAACAGTACAGATTAATTGATTCAAGAGTGTTGGAGGAGTGAAAGTTCCAAAATATTCGACACTATGGTTCTGAAGAATCAGAGTTGAAGCTCCTCATCTGCAAATTCCAAGAAAGTTAAAAACCTGTGTCTTGTTTCATTGAAGCAAGAAAAAAGTTGATCTGTCATGGCGTCCTCTATCTTGCCTGTTTTAAAAAAAAAAAAAAAAATTCAATGTTATTTTTATTGTGCCAGGTGATCGTTCTCTTATTAACAAACCTAATACTGAACTTTTCTCATTTGTACTTAACTTTGCTCCAATTATCAAGATATAAACAAAAATGGATTATGTTCCCCATTTTAATTGGAATAATGCCAATAGTTGTAGCTAGTGTGTCATCACTGCATGACTCAAAAATTATATATGTTCATCTGAAGTTACATAAGTGACAAATTACCAGAAAATTCCCAAAAGCATTCTTAAAAATGGAGCATGCGCCAGTTGCACACGTTTGACTTTCAGATTATTAGTCGGTCCCGTAATGAGCTAGCGCCTTAGCCCAATCTGCTTTTGGATTCACTAGTCAAAGTTTGCCAACTCATGACAGCATCCTAGACCTAGGTCAGGCACATGCTGATGGAATTCCCTGTGCCATCAAGTCAAAAACTGAATAAAGACTCTTTGAAGAGATGACAGCATTTCTCACCTGCCAACACATACCCACTGTTGTGCCAGACTGTTTCCTAGACATTGCTATACTATCTATACACTTATATATGATAGTCTTTATAAAGTTGCTCCTATGAACCCAGATGTTGGGATCCCTGGAGCTGGTGTTCTTTACTGGAACAGAGAAACTATTGTTTGACAAAACCACAAAAAGCCCATCCTGACTCTCGCTTCGACATACATACCACCACTCTCTCAATTAATACCAAAAGTTAAACTTAAGATCCACACATCTAAGTTATACTGCAGAAGAGCCAACAACATTATGGCTAGCTAGCTAGCTAGCTAGCTAGCTAGCTAGATGGATACTTTATCTTTATATATATAAAGGACTTCTCTCACACAGACCACTACCTCTTTGATCTGCTGCCCTCTGGTAGATGTTACAGGTATGTTAATACCAGGTTCAACAGGCTCAGAGACTTTTTTTCCCCTGGGGCCCGACTTCCTTAAACAAGCGCACAAGACTATGACAATTTTATGTATTTTCTATGTATGGAAAACTAGGTACATATTTTTCAACTTTTCTTGGATCTTGCATCAAGTCCCTTTGTCAGACAACGCCCTAAGCAACAAATATGTGACCTGAACACAAAACTAAAGTGTCAAAAACAGAAAAACAATACAAAATGTTCCTACCATGCCAAGACGGACAGCAAGTGTGCTTCTACTGACTAGTGGAGTGCAACATAAAACACACCTTCCCGGCCTACTTGTCACGACATACACACGTACATGTACTCACCTTGTAAAGCTGCACAAGCGGCATTCTTAGAGATTTTTTCAAAGGCCAAAGAAATGTCCATGCCTCCACCCTCTTTGCACCAACTTACTGAACATAAAATAATCTTCTACATGAGTGAGTGAGCACAATTGTGGGTGTGGTGAGTCAAACTAAGTTTGAAGAATGTGCAAACGCAAAACCTTTTCAATCAAGTACTCTAAGTATGTTCTGACCAAAGAGAGCAGTGCTGATTCAGATCTGTGCGCAGTGATTCTTCCCGCCCGACCTGATTAGCGGAAGAAAATGGATGGATGGATAGCTGCGCTCATTTTCTTGTGCTTGGATCCCCCTTAGTTACAGTTGCTATATCTAACAAGAATGTTACGAGGAGCTTTAACTGGAATTAGATTACATGGTACTTAATGACATTTAATTTATATAGCTCTTTTCCACCTAACAAGGCTGTCCAAGCACTTAACATTTAAGAGCGCAGTTGAAGAGCAATTCAGAATTTTGTATCTTACTCAAGGATACTTTGACATGGTTACAGTGGCAGCAAAGGATAAACCCTCATCCTGTTATTATGCTTACAGGGTTCGTACACCTTTTACATGGCCAAATTCCAGCACTTTTTAAGGACTTCGACGTCCAATTTCTCAAGTACCATTAAAAAGATAAATCTGGCCTGAATAGTGTATTTTGCAGAGGAACAACTATATCTGCAATTTACATATGCAATATTTAAACTTGCACGTATATCTATCAAGACGTATAATTTTTAGATCTTGAGTAAATCGCCGATATATTTTTGGAGCTGAACAGTACGAGTGTACCGGTAAATGTTTTGAAACAAATCTGTCTCAATATAGGTGTTGAGAAAAACTACAGGAGCATGTAGTTCACATTTTCAGTCGCAGGAAGTTCTTCCCATTACAATTAACCCCTATGTTGATTCATTGCACAGCTCATAATAAATGTCCATAGTTGAAACGTAATTAATGCACATTTCATAGTGCCCTGTTTTGGTGTAGCATCCACCTGTACTCAAACCATAGGGGGTTAAAGGTAAGGATCGACTAATACAGGTTTTTCAGGACCGATACTGATTTTTAGTGTTAGGTGGAGGCCGATAACTGATATTTGCAGCCAATGGACACTTCCTCTAAAACCTAAAAAATTACTGTTAGAAATTTTTAATAACGCAAAAAGTAACTAAGAATATGTTATAAATTCCAAAAAGCATTAATAGGGTATTAAAAACATTTACAGGTAATAAGTTAGAATGTCAACACAAATAATCTTTCACTTTCACATGACTAATAAGTGTGGTGGTTCACATGTGGAAATCCATAAAAACCAGGGTCTATGTCGAAATTTTGCCTTGGTTACAGCAGTGAACAACTACATAAAATAAAAATGCTATACTATTACATTATTGATGAGGCTATTATAGCACTTGGCTAATATAGTACTTTATATAAAGCCTTCCTGTGTACTACCAGTCGTGGTCGTGAACATTGGCACAAGCGGGTGTTTTTTGGGTGGTCAAGCAGCCCCAAATTCAACCTAAACACCTCCAAATATTAAAGCATTTTGAAAAATCTCTTTGCCTTAAAATAGGACAGGACAAGCCAAAACATGATAAAAATGCTAGATAAATTTAAAAGAAAAGGAAAACAAAACAAAAATTAGAATGACGCAGTATCTGAAACCCTCCACTGCCTTGAAATGGTTCAGTCCATTTGATACCTAGCAGCGCGTTAAGATGTATTCTGATAATTCTGTATTTTTTCTTCATCAGTTCACGACATCATTACATTTTAATGGATTAACCATTCACTATTATAAAAATGATCAATTGATAGATAGATAGATAGATAGATAGATGGATGGATAGATAGATAGATAGATAGATAGATAGATAGATAGATAGATAGATAGATAGATAGATAGATAGATAGATACTTTATTCATCCCCGCAGGGAAATTCACAATATATTCAAAATATCATACTGATCTTTATGATACTGAATTCTTATCTTCTTGAAAATAAAACCGCTTGTTTTTAAGAACACAAAGTCGATTATTTAGGTATCATTTTATCCTTTATTACCTATTTAAATGACTGAAATAATATGTTTAGTGACTGAAAGATGTTTGTATATGGTTGTTGGTGGAAAGGGAGAGTGATACGACACTCTGGGTGGTTAGTCTGGCTCAGTTGTTGCCTGGTGTTGTGCTTTATATCGGCTTAATAATATCGCAATACCGATATCTGTCAAATTCACAAAAATCGATGCCAATTATCAGCCCGCCCGATATTTGGTCGACCTCCAGTTAAAGGACAATTCCATCTAAACTAATAGCAGCTCCCCTATTTTCACAAAGCAAAAATAAATGCAATGACAAAGCGAAGCCACCAGAGAGCCGTGTCAGCATCATTTTTAAACAGACTTGTAGAGAAATATGGCAACACTTTTGGGCATTTACAAGCACATCACTCAAAATGTAAGCACTTTGCCTTCCCTGAAAACATACCATTAAAATTCAAACATTTCAAGGACCGGTACGGTATGAACCCTGCGCTTACCAATAAGCCAAACCAGGACTGTCCGATGAAGAAGAAATCAGGGGCGGGCAGCTGCTGCGATGCCAACATTATGCGGTCAAATCCAGAAAACGCTAGCTTGGCAGGCCACGTCGTATGGACCAGAGGATCCTTTCCATGTGATACACAGCAACCTTACCTCCCAATGTTGATTTGACAGTTTTTCTGAATTTATACCTGTAACATATCTCACGGTCGTAAAACCTTTTCAGTTTGTCAATATCTTAATTTCAAGATTCAAATCAACAATTTTGAAAGAGTTAAATATTTTACACAAGGCCGAATCTTATTTCTGTGTTTGTTGTCTCACCGGAAGTGGGCAATGCGACTTCAAGTTTTGGAGGGAAAGTATTACGCCACTCACTACCTTTTCTTTGCAGTCGGATAATTCAAACATTCTCGCCTTCTCCCTGCGTGCTAAGCGTTTGTTAAAGTTTTCCTATACATTTTTCTTAACATCCTATTCTTTAATACATCTTTTATTCCATAAATCTTGTGTGTACCTTTGTGGGATATTTTTACACCGAATCTGGAACCAAGCAAATATCTTTAAACAATTCCAAAGGACAATAACTATTTTTTTCTGAGACTCTGGGACATTTACTCCTAACCACCTGCTGAACCTCATCTATGGAGAACTTACCCACTTCTCAAAACATTTAAGAATGATGATGGGCAAAACAACAGCTAATAGGTGAATGCATGTTTTGCATTCAGGTTCACCGGATTGGTATTTTTTAGACGGAAATTTTGCAGGTGTCCACATTCATGCCAGAGCAAAATAAATGATAAAACACAAATAAACCAACAATTTAAGACTGAAGTCCAGCACCTAGTCAGGCTGCGATTAGATAGTCAGTCCACTTTCAAGTTAGCACAAAGACAAAGAAGCAAAACGCCATTGTGGAGCACACTCATTTATTTTAAACCTGGGGTAGGGTTTCAAAAATGGGCCCAAAAAGGACTGATGTTGATTACCCAAGTATTGGAAGCACAGGCAATGAAATCATTCGAACAACTCCAACAAGAATTTGACCTACCCAGAAATGATTTTTACAAATATTTGCAACTAAGGCATTACCTCCAGAAACACGAGGAATGGGGGAAAATATGTAAGGAGCCAACTAAGGTAGAGGAATTATTAATATCATATACAAAAGGACAATCAATAAAGGGGGTTATATCAAAACTATATAAAGCCCTGAGAATGGATCTCAGTAATGGGGACATGGCAGTTAAGGAAAAATGGGAACAAGAAACTAATGTAGCGATAAAAGACAACGAATGGGAAAAAACATTGAAAGAGGGACACAAAATAACCAACAGCCGGACATGGAGGGAGTTTGAATGGAAAGTAAAAATGCGATTCTTCTATACACCCTCTATCACTTCAAAATATAAAAATACCTCAAATCTATGTTGGCGTAACTGTGAGGGGGTCGGAGACTTTACGCATATTTTCTGGAATTGCCCTGTAATATTAAATTTTTGGAGAAGTATCCAGAGAGAAATAAAATTAATTACTGGCTGGGAGTTGCGGTTGGACCCAAAGGCTTACGTAATAGGAATTTTGCCAGAAGAATTACTATCTGGTCAACAGAAATATATACTAAAGGTTATGCTTCTGGTAGCAAAGAAAATGATCACAGTGTCCTGGCTGAAACCACAACCTCCTGACATAAAACAATGGAGAGACAAATTAAAGCAAATGTACATTATGGAAAAAATCACTGCAAGACTTCAACTGAAACTTGACCAATTCGAGAAAAGATGGAAGCCTATCACACAAATTTTAATTGATGTCTAAACACCTCCCCCCTATTTATTATGTTTTTTTTTTTTTGTTTTTTTTTGGGGGGTGTATATTTTTATTTATTATTTTTTATATATATATATTTCTTTTTGTATGGATGTATTGTATGAACATTTATTCTTCTTTTCTATTAATAGTATTTTTTCTTCTTTGTTGTTCCTTCTGTTATTTATGAGTGTGTCAAGTGTATATATTTTGTGTTGACGTAAGATGGTGGAATCAAACCTCTGTCAAAATTGGTGTGAGAAATAAAAAGTTAAAAAAAAGAAAGTCAGTCCACTTTCAAGTTAGCACAAAGACAAAGAAGCAAAACGCCATTGTGGAGCACACTCATTTATTTTGTGGGAAATAGACAATACTAAAAATTTAAAGAAAGAGAATATAGACACAGAAACCGAGCAACATCATGTTCAACAAACAGTTAATGAGAGTTTTTGGGAACTACAGCAGCACCGATGACTCGCTAACCAAAAGTGACAACCGAGCACATCCTGAAACGAGTCAAATGAGTGGAGCCGCTGACGATGGTGATACCTTCTGACACTTGGAGACGCAATGGAAAAGATCGTTTTTATAAAAAAAAAAAAAACGAAAAAAAAAATATAGCACACAAGGACACATTGTTAAGATTCTTGACCTTACCGTATGGCAGGTTGACATGCAAATCCAAAACTTTCACAGATTTTCAACTTGAGCGTTGACCCTTTGCGTACGGTAATTTTACTGGTGATGCATCTTCAGCTCATATTTCATTAAAGACTGACCTTGCTATTAGATGTTGGCAACACATTTCAGATCATCCAGTCTTTCACATTGTGCTGTCACAATGGTGCATACATGTTCCCTGAAGCCATCGTTTACGAAAAACCCTGTGATGTAATGTCCTCATCCCGTTTGGTGATTTGGACAAACACCTTATTATTTTTCCCTAGTTGGATATTGTGTGACAACTGTATGTGACACACCGTCACGATGCGTACGGTCATTATGTTGTTATCAGTGACAACAAAGTGTCATGATTACCTAAATGGAGCCACCTGGGGTAATCATCTGACGCGCTTTAATGCGCTCCCTGATTGGTTTATGTTCCCTTTTTAAGCACGCTACGCGGAGACCTCTTCGTCTGAGGATACTTCTGTACCCCGTATGACTCTCCCGATTACCTGTGCCTTCTTGTTTACCTGATTCTGCCTGCCTGCCTCCGATCCGACCTGCTTCCGTCCCACGCTACGATCTTCTCTCCAGTCCCGATAAACTCGACCTGCTTCCGTCCCACGCTACGATCTTCTCTCCAGTCCCGGTAAACTCGACCTGCTTCCGTCCCACGCTACGATTGGCTACGTGTTCCGAAGTTGTCTTCACGGTGTTGCTGCTGACGTTCGACGGTCATCGCGTCTCCCGCTAACCCTGTACGCTTCCCCAAATAAAAGACTTGTAACGAATGCTCTGGGGTCTCCTGCTCTGTTCTGGTCCTCCTGACACAAAGACAATTATAATTCTCTTTGCGAATATAAAACGTTCTTAAACTGTACAGTGATACCTCTTCAAACGAGCTTAATCAAGAACGAGGCGCGTAGATCACGTACCTGTCAACTTATTCCTTTCCCCCCGTATTTTAAAGTTTTTGGTCATTTCAAATTGTGTACGCCTTATAGCAATTTTTATACAGGAAAAAAAAGATGTATGTTATCTTTCCTGTTTCAGCTTTGATCCAGATTGTCTCAGTCACTGGTAGTGAATGACAACGTCATAGTAGATCGCTAATACTTTTGCATACCTAATGTGTCTTGCTATGGGTAGTTGCCAAGTGGTCTTAGTAAGGTTTATTCTCGCTTAATAAGGAGAATTTATGATAATTAATACGGAAAGCAATTGGTGGAGGTTGACAGGTGGAGAGACTGTTGATACATAAGCACTTAAAGTTACTGTAACTTTAACTGGACGTACATATCTAGAAAATTACAGCACCGTTTTTTTTTTTTTCAAACTATAGTAGTTTGCATGCGCAAACAGGGCAAACGGATCCTGGCTCTAAGCAGTCGTGAGTGGTGAGAGGTCTTGAGCAGTTTCTAGTGGTAGCCTCTGGGACTGCCCATGAACCAGATTTCCCTTCAAATAGGGAGCAATATTTTTGTTCCAAATGAAACTTGTTTACCGAAATTCTTGTGTTTAGCAGTGCTTGTATAAACAGGTACCACTATATCTTATTATGTTTATATTTTGACCTAAATCATATTTTGAATAATAATCTCTTCGATTGCACTTTTTCCTTGTGTCATTTTTCTTTTTATTAGCAATCTATTGTGCTCTGTTGAACTAATTGAGAGATCATCTGGGTCAGGGGTGGGCAATCTACGGCCCACAGGCCACATTAGGCAGATTAATCTGGGCCACCAAATGGTGAAAATATAATGACAATACACAGAAAGGTGAATAAAATACTGCTTATAAAAACAGTTTTGTTTAGGTGCCACTTTTGTTCTAATTGTCCCTTTGTTTTCACTCATGTAATGCCGCGGTATCGTGATCTAGAATCTGTTTCGGCAGATACGGAAAAATCAAATCACTAAAACATTTTTTCCCCCTTGGCCTGGTCAATCTGCCTGCATTTTAAATCCAATGCGGCCTACCACTCAAAAGGTTTGCCAATCCATTTTTTCAGAAGACATTGTTGGTGATCTTAAGTGCATTAAATTTATTTTTAATCAACACTGTGATTTTCCGACAAAATAGCCCGATCCCACAAGAAAGCACTTGTGTCCCCATTCGGACAAAGAGCGTGAAAACCTCTGTGTCTGGAGCTAGAAAACATGTAATTTTCCACCTTCTTATTTTTAGCACAAAAAATGAAAAGCAGCACTGTAAGGCAGCTGAATTAATTTAATAAAAACAACATGAGTGCAGTGTGTGGGCAGTTGCTACAGTGCACTAGTGTACAACAATGGCCAGGGAAGATTAAATCCTGATTGCATAAAAAAAAGAGGATTTCTAAATCTTTTCGCTCATTGACCAGTGCAGTAAAATTCTCACAGCCAAGGTTGAGTGTGTGAGAAAGGTGAATGGTCTGTAGTGGGGTTCCGTTCGGCTCGCAGGGTCAATTGTACTAAGGTCCTTGTGATTTTGATTTCAGTTTCTATGCAATTACTTTGGTCGTGTTATTCTAAGGTCCTGCATTTAACACCTCTATTTAGCAGACCTGTTTTGTTATTTAGTCCTTTACTCTGTTGTAAAACACCGAACAGTGGCTAACCCAGCATGTCAGTACGTGGTTAATTTAATACATTTTATCACTCAATCCAATTCTCTGCTTTTTTATTGTTCTTTTGTATTTTCCTTTCCCACATACGTATGTCGTGTCACAGACAAAGCAGAAGATGAATTAAGACAAGAACATTTTCTGTTTTCCTAGGAAGGGGCGATGGGTACATCATTTAATGTTTTTTCTTAAAATTGTGTCTGTAAAATGCTTGCTTGCTATAAAGAAGATAGTTCTGCTTTTACCATTGGACACTTGCAAAGGAAATTGCTTAGGACAAATTGCCAAGCTTGTTGTTTATTATCTTGGCTTATTGTGTTCCTGAAATAACAAAAATAAAGAAAAGAAAAAAAGAAAATTGCATTTTTTGTTGTTTTTTCTCTTAAATTATTTTCTTTTCTTTTTTTATTAATCTTCCCTTTTCTCCCTTTTCCTTTTTTTGATTAATTTTCCCCTATTTTTATTTTCATTCCCGTTTTCTGTTTTCTTCCTTTTCATTTTTCTTCTTCTCTATTTTTAATTCCATTAAAAAAAAACCTTTTCCCTTCTTTTTGTCTTTCTTTGAGAAAGGCTGGGTACAAATTGGAACTCATTTTAGTTGCACTACACATGACAGCGACATCCAGTGGAGAAATTTAAAACATTGGAATGTTTTTCTCAGCACTGTTTCTGCGGAAAACCCCATATGGCCCAACCTCACCTGGATCCTAGCTTCAGCGGCCCCCAACTCAATTGAGTTTGAGACCCCTGCTATAAACTCATCAAGGGAAAATTACTGTGTCATTACGGTTTGTGAAGAACGGCAGAACTTATGATGGAAAATAGATGACGATAACCCTGACAGGCACACTCCTAAGGCGAGCATTATGCACCAAAGGTGTGTACAGAGTCAACAAAGAGTGAGCAAAGGATGACACGCTTTCCATGAGATGCTGGCCTACGATGATGGACGCCCGTTCAGTGCCGCATGGGATGGATTCAGCGAGATGAGGGGCTGCTGCAGCTTGAAGCTGAGCAGCAGAACTGGTGGGCACCCTCGTCCTCCCCCTCTGTTCTGAGGGTTGGGGGGACGAGTCAGACAAAAAAAGGACAGTGGTGGGCAGAGAGAGAGAACAGGGAAGAAGAGAGCAGGGACGAGCGTCAGGAACTCACAGAGCTTAAAATGCAAACCACAAGGCAACATCTGTCAGATTTACAAATAAGATGAAAACATCCACAGGACAGTGGAGTCTCCAACCTCAATCCCTGATATACCCCTAGACTTTTCTCTGTAAAGGGCACCAAAAGATTAGAATTTCTCAATAGAAAATTTCTGAAAACGTTTCTGTACACACAATGGCTAAGCAGTGACTATCAACATTTATCATTGAATGTACTTTTTGCAGAGCATATAAATAAATCAATCAATTGCCATGATTTCCTGTGGGAAAAACATTACAAAATATGAAGAATAAGAAAGATGAATTCAGATTATGTTGGACAGTCAAATGGACAGAAGGCAAAATTTTAAAAAAAGGCAACAAGACAAATGTTTGACAATGGAATATTCTTTGAAAACATTTTAAACAACCAAAATAGTCTTGTGAACCTCATTGATCCTACTGAAAACCTAATAAATATATTCCATTATGATCAGATGAATAAAGTAATATTTTCTTATAACAAATATTGACTTGAGATGTATACAGTGATCCCTTTACTGTAGCATGAAACTTCTATGCAAGGGGCTGTAGAAAACCTTCTTGTAACATAGATGTGGCCTGCAGGCCTTTTCATATGTGTGACATCGGAGGTTCTATTGTAGTGTTGATGATACACCATTAGGAAGGCAGTAAACCAGGATCATGTAGTGGTGACTTGTTGATAAGATGAACCGTATGTACTGGAAAGTGTAAAATAGTACAACCTTGACAATGGAGTCTCATTTATCTCATGACCAATCATTCCTTATTTGTTGTTCTGATAGTTACACCATTGTTCAGATTTTGAAAGATGAAACTGGCAGAACCCAACACTTAGCAGTGACCATCCCAAATCAACTTTGAGTTTTGTTCATCTCATTTATTTTTTTAACTTATTATTATTCTTATTCTTTGATTTGTTATCAATGGAGCAATGTAAGTAAATTGCAAACACTTACTCTAAAAAAATGTTGAGTTAAACAAAACAGGTTGTGGTCAAAAATGGACCAATCCAAAACTTGGAGTTGACCCAACATCCTGTGAAATACCCCCACAAAATAGAAGAATGCTTTGTTTTTTTTCTGTTCAAGAGAATTCTGCAAAAAGTGAGTCATCGTGTTGTAAATAACATATTTATCGCACTATGAGGCGCAACAGATTATAAACACGCATCGCCAAAACTACTCTTTCATCATATATTTATCATATATGACATACTCCAGTCAATTAAGTACATGAAATTGATACTTTTGTAGAAGCTACTGCATGTACAGATAAATATAAATACAATAATGTAAGCCAATTATTCAAATTGCATTCAAAGGAGTGGAATGGCGAGAGCATGGACACATTACCAGTAGACCACCAGTGGAACAGATAACAAATGAAAAGGCATTAGAGGTTATCTCAGCACTACACTATCTTTGGTCAAACCTGATTTGCATAGTGCTTTCTGACAGGTTAAACAGTCTCTCCACCTCTTCAACTATCAATAATCTACTTGATATGTATGCACACGTCAAAGAGTTTGTGTAGTATTTTGTTGAAAGACTTTTTGTTTCCTCCATTCCTTAACGTAAGATCTGGAGAGACTGTTTAACCTATCAGAATGCACTATGCAAATCAGTGTTCCTGGCACTGTAAGTAAAAATAGTGTGATAATGAGACAAATACACAAGTTTGATTCCTGTTGTATATCAGCTAACAATTTGGGTCAGCAAAATTTAGTTGTTTATGAACTGACCGATAACGGATAATGGATAATGAATAACGAAGATAGATCAATAACCCTTAAAAACCCCCCCGAATGATCATTGCCAAAACATGGTAAGACTTTATGTGGTAACAGATAGCAGTTATTACTGCATGTTAAAAGTTGGTTAAATATTGGATGAAACAATTATGTGCATCATTATTTGGGATTTTGATGCGCATTTGTATATGCAATTTTACATCAACATGAAAATCATCTAGGCTCAGATACAGCCAAGCCCACCTGTGCGCCTTTTGATTGGTTAATCAACTGGAGGCGCTGAAGCAGGAAGAATAACATTAGAGCGGAGTGAATAAAGGCTGATTCGCTAACTCCTGAATCCCGACATGACTGTGAGTCAACACTGCTGAAAATATTAGGATTTTAAAAAGTCTGTGGTAGAAAATTATGTGTGTGTGTGTGTTATTAAAACGTGTAGTTAATTTGTTTAAGGGAAGTACATTCAGGTAGTGACTGACATATTAGCTCTTATCATAACATGCGTTCGTCAATCAGGCCTGTGTGTGTGAGTTAATACACTTTTGAATCCACAATCTCTGTTGAAAGTTTGATGCACTTTTTTGTTTTAAGTTAATTTACGTCGTGTTGGTTGTATTGACCTTAATATTTATTTATTGAAAAAATAATAATCTGGGAGCTATATACATTTTTATGTACCCTACCTTCATACGAGTTGATGCTAAGCCTAATTTTGTTTCCTGCGCTCTTAGTTTTTGGTTTAAGTGTAAGATTAGTCATTTTAGTTGTGTTGAAATTCTAATTTATTTACTCTAAAATGTTTCCGAGAGCCATTCAACTTTTATTTGAATTTATAACAAATATTCCTTGTTTTTTTTTTTTTACAGCAAATGAATATCGTCTCCAAATATTGGTTATCCGCCTCCTCTTAATACTAATAATCGGTATCTGTGCCGGCCCTAAAAAACCCATATTGGTCGAACCTTACTGTATGCGTATAATCTTATCCACTCTATACACCGCGCAAAAGGTGTAAAGGTGTACTTTCAAATTTCTGGCCAAATGGTTCTTTTTTTAGGTGCACCTTATAGTCCAGAAAATACGGTAAAAATAATCAAGAGTGGTTCATTTTATAGTAAATAGCCCGGGTCATTTGGTTTGGAGCAATCTAAATGATGTTGTTTTTCTTCTTCGTAAAACAACCCAGAAAAATGGGTCAAATTGTATTGAATTGGTCTAGTTTTTGACTTAAATGCTTTAAGAGTTCTGGATAAATGGACAGTTCAGAATGTGAAAATTCCCCAAGTCTAGAAAGCACCGTCTATAAATGATGCTATGCCAACATCAGTACCTCCTCACCTGTGCTGCGCAAAGGAGTTGGGATCGGCCGAGGGGCAGCAAAACTGATGGAGGCTGACGAAGCTGTGAATGCTCAGACTGCCTGGGAAGAGGCCGGATAGAGTGCAGAGGCCCGCTGCCCCCGCAGTGGGAGTGCCAGGGGCCGAGGCGGGCTGGGCCTTCGAGAGAGACCCCGGTCGCACGCTGACGGCGGTGAGCATGGATGGAGCGCACACATACACGCAAAAAGCAGAGACACACAAAAAGATCAGCAGCCGAGCAGCCACCGACATGAAGAAGTGAGAGAAGCGGACAGAGCGGAAAGCAGCATGCTCGATATGGATGGCACATTGAAAATGGTCATAAGTGTAACAAAAACTGAAAGAAAAAGCTGCACGAAATCCACACGAAATCTCATTGAAAACAGATCAAATATGTGCACCCATTTATAAGTTCTTGCTAAGTAATGATCAGTGCAGGATAGTGGATTAACATGGTTTATAGCTGTACAGAAAATTACAAAAATGTAATGATCATTATTTCGCAGGTAAAATCAAATTACTGTTGTCGAGCAAAAATTTTTTGAAGGTTGTCTTAATTTCTACAACTAATTCATTGTATTTTTTGCACAGGAAACATCATCCGTTTTCCTCCATCAGACAGTTAAACAATTTTTGTCTCTATTTTTTTTCTGCTTATTTTTGTCATTACACATTGCCCTACATCAGGGGTCAGCCACCTGTGGCTCAAAAGTCGCATATGGCTCTAATGTGCTATCCTAGTGGGTCCTAGAAACTTATTCAGAAATGTTTGAAAACAGAAAAAGATCTGTGTACTGTAACTAAATATATAAATTTTTAGGGTGTTTGTGGACACACGTTCTATATGTATTTTTAAGTAAATATAGAATATTATAAATGAAATATAGATGAATCCCCTTTTTGTTTTAGTTCAAAAAGATGTTTCTATAAGGCTTTTGTGTCACGGTTGCCCATTGCCCTCACTTGGGCCCGCCCGTTTGGCGCCAGCTGCTGCTCGTTGCCTGATTGGCTTCCCTCCTATTTAAACTCAGTGCTCTCATTCACTCCTGGTCACTCCGTCAAAGAACCTCTGCACTTTCAAGATGTCTATTTTGACTGTCCGGTATCTTGCTCCAGTCTCTAGTATCCGGTATCGATCCCGCCTGTCTCGTCCTGTCTGGTATTTAGCTCCAGTCTCCAGTATCTGGCATAGATCCCGTCTGTCCCGTCCTGTCCGGTATCTTGCTCGCGTATCGATTTCGCCTATACTTACCTGTCCGGTATCTTGCGCGTGCATCCAGTATTGATTTCGTTTGTCCGACCTTGTATCAATCCCGTTTGTCCAATCCTGTCCGGTATCTTGCTGTTGTATCCAGTATCCGGTATTGATCCCGTCTGTCCCGTCCCGTATCTTGTTCCAGTATCCGGTATTGATCCCGTCTGTCCTGTCCTGTCCGGTATCTTGCTCGCGTATCGATTCGGCCTATCCTTACCTGTCCGGTATCTTGCGCGTGCATCCAGTATTGATTCCATTTGTCCGACCTTGTATCAATCCCGTTTGTCCAATCCTGTCCGGTATCTTGCTGTTGTATCCAGTATCCGGTATTGATCCCGTCTGTCCCGTCCCGTATCTTGTTCCAGTATCCGGTATTGATCCCGTCAGTCCCGCACTGTCCCGTATCTTGCTTGTGTGTATCAGGTATCGATCTTGTCTGTTCCGTCCTGTCCGGTATCTGCTCGTGTATCCTGTATCTGGTATCAATCCCGTCTGTCCTGTCCGGTTTCGATCTCGTCTGCCACTGGCTTCCTGTTTTCCCGCACGTGACTTCTCTCTCTCACTTCTCCCGCCCAGCGATCGCCGAATCACTGGCGTTTGTGTTCACGCGCATGACTGCCCCATTGCCGTAAAATGAAGCTTGTGGGAAAACGTTACGCGTCTGGGTCTCACGTCTGATCAGGTTCTGACATTTTGATTTATTTGCAGCTCCAGACATGTTTGCTTTTAAGTTGTTTATGAGGGCTCTTTTAACTTTTTGGTTTGCCGATCCCTGTCCTACATCATCATTAGTAAGGTTTTTCAAGAAAAAAAAGTTTGTCCAACAATAAACATCGATGAGCTGATCAAAACATTGACTATTGTTAACTTAATGGGGGACATGAAGGTAAGTAAACGTAAACTGCATGTTGTTACATGCGTATATGTGAACAAAAATGGCAAACTTCAGCAGAGCATATACATCTTCAATTAGCTGAAAAATGCAAACAACAAATTTGTTGTTGACCTGCGAATTGGCTTCCTATCATGGAGAACAATACAAATCATCAATATTTTACTTCAGAGAAGCTTAAATTCTGCGGATTTTGCAGTAAAGGATTTAATTTATTATGAAAACAGTTGTCGAATAATTGATAAGTGGTTACACCTACTTGATCAGTTATAACTTTCATGTGTGTAGCTTTAAAAGTCAGGAAAATGTGCTAACGTCACTTGTTAGTTTTCTTACTTTTTCTTCAATAACACGGGTGATTTAGGCCCATACAAATAAACATGACTTGGCTTGACTTGACTTGAAAGTGAACTGGCTGCTTATTTGACCCTGGGCATTAGTACAAAGATCACAATTTGCTATAAATAGCTCATTATTTTCGCTTAGATTTGAACATGCAGTTCTGAATGCCATACACAGGATGTATTGCTTTTATCATCATTTCAAACAGTACAGTCAGTTTTCTTAAACGTACCCTTTCCTCCTGGCTCACAATTTTTGTGGAGTAAGACATACAACTATAAATCCGTTCACAGAATCTTGCTATACATGCACATAAAAGAATTAATTAACGAGCAGCCGCAAAGTGATAACAGAGACCAAAGAAAAATGTAAAGTGCCCACCATATGACATGATGTTATTGTCCACTGTACTGAATAAAACAATTTTCCTTTTGCATAGTCTGAATGTGAGGGGGACATAATGAAGGTGAAAATGCTGTGGCCAGATGCTGTCAAAGACACGCTGTTATTTCACAAAGCAAAGACCGAAGGCATTTGTGTAACAGGTCACTTGTGTGTAACCTTTCGAAGGAAGTCCTAAGCTATACTTATTTTCGATCAAATTTCATGTAAGACTGCCATCTACAATGATCGACGTGTAGTTACTAGAGACAAGCCCTGAACAATACCTTTTAAAAACCGGGATAAAATTGGACAGGTTCCTTATGATCTCTCTCATGTATCCTTAAATATACAATGTGTATTGTAGAGTACCCCCTCGAGTAAAAAAGTTAATTTAAAAACACAATTGTTGCAAATGATAAGCAAAGATACATTTATACTTTTATATAAACGTAAAGAAATAAGCATTTATTTTACATAATATGAGCCTCACCTAATGGGAGCTGACATAATTGTCTTCCATATTGCTGCTAGGGGTACCCAAGAAGCGCAAAAAGGCTGGACCAGAAATGACAAGTAAAATAGTGTGTTTAGGTCACTAACAGTCTGAGAAGTTTGCATTCTTGCTTTTTTAGCCTTCATTTCACAAGTATATGTTTCATGATTAGCTTTTTTTTAAATCTCTTTAGTTTAGTGGTGTATTTCGTAGTTTATTTGTTGTTGCAATGAAAATATTTTTGGGGGCAATCGACATTTTGTTGTGTCGTGCGGGGATTCCAGTTACCTGACTTTGAAGTATGATGAAATTTAAATGAGTTAAAAAGTTCACTGGAGAGTGAAAAAAGAAATTCTATTATATTTTTGTAGAACAATAGATTTAAAAGAATATTCATTTTGTGCATGATATTACACTATTTTTGGTAATATACTGATTAATGGGACCTATAAAACTGTCCTTTTTTCGTCTTTTATTTCTTCTTCTTTTTTCTTTTATTTTCTGGTTGCATTAACTTGTTTTCATAATGGATGATTGCCTATTTATTGATACTTTTATTCCAAAAGAGCAGCAAAGAGACTTAATTTTTAAGTTAATGTAAAACAATAAAACGTTTTTTCCTCTGCCCCTTCGATCTGTAACCTCAGTGGAACTGTTTGAATCTAGGCGTAAAACACACTTCTATTCTAGAGCTTATGAATGACCTATTTTTCATGCTGACAATATCTGTATATTATTTGTTATCGCAACATCCTTTTCAGCCAGGTCATCCTGGAAGGGGGATTACCTCATGTGCAGTCTCTTCTCAAGGTTTCTTCATTTTCCTCATGCTGAGGTTTTGAGTTTTTCCTTGCCCTCGTGTAGGTTTTAGATCAGGGGATGGTGAAATAATAGTCTGTGGTTTGCAATAATCTGTGGTCTGTGCAGCCCTTTGAGACTCCATGTGATTAAAGGCTATACAAATAAACATGACTTGACTTTTTTTCTATGCCAGTTTATAAATTGCTTTCTTGCTCTGCCAATCAAAGGATGACTAATAGGTTTATTTTTTTGTAAATCGAACATCGCCTCACCAGAGACGAATCTCACTGCACTTAAGTAATGATTACTTTATGCTACAGAACGCACCATACTAATTGGAAAGTCAACCACACAAACAGAGAAAGCAAAACCTCATCCATTGAACCAGTATTAATTTTATCCAACGTGAGCAGTGCACCATGTGTCGAATGCTTCTCGACCTCGGTAAACACTACCCCGGCCATTTTATTGAGGGGTCCTCTCCTCCAAATGATGCACTAAACCTCATAGCAATGCTGTACATCATCTTCCGCTTCATTCACACCGAATTGTCACACTCCAATCAGTTTTTACAGTCATTGCAAACATAATTTAATAAGAATGCAGCCATGATGAAATCCTCATCCAAACGTGATGGATGTTATTGATGCGATGCTGAACACAACAGATCACACAAAGATGAGGAGACTGCAAACGACAAGTCGCAAGATTTGATCCGCGCTGCAGCTGAATTGCTGGATGCGCTCAATATTGCCGTTGACGAAAATTCCGTTACGTAAGCCAGTGCTGCGCTTGAACACACATTTGGATTTTACCAGAAGATACTGTACAACATATTTGCTTAGATTTTCCCAGAGCCAGAGGAGCCTGGTTGAGTTTGCTTTAATGAGCGCTTGTGATGTAATTCTTCAGTGCCAAGGAGACGAAACACGATTGCATGGGGATATGATATAAATGAACTCTAAAGAGACTTGGCAAAATGTTTACCGGCAAAATATCCAAGAGATTGAGAATGAGATCCCACTCTTACTTTTCAAACTGCTCTGTCATTAAGATAGGTTAGTTCAGTGTCTAAATTAGAAAGCAAAAATCTCAAAAAACTGGTACTGACTTACGTACTATGCCATTTACTGTAGCTGTCACGTACCAGAACAGGAAACAGGAAAGAGAACCCAATCGCGTAAAGTTACTCACAGTTTATTGGGGAGAAGAGGAATGAGTGCGCACTCGATCCGAAGATCGTGGGTCGCGGAAGTAGATTGATCGGAACGAGGAAGTGGTCAAAATCAAACAGATTGGGCCGAAAAATTCACAGGACTTGGCATATCACAACAGAGTCGAGCAGGAGTTTCGCAGACGCTTCGACAACAAAAGACTCAAAGGACAGTGTTTAAGTACTCTTAGGGAGCAATTTGTCAACGAGTCGTAGCTGGTGTCCATGGGCGGGGCCAATTGGGCACTGTGGCAACCGTGACAGAACCTGCCGCCACACGACGGGGCTAATTGGGCACCGTGGCAATCGTGACAGAACCTGGCGCCACAAGGCGGGGACCAATTGGGCGCCAGGGCAACCATGACAGTAGCCCAGGGGTCTCCAACCTTTTTCAATCTAAGAGCTACTTTTTATTACTAATGCATAGGGAACCCATTTGATACGGCATTTCTAAAATAACAACATATCATGTTATTACTATGCTGTTACTACTTTATTACCATGTTAACTACTGGAAATAGAGTTAAAAAAGACTCCCGTAAACCTCTAAGAAATACATTTTACCAGAAAATCACAATGAATCAGCGTTGATGAGCTGTTTGGATTTTCCTCCTGGACCTAACAGAAAACACTTGAAAGCATATTTTACCACTGAACAAATGCAATGCATGTGTCGCAGTTGCCACCACCAACAACAAAAAAGAAAGCATATTTGTGACAGCGAAACCCCCATACACACTTTTTAGAGATTAGAAGTTTAGGTTGAGAAATTTTCATTTATTTAACATAACATGAACCTCATCTGGATCAAGCTGACTTAACTGTCCATCATCTTGCTGCTACGGTTACAAAAAAAAAACCTCACCAAAGGCTTGGCCAAAAAATGAGAAGAAAATGATGTTGTTTGGTCACTTTGAGTCTCGTCGTTTGTATTCTTCCTTGTTTTCTAGCACTTGTTTTCGGGTGCCCTACACTACACAGCTACTTCTAGTGTTTAAAAAACACTCACTGTCCCTTTAATACAATGCATTAAAAAAAATTTTTAGGTAGAGTCCATTTTTACTCAGAAGTAAGATGACGATTAAACAGAGCAAACACCTGAAAGCAGAATATTTAGAACTAGAATTGTCTTCATTGATATTGATAACAAGGTAGTTAACAATGTTTACATCCAAAAAAATAGCGCATGAAAAGTAGCGCAGCAACATATTTCCAAAATCAGAAGTATTTTTCCATACTTAGGCAAGAAATATATTTAGGTTGGCAATGGCCCTGGGGAAGAAAATGTCTCTGAGCCTGTAAATCCTTGTTTTAAAGGGACAGTGTGTAATATTTAGTGCCTACTATTAATACTGAAGTCTTTCATTAAGTAAAATACATTGTTTTCGAAAGCTATGCAAAAATACATGAACTATCATACCAATTTTAATTTTCATAAAAATAAAAATAAAATCATAGGTCGAGAGATTTGTATTTCTTTTACATGAAGAAATCACTACCTAGAGGTTGCCGCCATATTTGTGTGGCATCTTGCTGCCACGCTGTGCTCTGTGGCACTGTTTTTCTAGTTTTTCAGTCTAGTGCTCAAATTTTACACAGGGGGTTTAAGAGAACTTTAGCGCCTGCGTGAGGGCAGCAGGTCAAAGACGTGGTTGCCAGGGTGGGTGGAGAAATTTATAAAGTTGTTGGCTCTGCTTCAGTATTGCCAGCAGGCAATGTCCTCCAGCCCAGGCAGAGAGCAGCCTATGATTTTGTGAGCTGTGTTGATGACTCCACAACAGCATTTCACTTAAAAAGATGATGATTTTTCTTACGTAAAGGATCCTGATTCACATTTCGTTTCTGCAATATTTTATGGCGTAAAACAAGATTACTCCGGCGATGAAGAATTTGACTGAAGTTTTCGGCGCGTATCAAGCAAGGCATTGCAAGATGCACACCATGGCATGTTGGTGAAATTTAGATATATTAGCATCGTATTTACCGTAAATTCCGGACTATAAGCCGCTACTTTTTTCCCAAATGTTCAGCCCTGCGGCTTATTCAGTGAAGCAGTCAATTTATGGAATTTTTCTAACGGCCACCAGCGGCACAGGAATTTAAAAGGAAAGATTAAGACCAGTTGAATATGTGCGCCAAGAAATACTGCAATCTCTAAGTTTTGGCATATATTTTCTGTAAAGTCAAGGTACGTTCCGATACTAATGAATATGCCCTTGATGGCGATAGTTATAAAAAGGAAGTTCAAGACGATCTACCGTGAGGGGGGGGATTTTTTAAGGGTTATTGTTCTATTTTCTTTATTAATTATCCATTATCCGTTATCGGTCAGTTCATAATACGCTACAAAGCCAAGGAGCCGGGACTCTTACTCTCAGCCAAAAGGCCAAGCTAAGGTCCTAGCCTTAAAGCCTTGCTGCATCATTGCGAATAGGCTGAGCGACACATGCCAACACTGTCCAAAACCACTCAGTTTAACAACCACAGCCGGACGATCTACCGTGAATTTCACATTTGCCTTTTTTTCACAGGTATGTTTGAAACATTGCGAGCGTGATCCTGCTAGCGTGTTGGTACCTTTCAAAGGCACGGTTTGGGATGAAAGTTATACTATTATTATTAAAGCTTTGAAAACTCTCTTGGCCCGGTATTGCAGTACCTCCGGGAACGGTGCCTTCGCACTGATCGCTGCATGGCTCTGTGGCTAGGACCTTGACTCGGCCTCTTGGCTGAGAACAAGTGTCTCGGCCTGAGGCTTTGTAGTGAATTATGAATTGACCGATAATGGATAATTGATAATTGATAACGAATATAGAACAATAACCCTTACAAAATCCCCCACCGTCTTTCTTCGTTAATATGTGTAACCATGTATTATATGTATTTGCAACTGTATATTTTTGTAATGTATTTATTTTAGAGATTTATTCTGTTATGCGTTCTACGGACGAATCAAAAATAAGGGGCGGAGAAAACGCGGCCTGATGGGAAATGTGTTTAAAACTATACAGTATTATGAACTGACTGATAATGGATAATGGATAATGAATAAAGAAGATAGAACAATAACCCTTAAACAATCCAGAATGCCCGAAAAGTCGAAATTTAGACGCCCACCCAACCGAATAAGTTCGTCCCTACTGTAAGTATTTTTGGCCACGCATGTTTCCAAAAAAGAAAGCAAAAAAGACAAGAGAACGGTAACAAATAGAAGATTAGCTGGAGAGCAACTAGCCGCAGCATAAATGCGCGCCGCCATGTTGAATGTTCCAATTGATGAATACATAGATTTCTTATTTAAATCGCTTGGGTGCATACATTGGCAGCACGGCAGCTGAGTGGTAAGCGCGTCTGTTGCACAGTCCCAAGGTCATGAGGTCGAACCTTCCTGTGTGAAGTTTGCATGTTCTCCCTGTGCGTGCGTGGGTTTCCTCCAGGCACTCCGGTTTCCTCCCACATTCCAAAATCATGCATGGCAGCCTAATTGGCCGGTCTGATTTTTCCCTAGGTGTGAATGAGCGAGTCAGTTGTCTGTCTCTGTGTGCCCTTCGACTGGTAGGCAACCGGTTCAGGGTGTCCCCTGCTCACTGCCTGAAGATGGCTGGGATGGGCTCCAGCAACCCCGCGACCCTACTGAGGATAAACTGTGCCGATAATGGATGGATGGATGGTGCATAAATTGCCAATCTGTGAAAAAAGTGAGACATGTATTTTGGAAACAACCATATTCCACTTGACTTTCCCTTAAATGTTATAACTGGAATTTTTGTAGCGCATTATACAGATCGATGTTGACAATGCAGTTTGGTTTGAAATACCGAGCGGTTGAAATTTATTGCTGACAACTGCTAGACGACAAACACTTCAAATGTACTGACTCTGCAACATTTTAAAATGATTATTCAATCGATAAATCAGGTGATTTTGAAATATTTTGCGGTCAGCTTGTTCGGCTGAGTATCGTTGGCCTCCAGGCATCAGATTCGTGTGATGGAATGTTTTTGCAATGTAGTTGCAAGAGTGGGAGGAGAGTGAGTGGGAGAGGTCGAGAATGGAGGAAGGAGGGCACGCTGGAACCGGGCATTGATTCGGTTGTTTTTCTTCAAAGTGAAAGGCGCTTTGACCAAGACTAATGGGGCAGGGAAGTGAAAAGTACTCTGACCGAGGCGAATGGGGTAAGGAAATCATCATCACAATTTAAAACGTATTAAAATAAAAAAATGCAAGAGACACCCATTAAATCTGTAAAAGAAAGACCATTTGGCACATCGACTGTTTCATAAACTCTCCTGACACAGGGGCCTTCGTTGCAACACGACATTTACGAAAAAAAGATAGAACACTGAAATAATTTTCAAGTTTTTTATATCTGTCTTCTTCCTGAGTCTCATGAGAAACGATGCTTTTCACACTTGAATATTCCCTTCTTCACTCATTTGTGCTCTGGCCTTGTTTTTTATCCAACAAACTTAAACATCAACCAATAATGGAAAATGTCCAAAGTGAAAAAAGCTGAGAGTTAAGAGGAGAAGGATGGGAAAAAAAACCTCAGACATTGTGATTCAAACAATGTTATAAAATTGACAAAAACAAAGACAATAGACATGATACTGCAGGAATGTCAAACAGGGGTTTTAATCTGGCCCGTAGTTAATTTCTGAGTTTGTCAAAAAAAAAACTAGTCTAGATCTAGCTCAGGGGTCGGGAACCTATGACTTTTTAATGAGTACATGGGGTCAAAATCACAACGTTTGACCATTGTACAACTATCTGGGACGTTCCAAAGTCAGGGAAGGAAATTCCAATTTAGATACATGCTGAAGAAACCGAGGTTCAGTCCAATATATATATGAGGCACTTTTTCAACTACAGTTTACGCTCAAGGTGTTGAACCAACTTAGGTCGCTAAGAAATCTTTTAAATAGAATCCCATCAAATTACGTATGTTCATTGTTGAGATCATATATCTTGTTGATTATGTATGTGTGTACGGCGGCGCAGTGGTAAGCGCGTATGCGGCGGGTTCTGAGGTCATGAGATCGAACTTCCTGTGTAGAGTTAGCATGTTCTTCCCGTGCTTGCGTGGGATTCCTCCGGGCACTCCGGTTTCCTCCCACATTCCGAAAACATACATGTTAAGCTAATTGGCTGGCCCAAATTGTCCCTAGGTGTGAATGGCGAGTGAGTTGTCTGTCCCTTTGTGCTCTGCGACTGGCTGGACACCAGTTCAGGGTGTCCCCTGCCCACTGCCCGAAGATAGCTGGGATGGGCCCCAGCACCCTCCGCGACCCTACTGAGGATAAGCGGTGCAGCTAATGAGATGAGATGAGATGAGATGATATATATATATATATATATATATATATATATATATATATATATATATATATATATATATATATATATATATATATATATATATATATATATATATTATAGATTATTCTGTCGTTTTCATTTTGTCCAAAATTTCTATATGTGAACAATGAGGACATCAAAAATGTGTATTTTGTGTCGATTGCTAGAATAATCAATAGTTGAAGCCCTAATTGAATGTTGCCATTCAATTATCTTGATTAGGGGCAGATGTCTCTTGTTTTTACCTATTTTTCTCGCTCTTTCATTTCTTCTCTTTTAAAGAGTGAAATGTTAAATGATCGCGGCAGTAACAGAGAAATAGCATAGCGCTTAAATCCGCCATGTTGGAAGCCAAGTGGATAGTTTTGTGTAGTAAGAGCACTCACTAGCGGCCAATTTATTTAATTTCAAGACCAATTTAATTTCAAGACCTGTGCAAGTTGCAGGCTATAATTTCCCTTTCATATGAAGCTCCTTTGTTGTGCGTACATGTACGTATGTGCCTACTTGAAAGTATTTTCAGTGATACAGGATTATATATATTATTTTATTTCATATTACTGTGACTATTTGGACTTGTTAACAAAAAGTATAATAATTGTATATTCTTTTTTATAATTTTGTCTTGTAATGGTGTTCTCGGTTTGTGCCCAAATATAAAGCCTCAAGCAATACTATCAACACCCTAGTTTAGCCATAAATTGGCCACATCATCATTATATAAGGCATACAGGGTCCCCTCAAAGCATGGTTTAGGCTGCCCTCGGACCTGTTTTGAAAATAGCTCACCAGTGCTGGTTCATATTAATTTTCTAGTAAAAAGATTTTTTTTTAATTGGTTGACTATCATTATTTGAAAATTAACATAGTTAATATAGTAACGACATAGTAATAATATGATAAGATCTTATTGAAGAAATTCAACTAAAAATATTCCAGTTCATGGACATAATGGACCCAAAAAATCTATCTAACTATTGATAATTATTTTAAGCAATTAATTAAGAGAGTAGAAGGAGAATTTACTTGCATATTAAACACATTTGTAATCATCTTTTTATTGATTTTTTTTAGGAAATACAACAATCTCAATTCCAATTTATGGGTTTTAGAAAGCGAATGACCAAAACATTTTTGGCTAGCTCTCTGGCTACTTTTTTAGCTTTGTAGATAGCTATCTGACTACCTGATTAGTTATTTAGCAAGCTATCTAGCTAGCTATTTATATATTTTTGCATGTTTTCTAGCTAATATTTGACCTTTTTTGCTAGTTATCAAGCTAAAATTTGGCGTCCCTTCTAGCTAACTATCCAGCTTTGTTTTTAGTTATCTATCTGGCGATTTAGATGACCTTTTACTCTTTAAGCTAGCTCCCTAACAGCTAATGTCTCTGCTTTGCTCCGCCTCCATAGGAGTCAGTTCTTGCCTTTGATTAGACGGATGCCACACGCCTGTGATACCAATGCCTGAGAGCGTCCATTGTGGGAAGTTGCTGCCACCTTGTGGGTGTTTTGTAGAATCACTCCTATTGATTGTCACGGAAAGCAAGGGTTACATAAAAAAGCCCGTCTTCTTTTCTTTAAAACGATTCAGCCCAACAGAGGCAGAGTGACGGTTATTTGACTAGCCTTGTTAAACGGGGGCGCCAGCGCACCCATGGTTATAGGTGGGCTAACTAGAAAATTACAATACCCAGCACCGGTCAGCTATTTTCAGAACAGGTTTTGCTGCTGACAAAGAAAGACACTCAATTCCAACACACGCTGCATTGTATGGCTCAAGTGAGGGCTGGGCTAACAGCGTCCCCTTCCTTTGGCTAGCTCTAACACTTATCCACCGTGCATTGCACACCTCCTGCCGCTGCTTGGCAACAGCCTGGCTTGCCTGCCTGAATGCCCGTGTGCGTGGGCACACGGCGAACAGTGCCAGGCCAAGGCTTGGGGGAGGAAGGGCAAGGCTTCCGCGGTTCCAATTAACTGCACGGGACTATTAATGGGCGGACCACCTGCAGTGCAACACTGCTAAATAGTGATGGGTGGTTTCTGAACGAAAGGCCTCTACGATGCGGCTCTTTGAATTCAACAGACTGAGGCCTCACCCTTGGTAACAGTCTCTTCCCATCTTTTTTGACCCTCCTCTTTTCTTTTTTTCTATCTTTCTTTTTCTTTTCTCTCTTACTCTTAATTTCTCGCTCACACTCTTTCTCTCGCTTGCCTTTTTCTTTTTTGACCTCTCTTATTTTGTATTTCTTTCTCTCTTTCCCACTCATTCTCTTTCTCTTTTTCATTTTTCTTTCTCTCTGTTCTTCCCTTGCTCACTTTCTCTCTTTCTTTATTTTTATTTCCTATTCCTCTCCCTCTTTCTGCTTCTCTTCTCAATCATTCAACTTTTCACTTTCTCTCTTTCTGCTTCTCTCCTCTCTCTATCATTCTCTCTCCTTGTCTTTCTTAATTTCCTTCTCTCATCTATCTTTCCCCTTTGTCCATCTTACTCACTCTCACTCTTTCAGCCTCTTTCTTTCCCACTCCCTCTTTTTCCTCCCTATTTTTTTCTCTCTCTTTTTCCTTTTTCCTCACTCTATTTCTTTCTCATTTTCTCTCTCTTAATCACTCTCTCTTTGTCTTGCTCTTTCACACTTCTACTCTATAGGCATATGAATAACCCATATTTTATGTTGATAATATGTGTATTATTTGCCCTCATTTAGGTCTTAGATGAGGGGATGGTGTCATAATAGTCTGTAATAATAGTTTGCAATAGTCTTTAATCTGTGCAGCCCTTTGAGACTCTTTGTGATTAAGGGCTATACAAATAAACATGACTGGACTCTTTTATTTCAATTTCTCTTTCTTTGTCTATTCCTCTTTCTCCCACTTTAGTTTGTTCTTGTTTTTCCTCTCTCTTCTCTCTGGCTTGTTTTTCTTTGTCTCTTTCTCTTTTTCTTCCTGTTTCCTACTCTCTCAATATTTCCTTCTTTCTTCTCTTTCTTTAGTTCTTCTTTATTTCTCTCCCTCTTGCTTTCTCTTTATCTTTCCTCCCTTTTCCTCTTTATCTTTCATTCTCCTTTTCTCTCTCTTATTCACTCGTTTTCATTCTCTTTTTACCTTTCTCTTTATTTCTCTCTCTTTCACTGTATTTGTCTCTCTCTTTCTCTTTTTCTTTCCTTCTCTCTCTCGATCTTTCTCAATCTCTCTATCTTGAAGGAGCTTGAGACTGGTCAGCATGAGTGTCATCTATTCTATTTTCTTAGTATAAACAATTTGAAAGTTTAAATTGGCTACATTTCTACTGTACATTAAAATAGTAAAGGCTAATATGATATAGTAGCATGATGCATTTTGAAAATAAACTCATTTGGCGCACGTGTCATGATTACCCAAGTGGAGTCACCTGGGGTAATCATGTGGCGCGCTGGAATGTGCTTCCTGATTGGTCAATGCTCCCCTTTTAAACGCGTTACGCGGAGAACTCCTTGTCGGAGGATCACATCTGTACCCCGTATGACGCTCCCGATTACCTGTGCCTTGTTTACCTGATTCTCTCTGCCTGCCTCCGTTCCGACCTGCTACGATCATCTCTTCAGTCCCGGTAAACTCAACCTGCTTCCGTCCCACGCTACGATTGGCTACGTCGTCCGAAGTTTCCCGCTAACCCTTGTGCTTCCCCAAATAAAAGTATTGTACGAACGCTCTGGGGTCTCCTGCTCTGTTCTGGTAATCCTCGTGACAGCACGTTTAGCAAAATCTTTCTTCTTCATTCCTCTCTTTCTCTTGCGCTCCCACGTTTTTCTTATTTTTCCATCTTTTTTCTCTCACACTTTCTTTGCATTTCTTTCTTTCTTTCTCTTTCTCTCTATCCATGTTTCTCTCTCTCTTTGTCTTTCTTTCTCTTTCCCTCTCATTCTTCCTTTCTGTGTATCTTTTTCTTTCTTTCTATTTATTGCTCTTTTAATCTTTCCTTCTTTTTCTTTTTATCATTGGGTAAAAGTTCACTGTATATTGAAAGCATAAGTTTTCTTATAATATAGTAGCGGCGGTACGGCAGCTCGCCTGTTAGTATGTCCCTGGCACAGTTCTAATGTCATGGGTTCAAAACCATCTACCAGCCTTTCTGTGCGGCGTTTGGATGTTCTCCCCGTGATTGCCTGGATTTCCTCCGGGCACTCCTGTTTCCTCCCACATACCAAAAACATGCATGTCAAGTTAATTGGCCAGACGAAATTGTGCCTAGGTGTGAATGATTGGGTGGGTTGTCTTTGTGACCTGTGAACAGCTGCCAACCGGCTCAGGGTGTCCCCTGCCCACTGACCGAAGATAGCTGGGATGGGCTCCAGCACCCCCACAACCCTACTGAGGATAAGCGGTGCAGATCATGGATGGATGGATAAGATAGTAGCATAATACGTTTTCCAAATGAATTAATTTGGTGCATAATGTTTGGCTATTATTGGAAATATGTAACTCAAAAGAAAAGAAATCTGAAGAACCGTTTAAGAGCCGAAAGAGACGGCTTTTTTGAGTCAGCTGAGCCGAAGGGGCGGAAATTCTCATCATTAGTGCTGAAGCCAAGGAAGTGAAAGTGAGCAGATCAAACTTCACAGCACCACAAATTTGCCAGTGACATGAAGGGAGTCTCGAGAGGTCCTTGTGTTGTCATTCACTAGGGCTGCATGTCTTTGGACATGCTCACACTACCACCTTCTTCCCTCCTCTATCAATTCTGCGTCTCTCACCCGCCCACAGTTTTTCATCGAAGAGCTCACGGCGTTCCCACGGCAACAAGTCTTTCTATTTTGCTCCAAAAGAACATGCACATGACTGTTTGACAAACATCCAACATCTGGAATGGTGCATTATACTGCCGGGGAAATGAGGTGAGGGTATGCAAAACTTGAGCACGAGCTCCATGTTGATGCTTAGGGTCCTGATGGTGGCCAAGCCTGATAAGCGAGCAATAGTTTTGTCATTTCATTTCAATCAAGATTTCGAAGTAAAAATGGATGGTGCTGCAATAATAATAATAATAATTTCCTTTGTATTGTCATTCTTTATAACAATGTACACAGAACGAAATGTCGATACACCTGACCCGTTGTAGCGAGCCGATGCAGCCGCAGCCAACAGAGGGCGCCGCCATTTTTACCAATGTTATAAGTCTTAGGTATGACTCGGCCGAGGCGCGAACCAGCGACCTCCCAGTCTCAAATAGACGCTGTATCAGAAATTACGTTTTTAGGAGTCATAATAGACAATAAATTAAGCTGGAAAACACATATCAGACACATTAAACCACACCACCTACATTGGATATTACCGAATCTTACTGCATTATGTGTTCTGTGTAGCACTATTTAGTTACTCTATATAACATGCTAAAGTGGGCATTTGCACGTCACACTGGGTATTTGTATATTGTATTCTTTTGGCTTTATTATTGTATTGTTCTCAGCTCAGGGATGCTGCTGGAAATGTGAATTTCCCTTAGGGGATGAATAAAGTATCTATCTATCTATCATACAAACTAAAGTATCTAAAAGCATTTTAAGAATTAATAAAGCCAAATTCCTTTTAAACTTTAATGCATTGTATTTATTATATTGTTCTCTAGTTCTGCCATACTTAACATATTGTGCAGAAGTCTGGGGCAATAATTACAAAAGTTCACTACAGCCCCTTTTTATCCTCCCAAAACGTGCAATGAGAACCATACACAGTGTAGGATATCGAGATCATACTCATATTTTATTCCTGCAGTCCAAATTATTAAAATTGGATGATTTACTAAAAAAATTCACTGCACAACTGCTATTTAAGGTCAACAAAAACATAGTGCCAGAAAACATCCATAAATGATTCATTCGGAAAGAAGGAAATTATAACTTAAGGGGCTGTAGTGAATTCATGATCCCAAAGGTGAGAACAACCAGGAGAAGTATGTGTGTGTCTGTGTGTAGAGTCAAACTTTGGAACAATTTACAAGATGAAATCAAACAATGTCCAACTATTCACTTGTTCAAATTTAAATACAAAAAAACATTCCTGGCGGAATATAGAGATGAAGAAAATCGGGTATGAGTGATAGGAGAGATTGGGAATAGTCCGTCTAGAACACATATGTCAGAGTCAAGGCCCGCGGGCCACATTAGGCCCGCGTGACGATATCAATATATTATTAGATCCGGCCCGCAGGCCGCTGCAAGCCAGCAGCCCGCAGTACGCATGAATACTACATTTCCCACAATGCAACGGGGACGCGCCGAGCGGGAGCAAAGCGGGAGGCGGTTTGATTTATTCAGCAGTCGATCAGCAGCAGTCATTAGCATAACAGCAAAAATTAGCCCACATATACCCATCAACAATGGCTAAACGGAAGGTGGACACTGAAAACCGGGGCTTTCAAACAAGGTGGGAGTTGGAGTACATGTTCACGGAGGTAGCTGGAAAAGTATCAGCGTCAGCCTCAAACAAGTAATGTAGAGTTGTAGTAATACAGTACTGTATATAAATGTGTGTAAATACAGTAATAATACAGTAATGTTTCCTGTGCAATTACACATTTGAAGTTTTTACTCCGTTCAAGTTTAAAAGTTAAATATGCACATAAAGAAGGTCTTGTTTTTTGTTGTTCCCCTCGGGAATTTTAAAGCTTTATTGTCTATGTTGACTATGTTGTTTTTGTTTGCCGACTCTGTCCTGGGAGTGTTTCTTGTTTTTCGGCTTTTCATGGAAAATAGATCTTGATGTGGACAACAGTCTTTTGATAAAATTGTCTCCTATTTAGCAGAGAAAATGACTTTTGATTGTTATTATTTGTTAATCAGTAATTCCTTTTTTTCACACTAACCCAGAGAAAGCCCAGAAAGGAAAGTCAATGTACATTTGAGCAGGACAGATGAGGTCCAGTGTGTTGATTGCTATTGGTTTTAAGTAACAAGAGATTTTTGCACTTTATTTTATTGTATTTCGAGGCAATATTTCTTTTTAATAATTTCAGATGATTGAATGATAGAAAATGGTTATGAGTTGTTGTTATGAGATATGTTATGAGTTTTTTATATAAAGGACATTTGTATTTTGTGCCTGCTGAAATTAAAAATGACTGACAGAGTCATAAGAAAATATTGCTTCATTTATACAATCATATTGTAATATATTTGTTGTGTTTTCAGTAGGTTAAATCTTGGTTTCAGTAAAGATTGGACAGTCCGGCCCTCGGCTTGTAGCCAAATGTTTTATTTGGCCCTCCGTCCATTTGACTTTGACACCCCTGGTCTAGAACTATGATTAACTTTGTGTTATTGTTGCTGTTGTTTTATCATAACTGTTATTATTAACAGTATTACAATTGTTGTTATATAATTGGTGTGTTTAAAAGGGAAGATGAAAGCATTTGCTTCTGACTACTCCTTTTCAAACATATTATGTAATATTATTTTGTTGTTGAGTTATTGTTTTTGTTCTGTTTTTATTTTAATGTTCGAATAAAGTTTTCATTCATTCATTTACACAAGGGCACAACAGATGCCTATGTAAAATCAGCATTTCATACATTTTGCTTAACAATCAGCACCCTATTTGCATGCTCTTCATTTCTTTTAAATTGATGTCCTGAACTTGAATAGATTCTACTTGCTGAAGCCATCTTCAGGCTAAAATCATTTTTGCAGTCAAGCTTCTTGTATTGAGCGTGCAAGTAAGTGTATCGAAGGATTTTATACATTTGACTGTCAGGGATTTTGTACGATCAAATACAAATTACATTTAAATGCAAAAGATATTCACTGGCTGAGCTGTGGGGCCGGTCATTGCAACCTAGTGGAGGATGATGTTTACAGAAAACAGCAGGATCTGGGACGAAGGGCTGATACGATAATCAGCGCCTTCCGACGCAAGAGGGGCCTTCGTGACGCGGGAACGTTCGGGGTCCAGACATCGAGACGCTCTTCTCCATGATGGTGGGGCCACGTGGGGGCTTTTCCTGGCGCGCCCACCAGCTGGCGGAAAAAGGCGTGGGCCAGAGGAACTTAGGAAGACCGAGAGGGAGGATCGAGAGAGAAGGCTAATTCGATGGAGTTCACTTAGTTTTTTATTTGAGAAATTAAATCTGCCCCCGTGTGGAAAAGCCGGTCTCTTGTCCATATTTTCCCAAAAAGAAACGAGCACGCATTGTTAGGATGAAGGTTGTGTTTGGTTAATGGAGTCAGATAACTAATTTGAACAATTTGGTAAACGGTACATTTTAATATATCAAATTCCTAACAGTATCCATGACGTTCAAATAAACTCTTTCTTTTTCATCTTCTTAAGGGGTTTTGTTGGCATTAAGATTGTATTTGAAACAGTCCTTTTCTTACGTGCACCATTTTCTTTTGATTGAAGCGAGGGGGTCATTTTCACCATTAAGATTAATATCTATTTCACTCATTTGATTAAACTATGAAAAATGGAGGCCGATACAAAACTATTTCCAACTAAAAGTTATTTATGAGGCAAGTGACGATAGAAAGTGTGTTATCACCGTTTCCACAGCAACGGCAGATTCTTGTTTCCCTCGCAACAGCAAGGGAAAGAGCACTTTTTTTGGCAGACAATTCGCCGCTGATTCATTTTCAAGCTCGACGGTTAAAACCAGCCGATGATGACGGCGAATTTAGAATGCGAGTTTAGGTGGAACCCGGATTACCACTTGAAACCTCAAACCTGCTAAAAATATTTCGTTTGAGACCCAAACCGACACGTTTTTACCAGGACTGTTGCCGTTTTTAGACAATGGATGACGCAACAACAGTAACAGAAAAGATGACGGTACAGCCTGGCAAAAGACCAGTGAAGCCAGAAAATTTCACAATGCTTGTATGGTTTCTTTTAGCGCTTAACAGGCTAAGAAAAAAAGGGAGGAGCGAGCCATGCCCATCGAGTGGGTGTATTAAGACTTGTGAAACATGAGCATATAAAACACATACAATACGGACATCTTAAAGGTAGTAAAATTTTGGTGTAGGAGTGGGCCATGCTGGGAATTGTGGGTATAGATTCATACCCATCCGATACAGATTTTTTACATAAAAATGTCATGATCCTTAATAATTGAACTCCTCTCCCTTGAGTTGGTTTATAGCAGGGGTCGGCAACCTATGAGGGGTTAACCAGTGGCACGCGAGCGCACGCACGGCAAAATAATACAAATAATAATTATTTTTTTAAAGCGCATTTTTACCTGAAGTTTAGACATTTTCAGTTGCGCGCCGTGTTTAGCCCCCCTCCTTTTCTGTTTCGTGTGTGAGCGCGTGTCTGCGCCGCGCCTCACAGAGGAGAGCTCCGTTTTAACGCAGCCAACGAAACACACGAGTGCGATAAATGAATGAATTATGATGGCTCTTCGAGCGAAAATATCTCGTTCTTTTCAGCCAGCGAGGACAGACGAATGAGGCTTTGTGAAAAAAATGACCGTGCTGTTTTGTGCATTATGCCTCGAGAGCGTTGTACCTCGCACAGCAAGTGTTAAACGTCGTTACGAGACGAAAGATGAATTCTTAAAACCTTTGTCACCGCTAAAAACAACACTATCATATTGCTCACTGCATAGCAAAGCACAGAAAACCATTTACTGATGGCGAATATTTTTAAGTAGCGTGTGTGTGCATGTATGCGTGTGTGTGGGTGTGTGTGCGGGTGTGTGCGTGCGTACCTTCCGCTTTGCTGCAACAAAATATTATTGATGAATGGTATGGTAGCTGTCAATGGCACTTGTTTTTTGATTGTAGTTCATTGTTAATGAAGAAGGGTTAATTCTGGTTAATTCTTGTGGCAAAAGTCATAGATGGCTACTGGCCTTTCCACTTGTTATTCACATTCATTTTTTTAGTTGACTGATGAACAAGAATAGTGGAAGATAAATTGGTCAGTTATACCAGTGTTATTTAACCAGTGTGCCGGGGCACACTAGTGTGCCGTGAGACCTTGTCTAGTGTGCTGCTGGAATTTGCCCAATTTTATCTTTTCCAAAAAATCAGGCCTTTATTCAGTATTTTTGCAATCTTCTGACAAGGAAGTGCAATAGTCATCCATATCAGTAGGTGGCAGTAGATTTTTATATACTTTTTATGTATTAATTATCTGCTCTTGAGGTAGCACAGTACATGTAATAACTTAATTTGTTTAACAAAGCTTTTTAAGATTGCACTGTAAAGAATACAAAACATAAAGCACATTATTCTGTTTTATTTGAAGTATTATTTTCTTCTTTTTGAATACTAATTATGTGCTTATGAGGTAGTACAGTGAAATATTTGACATAACTTCATTTTCAAACATTTTTGACGGACGGTGTGCCTCGGAACCTTTTTATAAGTAAAAGTGTACCTAGATTTAAAAAGGGTTGAAAAACATGTGCACGTTTAAGACCGGATGTGGCAAACTTTTACGAAAACTGAAATCAAAAGAGATTGTTGGAGCGGATTACTGAAGCACGGACTTCAAATTAAAGCAGCTAACATGCATGTTTTTGGAATGTGGGAGGTAACCCACGCAAGCACGGGGAGAACATGCAAACTCCACACAGGAAGGTTCGATCTCATGACCTCAGAACTGTGCCGCACACGGGCTAACCACTGCGCTGCCATGCTGCCCACTATTACAAACCGCCAATGTAATTTGTAGCTGTTAAAATTTTCGATACAAATATTTTTTTTCGATTTGCAGTTTTTCTTGAAAAAGTAATTTGCTATGAACTAGCGTACTAAACTATGGAGGATTCTTAATATTTGGTATCGCTGAAATGTTCTTTATATTCTTTATTTTTGAATAACAGTTCTTCAGTAATTTAATAATGGCTTTAGGGACAGGTTTTTGGTGGTACCTGTAGTCAGCCCCCTTTCGGTGAGTCTCGTGTTAAGTAAAAAAAAGTAGAGAAGAATTTATCGACCTACGAGTATTTAAATAATGCACTTTTCTGATATTTCGTGTGTGTTTTGCTTATTATTTAAATCAATATAATATTTTTTAAAGAATGAGGTTTTTGAGCAGTAGAAGGCAATAAGTATTAAACAACTTCCTGAAATGTCAATGCTAATCGGAAAAGCTTACCAATATGGTAATCGACAAGTTTTTCAATACGCTCTGCTCATATAAAGGCATCCCCACTGGACATTTTCTGGATCTTCCCAATGGATGATCTTGAAAAGCGAGCGATTGGAATACAAATTGAAACTTGTGACGTGAGCGTTGGTAGCAGGATGTGCATCGAGTGCGCCGCAGCGCCCCCGCTTGCACGCCCGCTCCATATGCCGAGAAAGCATAGAAACATCGCCCACGTTCGGGTTCGGTTCCCTCCCACGCTACGCATGCATGAGCCGCATGCAAGAGCCTGCCACACCGTTTCTATCACGGGCAGTTTAGCTTGCAGCATTTTGACAGAGGCTGATAACAAAATGTCTCAATCTACTACACTCGAACTAATAAAGCAGTGACGTGCAGTCAGGTTCCTGTTTGGGGAGTCAGATTTACGAATAAATGAACATAGATCTTATTCATCATTTGATTGGCAGAGCCAGAAAACAATATATAAACCGGCATAGAAAAATGAAACGTTTCATTGTTTTAAATTAACCTATGAATGAAGTCTATGTGCTGCTCCTTTTGTATACAAGTATCAATAAATAGGTAATTATTCATTATGAAAAAGAAAAAAAAACAACTGGATGGCTTGACTTGCTGTTAGCTGGTTAATACTATCACTGTGGTGTGCACCAAGTCAGAATCTTTTGTCTCACTACATACATCTTCTTTATATCATTTGATTGACAGAGCAAGAAAGCGATACATAAACCATAGAATAGAAAAAAGTTGTCTTGTCTTACTTTGACTTATACATTAAACAACAAACAAAAGCGTCAATTGATAGATAATCTTCCATTATCCCAAAATATCCATGCAACAAGAAAAATTAGAAGATGGCTAATACTGTCACTAATTCTATTGTTTGAGGCTGAGGAGTGGGTAAAATCAGAATCTTTGGTCTCACTATCGCCCTCTACCATGAGGCAAGAGAAATGCATGCCTCGCTCTGCATCTAAAGTCACTCAGCACAGTAATACATTACATACTTATTGAAAAAGAAAATCACAAAATTGAGAAGTTTAATGAGTAAGAACTTTAACCCTGTACCCTGTAAAGCCCAGATCTAGAAAAATAATATATAACTTTTTTAAACCATTTAGATGGTGTTATAAGAGGCCTTCGGGGAAGGATTTAAAGGATTTGCAATTTTATTTTTTTTCTGGAAAGTTTGTAATATTACAACCCTGCGGCAAAGGGCTAGCAGAATTTCCTGTTGGGTAAATGTTTATACCTCACTAAAGAACAACAATTCATGATTAATTGCTTGAAAAATTAAATAACTGAAATGGTATTTCTGAAAGTGTTGTTGCTCAGCCAAAGTTTTGCAGCTAGTGAAAGTTCTACGCCTTTGGGCCGGGCTTATATACAAATGTCCCATCCAGAATCATTGTTAAATCTAACAATTGCACCTCGTGACTACGATATGTTAACGTGAACAATAAGAAGACATTTCCAGCGATTTTTAGAAAAAACAAAAATGTGTTTTACAGAGACGACACTAAATACAGTGTATTATATTTGTATTTCATATTTCCATGATAACAGTACATCAATGCAATAAATAAAGCCTGGAAAGTTTATTGGGCTTGGTGGGGGGGATTTTTGTTTGAATGTATGAGGTGAGTTGGTTAATTATGTAGAAACACTTGAATAATTTGAAATCAGCCTCATCCATTATGAGCATGTCCTTCAATCAATCCATTCGCCTGGCAAAGTCGAAGAGCAAAAGTGGGAGTAGAGTAGTAAATTGCAGCTCATCTGAGTCAGAGCTGCAGCAATGAACATGGGTCACAGCAAGCGACTCTGCATATGTGAGTACTGTATGCGAGAGAGATAAGAGTTTTAAATGCAGCAAATGAAGCCCTGCGTGAAACTGAAACTAGTAGCATCCTTAAAGAGAGCATCAAGCACCTCGCAAGTCTGTTTCGCTCAAATTGTTCAGACCGCGAACAAGCAGCTCACTTTTGTTTTCGTTGTTGTTTTTTTCTTATGTGACAGATTCATTTTTCATATCGGTGCCAACGATAGTGGCCCTGAACTGATCCTGACCCCAAAGTTTGTCAGCCTCTTGGCCATTAACAGTGACGCTTCATATTAATGTTGGATCACAAGTTATCATGATTATTTCTGGACTCCTCTTCGATAAGATGTTTAATATAGGGCTGCCTGCCAGTGAACTAACGCCTGTCAGGACTCTTGCATCTTTTATGTCGGGCGTACAACTTTTTTAAACGTCTCTACCCGGGTGGCAGACAACTTTTTCAAGGAAAAAAAAAAACCCAACCGAAAGATTTTTTTTCAAAACAAACATTTGCTTTATTCCGATTTCTAAATCTTCGTTCGGTTTGGAAATTTTGGTTCGTTTGGCAATTTGCATACTCAGCAACCAATCAGAAGACTGCATCGAATAACTTCGTGCTTTCGGACTTTCCTGAGCGTTATAAAGTCGCTCATTTGCATATCATTTAGACGCACAGAGAACACGAGAAAAATGGATAAGTGGTAAGGAATCAAGCCAAAACCTCAGACCCAGAATAAATATTCAAAGGAAGCAAATTTGATGACACTAGGAAAACAAAAAGCATCGTGGATGACAAACTAGAAAAGAATGCTGTTTACAGCGAGCAAGAAGATAATCACTAACCAAGAGTAGCAAATTAAAAAGTCTTTGCAAAGCCTTTTTTTCTTCACCTTCTTCATCTAGGGGTAAAGTCGAGCTTTGGGCTAACAGTCATTAAATGCGATTGCACTAATTCATCTGAAACGCACTCCATGTGTGTCCTGTTCCCCTGCAGCGGTGCATTATGCCAAGAGACGCTTTGAATGGCTCCTGTGAAACACATCCGTGTGACCTCTCCTCAAATGAACCAAAATCAGAGAAGCAAACCAAAAACGGCGCCTTGCTGTTTGTGGGCAGAGGTGCTTGAAGATTTTGTGTCAGCCGAAAGCCTAGTGTTGTTCATGGCCCTTTTAGCAGGCCAACAATAAGAAGGCAACCCAGGACAGCTGTTGATAACAGAAACACCCCGCCGGGACAGCCGGGCGCTGGATAAAAATGCTTTGCTTGGCAAAGTGCAGCTGTGGCACATAAACACTGCCCTAAAAAAAAAAAAAAAAAAAAAAAAAAAAAAATATATATATATATATATATATATATATATATATATATATATATATATATATATATATATATATATATATAAACAAAAGGATTGAAACGAGGCAAAGAGAGCAAAAGGGCAGACGTGAACACTGCAGCTGACTAGAGGGAAAAAATAGTCATTAAGACTGCAAGAGCACACACAATGACCAAATGGAACTTTGACGCCTGTCAAGGAGAACTTTTTTACAAAAATGGAAACCGACGGGCAAGCATTTATTTTTAAACGAAAATAAAAACCTTGACGTACTCTTCAAAGTATTTTTGCTTCTTTTCAACTTTTACTTACTTTTTTGTTAAATCAAAACATTAACTATTGGTTTACTTTGAAGTGGAAGTCAAGATAAAGGATTTCCTAAACCTGGGGCCGGACCAGGGCTGCAACTAACGAATATTTTCATACTCTATGGAATCGGTCGATTATTTTTTTTTAAAGACAATTTTTATTTCCTCCTCTTTATTTAAATAGTGCACAAAAGAACAGAATATTCTATCATATAACACAATAAAAAATCCAAGTGTTTGTCAATAAACAAAAATATATACCACTATTGCTATACACCTGCAATTATGTAAGATACTCTTTACTACCACCTTATGCAAAGATCATATTATATTTTTATTGGAACAATTTGTTTTATCCGCATATGAACACCCACTTTTCAAAATCTTGTCACATGAGGGAGTATGAAGCGGCCGGGATGAGGATCAGCACCTCTAAGTCCGAAACCATGGCACTCAGCCGGAAAAGGGTGGCATGCTCCCTCCAGGTTGGGGATGAGATCTTGCCCCAAGTGGAGGAGTTCAAGTATCTTGGGGTCTTGTTCACGAGTGAGGGTAGGATGGAACGGGAGATTGACAGACGGGTCGGAGCAGCGTCTGTTGTCATTCGGACCCTGTACTGGTCCATCGTGGTGAAGAGGGAGCTGAGCCGAAAGACAAAGCTCTCGATTTATGTTCCTACCCTCACCTATGGTCATGAACTGTGGGTTATACAAGTGGCTGAAATGAGTTTCCTCTGCAGGGTGTCTGGGTTCTCCCTTGGAGATAAGGTGAGAAGCTCAGTCATTCGGGAGGGACTCTGTGTAGAGCCACTGCTCCTCCGCATTGAGAGGAGCCAGTTGAGGTGGCTCGGGCATCTGATAAGGATGCCTCCTGGACGCCTCCCTCTGGAGGTGTTCCGGGCATGTCCCACCGGCAGAAGGCCCCGGGGGCTACCCAGGACACGCTGGAGAGACTTTGCGTCTAGGCTGGCCTGGGAACGCCTCGGGATCCCGTCAAATGAGCTGGAGGAGGTGGTTGGGGATAGGGACGTCTGGGCTTCCCTTTTAAGGCTGCTTCCCCGTGACCCGACCCCGGATAAGTGGAAGACAATGGATGGATGGATGGATGGATGATTTGTTTTGGGGTAAAATCTTCTAATATGATAGTGTTTCCAATATGAAAATGATATATAATATAGTTAAGAATGTGCCCCTTGTGTAAGGTTAAGCATGTCATTATTTTTATTTTTATTTTTACTTTCTTTATTTTATTTACATATATTCTGTTTTTTGTTTCTTCTGCAGCACTTTCTGTTCCCTTGAAAATTGTTAACTTTGTTTTATGATGAAACAGTCAAACACTACAAAAGTGAAACGCTCATGCCAATTTTGTTTATAACGATTTTAAAAAATGTACGATAAATGTTTTATAAAATCGTCCTTAGCGCTTTCTGCTGGATCAAATTGGTACTACAACTGTCAGCATCACAAAAGAATTGGGTGCACGCCTACTTACATTTTATTTACTTAGTGGCTCATAAATCACGTGATACAACCAATAGATGAGCTAATTAGTTACCAGCCCTTTTAATAATCGATTTTAATCAATGTTATTGATTAGTTGGCCCCCCAAAACTTTTCCTAATGGTGCGGGAAGCATCCATAGTTTTTTTGTTCCCATATTTTTATTTTTCCAAGATCATTTTTTTTTTTAATTTTTAATTCTTTTTTTTACGGCGAAAGAGTGATCCAGCATTAACTGAAGCGCGAAGTAGCCAAGGGTCTCTGTTTTGAAATATGTCACTCCCTACAATATATTTAGTCTTAATTCAATGCTTTATGACTTTGTTTATTTAGTCGAATTATGTAACTTCATTACGTATTATTTTGTAGCCAGAAGTGGCCTTGAGCACCATTGTTATGTCTATCGCCTTACTTCTCTGTATATAGGGTGGTAAGGCCATTTTCAGTGCGACAGTGCTCGAGTGAAATGTGGAATCCTTTGACTGTTTCATGTTTAACTTTGCACCAAACTGAGAATAGCGTTACAATCGGCTTATGGACTGCCCTTTTAGTATAAGATCGAGGATAAGATATTCCAGTATTTACATTTGTAAATTTCTCCAGCCATTGTCGGTCACTCATTTATGTACAGAATATTCTGTAAATAAAACCTTCAAAGGAACTACTCAACTTTTTTCAGCCCTTTTTCGATAACCTACCTTCTTTCTACCCGGAATCAAATAAAAATAGGAAAGAATAAAAGATTATTTATAACAAGCTCAAAGCATTAGAGCGCTCTACTCCTAGCGAGTAAGTGGGTCACGAAAAAGTCACAAAAAAGAGTAAAAGAAGCACGCAAGACAAAACAATGCCTCACTTCAATGGAAATGTTCATAAGGCGCTTATAGTGACAAGGATTCCGGTGAAGTTGTCTCAATTTGGTTCCCCTGCACTCTACAAGGCCTAGCAAAAGATTTTGCGCCATCTTTCTGCTACTCAAGCTAGTCAAGGTTGTGTTTGTGCAACAAGACAGTTTGAGGAAAACGCTGCCCTCATGCGCTCGCCCCACCCCCTGTTGACAGATGGCAAGGCAGCGTGAGTTTCACCTATTCTATTTGACACAAACAGCCAATGAACACACACACCCACCCTCCCCTTTCTCAGTTTACAACACACACTCGAGTCGCGACACAATCAGTTTCCGGTCAAGATGTTTCCGTGTGGGCGGTAGCCAAGGGCACTGAATTTTTTCCTCCGTGGGCAAGCGCAGGTAACTATCCAAGGGGCCATGCATCACCCTATTTAATAATCTTCCAACTAATATGTGCTTCTGTGGGATGACTAATCCCGCCCCCTGCGGGATGAGAGCAGGCTGCTTTGCTTGATGAAAGACGGGCTTTCTTCTGAATCACAAACCGACGAGCATGTTGAGTGTGAGGCAAAAAAAAAGTTCAAGTCCACAAATGACTGTCCTAGCCTGCAAGACTGTCACATTACGTTTCGCTGTTTGCCTTTCTCCAGACACAGATTGCTGCCTACTCACAAAGCTAAAAGCTCACAGGACAAAAAAAGTGTGTGATTGTGTGTTTTTGTGTGTTCGTGTGTAACAAGGACAGATGCGCTCGGCCTTGAGGAACGGTGATACGTTACCGGGGTTGGGAAAACAGACGCTACCCAACCAACGAACCAGTTCTGGACGATCGTTCGTGAGTTGAATTTGTTCGTAAGTTGCTTCAGTGCTATATTTTGTATGTTTATCCATCCATTATCTGCACCGCTTATCCTCAGTAGGGTTGCGGGGGTGCTGGAGCCCATCCCAGCCATCTCCGGGCAGTGGGTAAAGGACACCCTGAACTGGTTGCCAGCCAGTCGCAGGGCACACAGGGACAGATCGTGCGCTCGCTCATTCACACCAAGGGACAATTTTCGACCTGCCAATTAACCTGACATGCATGTTTTTGGAATGTAGGAGGAAACCCGAGTGCCCGGAGGAAACCCACGCAAGCACGGGGAGAATATGCAAACTCCGCACAGGAAGGTTGGTGGCTGGATTTGAACCCATGACCTCAGAACTGTGCCACACACGTGCTAACCCCCGCGCCGCTGTGCTGCCTATTTTGTATGTTTAAGGTTTGTATAATTATGTTTAAGGCTTGTATAAGTAAAATAGTAAATGGTCTGCATTTATATACCGCTTTTCAAGTCAATGAAGCGCTTTACAATTTAACCTGTGTTGTTTTGCACTCAAAAATAAACATTTCATAAAATGATATGCCCTATAAAGATGAATAAAGTGAGGTTGTACTTGCACTTCAAGAGGTCCCCTCCGTGGTAAAAAGTGGCAGAAAAAAAGCGTTCCGGCCATTTTCTCAAACGCATCAAGCTTTCTTATTCCACTTTCGTTTCAAAAGAAACGGCTCGCCTCTTCCTTACCCTTTACACCAACCATATTGAATGGATGCACAAGATATTTAACAATAAAAATGTCAAAGTTCTTAGTGTGCTAGAGATACAGTGCATTGTGTATACAGTACTGTACACACAAACTAGGAAATAGAAGCCAGATTTCTTCTTCGGTGCGGATGCTGGGTGAGCTCTCACAGCGCCACGCGGCAGGAAGAAGCACTACAGTACTGTCCTCTACTCTGAAAAAGGTGTTCGGATATTTTTCGACATCCCAAAAGAATGATCATATGCGCCGGAATCCGTAATTCGAATGTACATAAGTCGGGAGGCGTCTGTAATTATCGACCGTTATGGGTTGTTTAGAGACTTATACCGATCATTAGCATTAAGAGGAATTCGATAACCGATATTTGGAGCCGATATTCAATTGCTATAAAAGCTTACAAATTGGCGTAAGAAATGTATAATAGTGTAAACAGAAACAAAGAATATTTGTTATAAATTCTAGTAAAAGTTGAATGGCTCTCAGAAACCTTTTACAGTACATAAATGAGAAATTCAACTAACATGACTAATTTTTCACTTAAAACAAAAACTAACACTGCAGGAAATAATATCGTAGAAAAGGAACATAAGAACGTAAATAGCTCTTTCATTTGTTTTTACAATAAATAAATAAATTAAAAAAGTCAATAAAACCGACATAAATTATATTAACTTCAAACAAAAAATGCATTGAAATATCAATTAGAGCTAGAGTGACATACTTATGTTATGTTAACAGCTAATCACTCAGCCTTCCACTCTTTTCATGCTCTCAATCACAAACATAAACCTTTGATTGACAAAATAATGTTATGATAAGAGCTAATCAGTCTCACACAGACGCTTTTCTAATACAGACCTTTTAAAATCTAACTATTATCAGCGGACTTGATTCACAGGCACGCGGGAAGTTATCAGGGCTGTTGCTGTTTACTCCACTGTAACGCTATTGTTACTGCTTCAGTGGCTCCGCCCCAGGTCGTTTATCCAATTAGTAGGCACTGGGTGGGTAGCGTCCGAGACAAAATGAGGTAAGAGAGGGAGAGAAAGGCTCAGCTGCATCTGAGCCCAATTAATGAGCCCGCCGAATGAATAAAAATTCCGACACGGATATCCGTCAAATTTCCAAATATCGGTGCCAATAATTGGTCGACCTCTTGTTGATAAATACAATGTAGGTATTCATCAATTGATTGATTTGTTTTTGGTACCCCACCCATAGCATGCGATTAAATCGCTTCAGAAGTTCCATCTTATGGTTGAAAATTTCTGATCTCAGAAGAGCTAACATACAAACACCTACTGACTAGGGCACAGGTTGGCAACGCAAAATGTTTTAAAAGTCGTAATGGACCAAAGAAACAAACAAATATATGTTTGGAGAAGCAAAAATTCAAAGCTTTACATAAGCGGAAGGTGATACATACGGTGGTACCTCTACTTACGGATGCCTACATACGAGTTTCATGTTACAAAGTAGCTATACGGAAAAATATTGCCTCTAGTTACAAAGTCAAAAATACATTACAGAACGGTACACGCTGCTATTCGCCGCTCCAAGATTTTCCCGAACGTGCTACCAGCAGGCTCGTTGTGTCACCATCACAGTTCAGAGTTCACTGAGAAGGTGGAGGAGGGTTTCCGCCTACGCGCGTTCAATCAGCCCAAATTAAAGACATTTTCGCTAAATTCCATGAAGTCTCTGAATTTATGGAAAGGAATCACTGGGAAAAAAGTTTTCACGAGTTGGGTTATTGCTGCAGCTCCCTCGAGCATTTTCACCAGATTGTCAAAAGCCGGCAAGAGCGGACGTCATAGTATCAGTTTTTCAATAAACGCGAGACAAAAAGGTCAATTAACATTTTTTCACTTTCCTTTATTCTTGTTTTTTTACGTTATGTGCCTCTCCTTTTATGTTTATTGTGCTGTAATTTAACATGTATTTGTTTCATGTTCTGATGCTATTTTTTGATTTATTAAAAAATATATCAAACTGTACTTCTGCGGGGCTTGGAACGGATAAGCGCATTGACATACAAAATGCGTTTCTACTTACAAAGTCTTGAGGCTATGAATCTACTCCCAAACAAATTAATTATATCTATATATATTTATTCATTGGAAAAGTGTAATTTTATGTGTCATGTTTGTCGCCCTACAGAAACCATAATCATTTTGGATTATCGAACAAGGAACAATTAGGGAGTGCCAAAAAGGTGCTGGTTTCTGACCTGTGGACTATTAGGAGCTGGAAATGGTTGCTGTTAGATTCACACTAGTTTCTGCAGAAATACACACTTGTTGCTCATAAAACGGTCCAGAGATGACAAAGGGCCTGAACCTAATCACATGCGCAAGGAAAATTGCCTAAAAGTACTCAAAATTGGATGAGCAGGGCATGTTTGTTCAACTTACTTTCTGCGAATGGTGGCACCAGTGCTGGTGTCAGTGCTGTCAGTGCGCTCCAGACGCTCCCTCTCTGCATTGGACGAGCCACAGGAGAGTCCCCGGGTCAGCCTGGTGTGGGTCCGTTTCTCTCTGCCTGGCACCGGAACTGTGCCAGGTCCGCCTTTGGTCTGAGGCAAGGACGTTTCCCCATCGCCTGCGAGTGACGAAGGCTGGCCTCGCTCGTTGTTCGGCTCCGGAGCATCCGAGCCTCTGGTCCGAGGATCACGGTCCTTCCTGAGGTCTTGGTTTTCCTGGCTGACCTGGTCCAGCTGGCCCTGCAGCTCCTCAATGCGCCGCCGTTGGGTCTCTAGGAGCTTAGCCTGACTCTCAATGATGTTGTTGAGCTCCAGGAGGTACTCCACAGCCCGGTTGGGGCTTTCCGGGCTGGTCTCCATGGTGGGAGCCCGGATCCGTCCCCCCCACCAGCCCTGATGAGTGGGGGGGAGGGAGGACTGGATGGAGACACTGATAGACGAACAATTGGTGTCCGGCACGGAGAGAAAAGTCACAAAAACGATGGTTTGCAGCTGACTACATTGTCGTCACAATGGAGGGCGCCCAAGCTCGGAGACTAAATTTTCATGGAATCACTTTTGGACTGAACTGTGCAAATGCTCAAAAACAAGCGGGAGAATGTGTCGATGATTTGGTCGTCTGTTGCCATTTTCAAAGAGTTTGCAGAGTTTTTGTACAGCGTTCTGCCAGTTATTGATTGTCTGAAGGATGCCAGGAGGCCAATAAAGACACCTAACGTTTCAATGCCAAACACCTACCAGTTTGACTCCATGTCCCCTATATCTGACTTGTGGTTCTTGGGGTCAAATGGCCATGTTTTTTTTTCTAGAAATGATTTTTTCCTGATCTACCACTAACAGTCAATAATTACATAAGTGTCGCCTACCCACGCTCTAGAAGCCCACGCTGCGTCTCTTCTCCTTCAACCCATGGCGCGATGCGTCGTCACAGCACAAAAAGTACGCAAAGTTGCCATAGGGAGCGCATCCCAGCCCTCAGAAGTAGCAGATCCCCTTAGCAGCTGATCAACTGCATCATTTATCTCCAGCGTCCAGTCGCGATGCAGACTTTTTATCCACTTAGCGCAAACCCAAATTACGAAGGGCAAAACTCGTATCAACTGAGAGGCGCTGTGAAAATTCTGCGACTTTTCCCCATTACCGAAGAGGAGAATGCCTGTGCGCGTGCACACGGGCCGTGATTTCGAGCCGAGTAGCGTGCCGGTGCGCTTTAGACGCGTCTGGACTGCGAAACCGCGCTCGATCTTGCTTGGAACGTTGCAAGCAGCCAGTGGTGAATACTGATTTCCGCTCCATACTTCCAGAATAAAACGTCATATTCGTGACTTCAAGTACCTGTCAAAGTAAAACACGAACTAAAACTGCTTCTTACTAAGTCGTACTTTCGAAACTTATAATTTAATTAAACAAACAAACACAAAATCAAGTGCATATCCCAAGACAAAATGTACATAGAAGTGATAACAAATGTACTGTTGCTTTATTAATTTGAATTATCTTTAAAGTCATACAAATCAACGTTGATAAGATTATACAAGAGATTATACATAGCACTCCAGGGTGAACATGTAATAAAGACTTGTGAAAGTGAAAAGTTAAATCAAATTCTGTCAGGATAAATAGGCAAAAATATTTACAATGTAGTGCTTGGACTAGACTAAAGACTGGCCACGGTTATAATAATAGGGCAATGAAAGAATAGGAACAGTAGTGCAATGAGTACTCACATACTGGTCCCTGCAGTTTTTAGTTAGTGCAACATAAGAATGGTTAATGGAGTCAGATAACCAATTCGAACAATTTGGTAAACGATATATTTTAATATTTAATTCCCAACATGGCGCAAAACGTTAAGTGACATGCATGCTTGTGTGGCTTGTGTAAGTAAGTGCTTTTCTTAGACATGCTCAAATAAACTCTTGTTTTTTTTTTATCTTTTTGGGGGTTTTGGGATGGTGTTTGAACTGTATTTGAAGCAGTCCTTTCACCAATACTTTCACCAAACACAACCTACATTCATCCAACAATTTATACGCGCTCGTTGATGGAAAAGATGAACAAGAAAGCCGACATTTTCACACGGAGGTGGATTTAATTTCATGAGCAATTTAACTAAGTGTGCTCCATCGAAAACGGACGAATTAGTGTCGTCAGAGTCTCTGGGAAGCCTTCTCTGAAGTCCTCTAGCTTTCTTCTCTCGGCCCACGTCCCCCTGCGAGATGGCGTCTCGGCTCCACCCATGGGCGTGCCAAGGAAGCCCAATGTGAGCTTCACAATCTCAGAGACGAGCGCCCTGATGTCTGTGGTTCCTCAAAACAACGGAGAGCGTTTCTCAAAGCAATGCCTGCCGTCATCAGGGCCTTTCTGCGTCTGGATGTGCTGATTATCTTATCAGCCTTACGTCCCGGTCCCGCCATTCCTGTAAACAATATTTCCTACCAGGGTGCCCTGAACTTTCACTGCTCATTGAATAAAGGCACAGTTAGTAAATAACTACAGAATTAAACTCAATAAATTTAACTTGTATTCAAACGAATAAAATCATTTATAGTCAAATGTATAAAATCCTTCAGCCATAACCCAGAAAAAACGAGATGTTGATTGTTGGCCCAGCTCAATGTTATTATTTGTTCTCAATCACTCCTCTTAACTTTGACAAATGTAATATCAGCCATAGTGACTCTTCAAAAATCTAGGTGTTGTTTCAGTCACATGTGAAAAATATTTCTAGAATAGCTTCCTTCCACCTCCGTAACATTGCTAAGATTCGCCCAATGCTGTCCCAATTAGATGCTGAGATTATAATTCACGTGTTTATTACTTCTCTGCTTAATTACTGTAATGTTTTGTTTTCTGGTCCCCCGATGTCTAGCATCAAAAATTTGCAGCTGGTTCAAAATGTGGCTGCAAAACTTTTGACTAAGATAAGAAAGTTTGGCCATATCACTACTGTATTTTCTAACTTGCACCGGCTTCTACTGCGCTTAAGATGTGACTTTAAAATTCTCTTAACATACAAATGTATGTATGTAGGTAGATAGTATGAAACATGCAATATTAATTTCGTAAATTGCTTCCTTTGTGGTTTATTATATAGGGGGTAAATATGTCAGGATCTTATACGTATTAAACAGAATATTTCTCCTGTCGTTCTACAACGTGGTTGATGATAACGTGAGCATTTTAATGGCATTTACCTTTTTTTCAGCATTTTTGCCCTATAGGCAAAACAACACTCATTCAACATTCAAGACAAACGTACATGTGAATTTCCCTGCGGGGACGATCTATCTATCTATCTATCTATCTATCTATCTATCTATCTATCTATCTATCTATCTATCTATCTATCTATCTATCTATCTATCTATCTATCTATCTATCTATCTATCTATCTATCTATCTATCTATCTATCTATCTATCTATCTATCTATCTGTCTATCTATCTATCTATCTATTTATCTACATATCACAAACACAGCTCACCTCATCTTTTAGTTCGACTGCCACTGGCCCACTGCTGCTACCTGCTGTTCAGCGGATGTTAGTACTCACACATCAAGAAGAAATAACAGGTAATGTTTGGCTGCATTTTATTTTCCCTTTATAAGAATTTGTTTACACCCTGGACATTGAATCTGCACCGGGAAAGGGTTTTATCAAAACAAAACAAAAAACAAATAAACAAACAAAAAAATTCGGAGGCTGAAGCGACATTTTATGCACACTTGACCCGTCTTGGAGAAAATCCTTACATGTTTTTTTAATTATTGGTGGCATTTTCAGGTCGAATATAACAGTCTGTTTCCTCGGATGTTTCTACTGGATCATCTAAATATCAATAGTATTAGATAATCTAGTTAAATGTTTTACTCTTGGTTTCCCGGATGGCTTAATCAATCGAAAACATCTGATAACCTGAGATATTAAAAAAGAGCACATTAATATAAAAATAACATCTCACAGTATCTCTTCATAATGCAATTTCTAAATAAAAATCATCTTAGAATCAAGAAAGGGAAAATGGGAGGTCGGTTCGCGCCCCGGCCGAGTCATTCCTAAGACTTAAAAAGTGGTCGGCGGCGCCCTCTGTTGGCTGCGGCTGCATCGGCTCGCTACAACGGGTCAGGTGCAATCGACATTTCGTTCTGTGTACATTGTTACACAGAATGACAATACAAGGAAATTATTATTATTATTATTATTATGAAAAATGTTAAGATAATAGACTTTGTGTTACTAAGGCAACAAACGCTATTGTATTATCTGCCCACCTACTGCATACTTCAATTGTACATGTGTGCTCCAAAACATTCAGCAACTAAAATTAAACTTCATCATGTGTTTCAACGTGTTGATTTGCAGTGATTATTTCCTGTATACACAGTATCCTCTCTACACATATTTACAGATTAAATATGTATAACTAATATATATTTGAGAGTGGAGATATCCCACCTTCAGGAAAAATAAATCTGCATCACAAGAAAAAAAGTGGAATGTTTGTTGACCACAATAAAAATGATAGCCCATTTTTGCACTTGTTCCACTTGCGGCCAATACTAGGTTAAACCTACAGGGATAACAGAATTCAGAGCAGGTAACACAGGTCCAATAACACAACAACCTTGAAACATTTCTGACATATGTGTTAAAAATGCACTATCACAGATACATTTCCATACATGTAGTGTACGTACAATTTTCTAATCACTCTGCAGAGCCTTTACTGTCCCAATCCACAGAGGAAAGGTCTATGGCATGTACATCCGTTTTGACAACTATGAGCTAAGATTTTGTAAAGTGAAAAGTGAAGACCGAAAATGGGAGGAGAAATTGCTCTAGCAAAGTTCAATTACCATTAAAATTGATTTTTTTCTTGGTTATAATGGTCCCAAAGACTTAACATAAATACAGTGGTGCCTTGGGATACAATTTTGATTGGATCAATAGGTAAGGGTCGGCTGATCAATCCAGATAGCGATATTATTTGTACTGTACTTTAATCGGATCAATAATATTGTATGTTCTCCCCGTGCTTGCATGGGTTTCCTCCGGGCACTCCGGTTTCCTCCCATGTTCCAAAAACATACATTTCAGGTGAATTGCCCGGTCCAAATTGTCCATAGGTGTGAATGGGCGAATGAGTTGTCTGTCCCTGTGTGCCCTGCGATTGGCTGGCAACCAGTTCAGGGTGTCCCCTGCCCACTGCCCGGAGATGGCTGGGATGGGCTCCAGCCCCCCCGCGACCCTAATGAGGTTAAGCGGTGTAGCTGATGAGATGAGAATATTGTGTAGGTATATTACTGTCTCCCCATTTTAACTATCTTTATAATAATGTTGTTAGAGGGTCGTAAAATTATACATATGTTATAACTTCAAAATTCAATCCAATTTGTTTACACGTCATTTGCACTCCTGCCTTTTTAAAAGATGGTGCAATGAAAGTATTTTAGTTGTCATCTTGACATTTTTACACAGTATTTTTTATTTTTGTTACATTGCAGGATTTTCTGGGGATATGTCTCTCTTGAATTTTTACAACAGTTGATATATAAAATGTATACATGCATTTTATACATTTTTAAAGTTTGCATTGTAGATATCGAATTTAAAAGAAAAAAGCATGTTTAGTGCCTAGAATATTTGAGCTGTGTTTTTCGTTATTATAAACACATTTAAGGGAGAGGGTTTCCATTTTTCAATGATCATGTAATATCCAAGCAAAAGGGTCGGTATTAATGGATACTACCCTCTATTAACTTGGATCACATTGATACTAAAATACGAAGTAATACCCACCTCTATTCACAAGCACAATGATGACTCAAAACATAAGTATTGAGACTTCAAATAATTCTAAATCGAAGGGGTCGAAACCCTCTTTTTCCCTTTCTTATGGTTTTAATTATGAAAAATGTTAAATATATCTCATAAAGGCATCATTTCACAATTAACAGTTTATTAAGTGCCCTTCATTGTGTATTCCTTGGCTGTATGAGGGAGGAAAATCTAACTCTGCATGCATAAAGAAACTTCTGTAAGTTGAAGTAGCCGCAATTTAAGAGTGTTTGCATAAATATTATGTCCCTCTGAGTATTCTTACTCGTTATTAAAGTGACTTGAACTACCGCAACACAGTGCTCTTATTTAAGGTTTGCATTTGAATCCCAACAATGCACAGAACAAAAAGCTGTACAAAAACTTACAGGTTGCTTCACTCGTATCTTAAGGCACCACTGCGTAACAGCTAAGAGTTGAAGAAACATAAAACGTCTCTATTGGCTCCATCTTTCGTTATTGAAAAAAGTAGCAAAACGTGGCAATGCAAAACACAAAACCAATTGTTAAAAAAACACAAAAACAATTTGCACATTAGATATTCTACAACACATGATTAGTTAAGTCCTGTCATATTGCTTACTATATATGCTTTATTTGTACATCTATATATATAAATGTATTGTTAGTTTTCTTGTTGATTTAAGTTTAAAAAAATATCTGCTTGATCTTATTACCCTGTAACAAATGTTAAGACGGGAGTGCCACAGAATAAAGGGAAAAGTAACTGAGAAAAAGGTGAACCTCTCAGTAATATGCATTTACAACTTGAAAGATCAGCCAACAATAAGCTGGAAAAAGGCACAAAGAATGCAAGCTAAAATTGGGGGGACCGGAATCCACAACGGCTTCGTGCTCGTCTCTTTCTATTTTGGTAGGATGAGGACGCCAGACGGGGAAACAGAGAGGTCTCATCACACATGGGAAGACGAGGATCATGAGCGACATCCTGACCAGGATGCTGCCACCTACAGCAAACACTTCTCTTTGAAATTACAAATACATTTTTGCTAATATTGTCCAATTTGAGTCAACATAGGTTGAGGGTGTTGTCTGTAAGGTTTGGACCTAACCTCAGCTCAGTTATTTTAGCTTGCTTGAGACTGCATATTCTCATTTAACTATTTACCTGATGCCAGAAAGATTTAATACACAGCTGTGGAGCCTTTTTCAGCATGACATCGAAAAAGTCAGTCTTATCTGAGAAAGTGCCTAGTCTTATAATGCCTTAGCCGCCAATGCACGCACCACCCTTGTGCCAATGTGAGACCTAATGGTCTTAAGCAAGGATAATGTTACAGCAACCTACCGGATCAGCTCAAATTTTTTATAGAATATCTGAGAGACCTAATCTTATGTAAAGGCAGAAGACAGTGCTTCCTCCACAGGCCAAATGTGGCGCAATCTATCTGCCGGTATGCTGATACACAGCAGACAGAATCTGGAACTATTTCGCGTGTATTGAAATTTGACGAATGCAGAGAAATAGCACGCAAGTTAATTTCAAGAGGCGTCCTGACTCCTCTCTGCTTCCCGGCCTGCTGCCCTGGATGACAGCCGGTTCTCCAGTGCATACCGGGCCACCCTCTGCCGGCTGAGAGCCAACCAGGGACCCGGCGGAGACACGGCCCTGCGCAAGATGGAGAATCCGGAGATGCTGGCGGCAGATGTGCTGTTGTCCGATTGGCTGCCCGTTGACTCTGACTCTGACTCGTAGTCCCTCATCTGATTAAGCGAAAGTGTGGAAGTGAGGAAGGAGAAGGGCTTCCTTGGAGAGAAGGAAGACACAACGGTGTCAACCTGGGAAACAGACGCCACCTCATCTTCCGCTGAACTGTGGAAAACTTCTTCGTTGTCATAAATGTCATCCTCCACAGAGCGCGGAAGCTGCTTCGTCAGCTGATAGCCAGCGGCTAAATCCCATGTTGACTCTGCCTCTTCTTCGCTGTCCATTTTGGGCCTGGGAAGCCTTTTGGAAAGACTCGGAATCGGCAGTGCTTCTACTACTCTTTCGAACTCCTGCCTTCCTTCTTGTTCATCTAGAATCTGCTCAACAGGAGCCTTTTGTGGTCTCTGCACCTTCCTCTCTCTACTCCTCCCTCTCTCCCCTTTCCTGGTCCTCCCCACACGACCACCTTCTGTCGGCAGGGCTTCTCTCTGTAAACTTCGAGATGTCCTTTTCCGAAAGCCCGTCCCCCTTTCGGCCTTGGAGTCGGGGCTGTGCAACGGCGAGCGTTCTCCGGATCCCCGCCTTCTCCGCTGTCTTCTGACCTTCTGGCGTTCGTCTAAAGACTTGCTTCTGCTCTTGGGCTGGGAGCGGTGCCCCATCAGCCTTCCAGACTCTACTGCAGCCACACCCTGCTCTTTGGGGTGACGCCGGCGGGAGGGGGAGGCGAATTTGTACTCACGGCCTGAACACGAGAAGATTGGTTGGGGTGGAGAAGGACATGTGGGAAGAGGATGAGAGTAACAATGCATTTTGTTAGAATGTTTTGCTTTCACATTTAAAATGTGTATGATACCATGCTATACATATCCTCACTAGCTTGCAACTCAAGGCATAAATTCCCATTGAAATACATAGAAATGCCCTTAATAAGTTGTATCCAATACAATGGCAACAAAAGCATGAGGGAGTGCACGCTACTGTATTATACAGATTCAATCTAAATGAAATGATCTGCATTTATATAGCGCTTATCAAGTCAATGACTTCCCAAAGCGCTTTACATTGTGCTTCACATTTCCCAATAGCGGCCGTGATCTGTGCAGCCATGTAAGGCGCTAACCTGCTTATTGGGGGTAATTGGGGGTTCAATGTCTTACCCAAGGACACTTCGACATGTAACACGGACAAGCCGGGATTCGAACTGGGATCCCTTAATCCTAAGACGATCGCTCTACCTCCTGAGCTACTGCCGCCGCAATATAAAATAAATTAATATACACAGTTCCTATAAATGTAGGGGAGAAGTACAAGTGACCGCCCGTGTTTACAGGTCGACGATTACTGGTAAAACTATGCTGTGTATTATAATACAAAGAAATCTCATGTCTCTTTTTGTAAAACGAATAACTGAATTTTTTTCTTGTCCTATCCAATCTAGTTATCTATTGATTTAAATACATAAATAGTTTGAATGTAAATACAAAAATAGACGAAACACAAAGTCTTTTACAAAACCTTTGGGCATTTACTATGTCACAAAAGCAAAAGAAGTAACATCATCGCTACAAAGTTTGTTTTTCAAGAAAATTATGAAAAACAGGCCTAGTCTAAATTTCGTAAAGATATATTTTTTCCCAGTGATTTAAGATCTAGTATACACATGCCAAGATCCGGCTCATCTCTGAAAAGAGTTATCACACGTTACAAAAACAACAGCGACAAGATGATAAAGGTGCTGTATCTGAGTCAGATCAGGAGACTTCTCCAGCTTTTCATAACCATGGAAACCAATGCTATTTGTTTTACGGGGGGAGCAAACCGCTACCCAAAATTAGCCAGGCTGTTCTTGCCCGAGACACACCACAGGAAGGGGTGCCCCTACAACCCAGTGGGATCCATGAATTATTTTATTCAATTCAAGAGAAGTGAGCAAAAAGCAGGAGGGACATTTTATTTAGAGACCACAGCCGCACTTGCCAAACTTAAACTCATCTAGAGGGACAAGAACATAGCAGTGAAATCTAAGATCGCACTCATGTGAGCGCTGGTTATTTCCATCTTCCTCTACGCCACAGGTGTCAAACAGGCGGCCTGCGGGCCAGATCAGGCCCGCTAAGGGATTGAATCCGGTCCGCGAGACAACACTCTCAGAAGCGCAACAGAAAAACAAGCTGCAGGTTGAAATATGTCAACTTGATGTTGCCAAAGCCAGGTACCTCGAACAAAGACACTGTACTTGTCTCTCTCTCTCTCTCCCTCTCTCTCTCTCTCTCTCTCTCCCACCCCTTTTCTCCCACTCTCAGTCTAATTCACTCAGTGTCTCTCTTTTTCTCTTCCTTTTTTGCTCTTTGTTTCTTTCTCTGTCTTTTTAACTTCTTTTGCTCTAACTTCATTTTTTCCTTTTATCTCTTTTCTCTTTCTCTCTTCCTACCCTTTGCACTTTTTTTTCTCTTTTCTCTCCCTCTGTCTTTCTATTTCTCTTTGGATTTCTTTCTTCCTCTCCCTTTCTTTTCCCCCCTCTCTCATGACTTTTTATATATTTCGTTTCTCACGCTCTCTCCCTCTCTCCTTATCCCTTCCTCTTTCTGTTGTTTCTTCATCTCTCTTTAATCTACTAGTCCGGCCCGACAGAATGTTTGTTCTATCGTGTGGCCCCCGAGTTAAAATGAGTTTGACACCCCTGCTCTACGCTGATGAGACATGGACTTTCACAGCAAAATTGGGAAAGAAAATCCAAGCCACGGACCTTAGATGCTACAGTAAACTTCTAGGCACCAGCTACTTAGTCCATGTGACAAAATGAACTGTGCGCAACACCATCAGAAAGCCCATTGGACCCTACAAAGAACTGTTGTCAAGTATGTATTTTTCACATGTGACGGAAACTTCAGTGGTATTGTCACATCACGAGATCATCAGGACTGGCCAAGGTCATTCTGCAAGGCACAGTCCAAGAGGGCAGGAGGAGAGTAAGATCGAAAAAGAACTGGGCTGACAACATTAAGGAATGGACTGGTGCAAACTTTGGCACGACTCAAAAACAGGCTAAGAACCGTCAACAGTGGAGAAAGCTGTCCAGAGTTCCATCCTCATTGGTGCTCTGATGGCCTTTGCGTTTAAGGGATACATGAACCATGATCCATTTATTTTTTTGGTAGAATATTATTTTCAAAAATGTAATTTTTGAGCAATTATTGTGCAACTTCTTCTCAAGTGCGTATATTGGCATCCAGACAAACTTACATGGAAACAGTCAAAAAAGCAAGTTTGAATTTTCCATTGATGGTTCGGACTGCAGTATGTTTGACATGTGTATTGTCACATTTTTGTCTACAAGTGCTGCCACAATGTTTGTGCCTAACTCTAACCCTAGCCCTAGGAATAATTGTATTCCTAATTGAAATCATTCATATATCCACAGAGTGTGGTCACTTGCAAGTCAAGGCATCACTGGTAAATTTATTCAGATCAGAGTAAAAGTGCGTAAGTGAAAAATTTGACGAGTGCATACCATTCCTATTCATTTGTTAAGAGCAACTGTGACCTTCCTTTCAGTGTTAACAGTTGTGTTCAGAATATACAAATGAAAAATAGAACACTTTTTGGTTGTATGGTGAACATAAGTCAAACTATAGGATGCCGGTCAATTTTCACAAATAAATGAAGATTGAAAGTGCAATAATTTGGCGTGTATTTGTGAGTTCAGAACATTGCCTGTTGCTTTGTGCCATAAAAAAGGCAGCAGGTAAGTTTGGATGTTCGTCTTGAACAGATTGCAAGAACCCAACAAAGGGCAGAAAAATGGGTCTGATAAAGTTCATTTTATGTTTTGCCATTATGTGTCTTACATCTGTTTCAAATTCTGTTTGCTTGCAATGAATAATGTTTCTTACACCAGGGTTGTTATAATTTTCCTATTAAACACTTGTAATGAAGATTGCTTATAATGCAAGAGTTGGGGTATTTCGACTATTATTGAGCGCTTGTGCACTGTTTGCGTCATTGTCACGATCTGACAATCATGCTGCGGTTCTTCGCTTACAGATTAGGATTTTAGAACAGCCTGTGCGTATACATCCTGAGGGTTTTGTAGTCTTTTCCTGTTCTCCTTGAAAGCTCAAAAATCATTGATGTCCAGTCTCATCTTTTAGAGTGCCTATAAAAATTTGGTCCTGTAAAATTTTGTGTGTGTTTTTTGCTACTTTTTCCCTTTTTTTAATTTTCTTTGTTTTTGTGTATGTCTTTGTTTTGCTGTCGGTCACCACTCTCGAGGAATATGACCAGACTAGATAGTAGATAGATAGATAAAACTAGAAACGTATCAAGTGCCTTATATTAGTCTCGAAAAACCGTTATTTTGAAATGTTAACAGATCAAAATGTATTTGGAAACAGGTATTTGTATTGTATTTACCACAATGAAGCTGAAAAATTGACTCTATAGAAAAATTATCTCAGAAAAGGGTGCTTATTCAACCAACTACTGTACGGTCATGTATACATTTCCAAGAATTTGATTTTTAAGTGAGAAATGTTTAAAGAAGCGGAATTGATTTTCAGCATTTTTTGAAGCAATAATGCATTCAATGTTATTTGGGGGATCCAGTCAAATTGTAAATTGCACTCTAGTAGTTTTAAGCACACCGCTGTCATTCTGAACACAAGTGTATGTGAAACACACAATAGTGACAGAGCATAGGAATATAAAGAGGCAGAAAATGGGAGAACTAACAGGAACCATTACCAACCGCATATTCTCGGTCCGTCCAATCACATAGAAGCAGGGCTCGCCTAATTTGGAGTTCGTCATACAAAGAGACAAACTGGAAAGCTCCACTAAAAAAAGAGAAAGAGGAGGCAGATAGAGAAAAAAAGAAGAGGAAATGTAAAATAAAAAAAGACAATTTCGCAGAAGGGATTAGTTTCAAGAAGCAGCCCTCAGAAAGGAATCGGAAAGGGTTGTAACATAAGCATTAGAAGAAAGAGGACCCCGCACAAGGATCTCCCCCAATCATGCCGGCTGCTTTCAAAAGAACATTTTCTAAACGAAAATGGTAGTTGTCACCATAGTCAGGCACATATCCGTTTCCTCTCTTGAGGACCAGATGGATGCGGCGGCCCCCTCGGCGGATCGTCTCTACGGCCTGACCGTGGGTCATTCCTGCCGTGCTATCACCGTTGATCTCCACCAGTTGGTCACTCACCTGCGTGTCAATCAAAACGGTCAATAGAGAAGCAATCGGGCATCATGAACGAGCTGACTGAGTCTGCAATGATGACACAAGCCAGTAGATGGCAGCAGCCAGGAAAAATATTTTAAATTCCGCACAGCTTTTTTAAGTAAGATTCATTGCAAAAACAATAGCATATCTTAAATCAATTTTGACATAACCATAATATTCATAGATTGCGACAATATTTATAGGTTAGTCCTGACCAAGATTAACTATTTAGTATCTCTAGTAAATATGTCTTGTAAATAACTGCAACCAGCATCCTGCCACTTCTGGAAAAGCAATGATTAATAAGCACCGGCTTAGAATGCTTTAAAATATACTCCTGGAATTAGGAAGATTAGCTTCCTTGATTTCACAGTTTTGCAAATTTTCAAATTGAAGATGGGTAAGATAGCAATTCAATGTAATTGATTCAATTTATTACCCAGTCGCATTTCTAACGCTAACTTTTAAAAATCCACCCATCCATTATCTGCACCGCTTATCCTCACTATGGCGGTGGGGGTGCTAGAGCCCATCTCATCTATGTTTTTGGTAGTGGGAAGGGGACATCCTAAACTGGTTGCGAGCCAGTCTCAGGGCACATGGAGACATACAACCATTCACATGCTCACTCAAACCTAGTGACAATTTCCCAATCGCCAATGAAATGTGGGAGGAAACCAGAGTACACGGAGAAAACCCACACAGACATGGAAAGAACATGCAAACTCCACAGAGGGAGGCCAGGAGCTGGATTGAAACCCGGTAACTCTGAATCAAAGGGCTGACGCGCTAACAACCCATCTGCTGTGCCGCCACTTTCAAATATTCTGAAGCATTTTTGGTTTTGGTTTTAGACAGGGCCTACAGGCTAGCCATGTACTTTGGGGGAATCAGTCACCTGAATCTTTTTGCTACGTGAGGCGGGGCCTCCCTCCATCAGGGCCAGCACATAGAGGCCCATGTTGTACTCGCTGCCCCCTCGGAGGCTGAAACCGAATCCAGAGGGACCGCGATCCAAGTTGACACTGTAATATCTCGAATCACGTTTGGGCCGTGACCGCTGACCCTTCCTGCTTCTGTGTCCCAGGTCATAGTCAGCGGGTTCAGAAAGGCTTGTCGGGTCTGGAGGATGGCAGTGATCAAGACAAGGATCGAAAGAAAACGCGATAAGAGAGGAGTTTGCCTTACAGGTGCTGGGTCGGGGGACGACGGTGAGGCGGAGTGTGTTTCCTGCCCGGCGAAGAATTTGCGCCAGCTCACGGTGAGGCAGCGTCAGCACCGAGCGGCCCTCTACGGCCTCCAGTCGATCTCCGGGCCGGATTTGACCACTTTTCGCGGCTGGGCTGCCTCGGCGCACCGTCACAAAACGATGCGGCAGCAGAGATGCAGCTGAAAAAAAAAACCATTTTGAAAGTCTCATAAGTTTGTCAATGGACACATTTTGATTATGAAGACCCATATTGCAGCAAATCATTTTCTTTATCATTCATATATCTCTGAAGAATGGGATGACGCTTTATATCAAAAATCAACAGCGACCAAATGATGAAAGTGTTGTATCTGAGTCAGTTCAGGAGGCTTCTCCAACTTTGTTTCATGTGAGGGAGAAATAAACCCTGCCTCAAAAACCGGCCTGGAGAGGGATGGGCGCTGCCAGGCTGTACATGCCGAAGACACACCACAAGACGTGGTGCCCCAACCACCCACGTGATAAGGGGATCCGGGAACCATGAACATACACTACCAAAAACCCTTGACTCAGTTTGAAGGTCCAATTATTTAAAAAAACAGTATTCGCATTCCAAATCATCTTTTGTCATTGAAATAATGGGAATTCCACCCCCTTGAAGTTGAGACAATACTTATACTTAATCCTAAATTACTGGGGAAAACTCTTTCGATCTGAAATATTTTGTCTATATTCCCATCAACAATACGCATTAAATCACTTGTGGCTTTTCACATTTTCTTCTGTACAGTACTAAATATCATCTTCGTGTTCAATGTGTATATACTAGATTTCATGAATAGCGTAACTCTTGCAACATTTGCAATTATCTTCTCTATAAAAACAGCATTTATGTTTCAGCCTCACATCTTCAACGACCCGTCTTCTTAGTATTTCCTCAACTGTGTCCCATCTATCTTTTGGATAATCTCTCAAGTCATCAATTGCACTGCTTCACTCGACAGGGCACAACTTTCCTCTTAGGACATTTTGCTACCTTGGGTGAAATGTTTCCAAAGTAGACTTTTGATGATTGCTATGTCCAATTGATATTTTAGTCTAGTGCGCAGTTCTGGAGGAATGCACCAACCTGCAGCGGGCACGGCCTAAGTAAGCCACTGCAGTCTGTGTTGGCAGCAATTTATGGATTTTTTATGGGTGTGAGATTACGTGCTCAAGTATGTGTGAGGGAGGGATGGCAGAGCAAGTGATGAGGGGTAGAGACACTATTATCAAGGATTTTAGCACAGTCTGTTTTTACTTTTTGAATGTTAAACGTCATCCTCTTCAATCTGCTTTGTATGCCTACAGGAAACAATCATCTCAATGCCTTGGTTCAACACAAAAGTACTTTTAAACTCAGGAGGTAAAGCGCTTGTCTTGGGATCAAAAGGCCGCAGATACAATTCCAGGCTCCTCTGTGTTACATGTCGAAGTGTCCACGGGCAAGAATCTCTAATGCCCCTGATAAACAGGTAGTTGGCTTAAATAGCTGACACTGCTATCGGGGTGTGAGTGTGTCTGAATGGATACGTGTGAAGCTCATTACAAAGCGCTTTGGGAGGTCTTCAGTAACTCGAAAAGTGCTGTAAAAAAGCACACTATTTACGTTTACAAGCATTGTTTAATTCAAGGATTAGTCTTTCACAATAATATTTATAATAAGTATTCCATAAACTAAATAAACTGAATTCCCACATCCAGGGATCAAAAAGAACCTATATATACTGTATGTATGGTATATTGTATTCTAGTAACAGCGAGAGTTTTGCTCAAGGTGTTATTCAGTAAACTTGTCTTAATTTGTTTTTGTTTTAAGTGCCCTTCTTCACAAGAACCCTTTGTGCAAGCAACAGCTAACCGCTCTCAGTGTCCCTGTTTAACAGGTAAACCATTAACTATTTATTCAGACGAAGCATGACAATGGATAAAAATAGACAATTTTTAAGAGCTTCTCCACCAAGCTTAACTGCCTTTATTTCATTACATACCTTTTGGAAAACGGAGGACAGGAAACTAAAAAAAATTTAATACTCTTGTCCATTTTTCTCAACTCACAGCGACACATGCTTGTTTTAGGCCAGTAATCTGGATGGCCCAGCCAGAAATGGCAATCAGGTCAAAGCGGGCGCCAGTGAAGCTTTGCAAATGGTCTTATCTCATATAATACAACACGGAAACATCAACCTCTGCCAAAGTACGCATTCCGAACCCATGCTCACGTGCGGGCACATGCTCAATGCACTGAGACAGATGTGCTAAGACAAACACACACATAGCAGCACCACGATGCAGATGCATTATGCTGGGCTCTTTCCCATGAAAATGCATCCTCCCCTGGCATTCCAATGTAATCGCATAACAACCATCATGGTGACAAAGTGCCGCACTGACATTAACCAGTACTTGCCGGCATCCTCTCCTTTCCACCATCACGACACAGCCACTCAATATAGGCATCCCGGATCACCTCATGCATTCTGTTCAAGCAAAGCCAACATCTGAGATGAAAGATGACTGTTGATCCTAGGCAAGCAACATCTGTCGTATCTGTGACACACAATCATTCTAAATCAATGCCCATTACTGAATGTCTGCATTACATCATTTTCTGGTTTAGGACAAATAGAGCTTTTGGATAAATAAATAAATCAAGCTAAAGCTGGACCTTCTTTAAAATTTTGAGTACTTTGTATTCATAAGAATAATGGTCTCAGAATCTGAGAACATAACCATTTCCATCTTTTTTTCAATTTCGGCATAAAATATTCTTTTTTGCCTTATTTCTAAAATACTACAATAACATTGAATGCATTTACATCTGTACTATGTAAGCAACTTCTGCACAGTCACACAGTCGACATGCTTGGCTCACTCAACTCAAGACGTCAACTGATTTGACTTAAGACATCAGCATTTAAAACTAACAAAATATCTGAATAACAGTGAAAAAAGACTGCTGACCAGCAGCATCTGTGAATCAAAAACAAAAAAGGTAAAGTCAATGAAGTAAATCTTTACGTTTGGACTCCTTCACCGTCCTCAAAGCAGACTGAAGACGCTCCAGCATGGCTGCAGAAAGAGTTGACACGTCCAACACAGACAATGGAAAATCTTCACACCGTTGTCCACATTTGAGTTCGAACTCAAACGCAGGCTGTCCCCACCATGACACAGTAGCAGTTCTCTTAAGCAGTCAGCCAGCGTTAGGCAGAGCGGGAGGTGGGTGGTGGGAAGGGTGAGTTTTAATCTTTTGAAAAAACAGACCGGACATTTTTACTGCAGAGTAAAGGGTGGCGAGGGAGAGATTGGAGGGAAGAGGAGAGAGACAGAACAAGAGCGAGCGAATGAGAGAGAGATAGAGAGAGAGAGCAAGCGTCGTGGAGGCTTGCAACGCAGAAAGTGATGTTGAACGACAGGGACGACTTCATTGTGGGATGCGGCAGGAGAGAAATGAGAGAGATTGAGTAATGAAAAATGTGCAACGTGCGCCACTTGGCTGAGGCCACCAATTCAATTTAAGTGCATCGCAGCGGAACTGAAGCCAGCCAATTGAAGACAAAGGATGCTCAGGGGATATACATCATCGGGATGCTTTAATGCTAAACAATCAAGACAGCAGGAGACCCAACCCACATGGGACACTTGTAAGGTGGGAGCGCACATCTACGTGGCTCTAAACCCGTCATTAACAGGTCATCACATGCCTAAGGAATTCCAAACAATATATATCATCTAAATTTTTAAAACCAATCGTTCATATCTAAATTGTTGACAGTTCAAATGGAAACCTGAAGTCACTTGCAATTTCAAACATGGTCCCCCGCGGGCCCTTTCAGAATACCTCCTGGAAAGAGTTACCATGTGGATTGTATTTTTTGTTTTTTATTACTTTGTTAGTTCTTTACTGGCAGTCGCTGATGTTGTTCTACTATGAGTGCTTTTGCAGACTTAGATGTGGGATAGGAGCGACAAGGTTATCTTAGCACTAGTGAGCTGGTACAATAGTTTACAGATAATTTTGTAGCTTCAAGGGGTTAAGCACATTTTAGTTGATGCTTACATGAGCTGAGACCAACAATAGAGGACCTTCACTATGGGCACAGTGCAATTCAGCGTCTAATGTAGGATCATCACAAACTTTGATCAAGCTCTGTCTTTTCTCCTACCATACAGCTATTAGTCTGCAAAATAAGTTTAATTGGAAAAATGTAAAATCCAAACACAGATTGGACATGCTAACAGCATGTTCTAGTCTAATCTGTTAGCAAGAAGATCACCAATGTGGGTAGATTTTAGCACAGAAATAATTAAGCGTTCCAGATGCAACTTTTAGACTTCCTAAAACTAAGCTGCTGATCACCAAGCAATGCTTTCAATAAGATTTACAAGAACATCAGACTTGAATAATGAAGTTGTCTGCAAGATGTCAAACTAAGATAAAATTATGTAAACTAACTGGCAATTACATATATTTCAATACACTGTTTGCGTATGCCGCAATTATGCAAACACTCTGAATTATTATAATAAATTGGCCTATGTAAAATGTAATGTACTGACCTTTGGTGTTCTCTAGATCCTGTGAAGCAATGACAAAGCCGAACCCCTCCCCCGGTTTCCTCTTCAATTCCACATCGAATGATCTCAGGAGTCGGGATCTCTCATCTTCTCGCCTTTCTATGCCCAAATCTGGTTCTGTGATCTTTTCAGTATTGTCCTCCAAACCTGTGCTGATCCAATCTTTGGGCTCCATGGTCAAAGTGACCGGAATGGACTCCAAGAAGCTGGTGCTCTGGATCAGTGAGGAGCCTGACAGCGGTGGGGAAGGCGGGGTTCCAAATGACGTACAGGGCACGGGTAAGGCATTGGTGAAGACAGCGGCACTGTCCAAAGCACCGGGTGGGGGTGGTGGGCAGAGTAGTGGGGGCGGGAGCCTCCGAAAGGAACCAGGAGTGACGGTAGACTGATAGATACCTAATGAAGAAAATAAAAAAGTTGGAAATTGGTCAGAAGTCAAGAATCACTAAAGAAGAAATGTTTCAAAGTTGTACCTCCCCTGTACACCAACAAGGTGACTTCTCCCTGCTTTGTGTGCTCCTGAAGAACTGCTTGTACCTAAGAAAACAACATAATGCTCAATGTGAACAAAGACGTTCAAGAATTCACATCTTTTAACAGAGCAGTTGCATTCATGGCAGTAAAGGCGTCAGTAGAAGCATAGATACCACATTATTGGCTTGACTGTAAAACTTATTTTAACACTTATATATTCTGTGCTTTTTTTTTTCAAATGTCTTGGCATACAGTTACTGAAAAAGTGCAATCAAAATAGTATTCTTCTTGAACACTCTGTCCTAGTAATAAAGTATTTTTCCTTGCATTTATTAAGATGTGTATTTCTACTTCGACCAGTTTTAAAAAGGTTTTTCCTTTCATGAGTCGGTAGTGAGGAATTTTGACAGCAGCCTGGGCCATTTTAATTTCTAACAAATATTTTCAGCAGCCTGTGATATCGATTTCTCCACAAGAGATTAAAGTCAGTCAAAAACATATGTTAAGAATTGCTTGTAAGGACTAGATGTCGACAACATAGTTATTTTGGCTTTGGAAAAAATACAAAACTAGTGGGAAACTTATGTTATGCTTTAAAGAAAATTGTGGGATATGGGATACCCATAATTTTCAAGGTGCTCTATTTTGGTAACTTTACAGGAGAAATATTGCAGAAAAAAAGATATGTACCTGGTAAGAGTTCTTCTGACAGCAAGCAAAAAATTAACAAGACTATGGTACAAACAAGAGCTTCCTACCATAGAACAGTGGGTGTGCGTTATGGAAGAATTATTCGTAACGGAGAGGATGACATTTCAAATATGAATACAGGAGACCCAATACAAAGACACATCGAATGGAAAAATGGACCGACTTTCAAAAAATAAAGGACACCAATTCTGAACAATGAAAACTTGACTTTGAAAATGACTTGATCATGGTAGATATTTGTTGTCTTTTGTCTGTTGTATGTTCAAAAAGCTGAGATAACCTGAATCTTTGTGGGATTCATTACAGAATTATACTAATTTAGGTTTTTTTATTTTCGGCCTCCAAATAGGTCATGAGTTTCTTTGGAAGAAAAAAAAATCTAATTAAAAAGGTTTGAAACAGTAAAGACATCTAAAAAGAAGAAAAAATAATGTAGGGACCCTCTCCAGCAAGTTTTAGTGTTTTTTCTTATTCAACATGCCTGGAGCAAATGATCAGCTGATCAACAAGTTTGTGTAGGAGAGACGCGCTAAAGGAAGGCTGTTTCAAATGTGTGATTCTGGGGCATGAAGAAAAAAAAAGTGAGGACCTGTTTGTTTGGAATTCTTTGAATAGTAAGAAACATGTGTTGAAGTCTTAGTCTGACACTTCCTACCTGAGCAAGGCTTAGACTTTGCACATCAGCGCCGTTAATTTTGACAATAGCATCCCCTGGCTGCAGAGTGTTGCACTGCCTCCTGTCCCACACTCTCCTGACCACCGTCACGCTGCCCCCTGGCCCTCCGGCTGACAAGCTGAAGCCAAGGCCTCGATCGCCTTCCGCCTGCGCCAAAGCCACCGGCACCAACTCGCCTCCGCTGCCACCCGCACTGCCCGTCGAGCTGCCGTCGCTGTGGAAACCGTTCGGGTGTCGGTGGCGGAGTTGCAGGGGAGACGGATGCTGTCTGACAAGGCGGGTATGAACGCTGTGGGGGTCGCCAGGGGACGACGAGGGCCTCCCGGGCGACTGAGGCAGCGGCAAGCGGGACATAGGCAGTGTGCACGTGGATAGGTCGCTCTCTGATGACTTGATGGAAGCGCCGTAGCGCAAGGGGCGTTGGGGGGTTGACAGCGAGTTGTTGTTGTGATTACGAATCATTGAGGCCCTGATCGGGAAAAAGAAAAAAATGCAGTTGAGAAAATTTGGAACTTTGTTTCCCTCTGCCGCCATCTCCTGGTGTAGTCATAATTGGAGCTTTAGTCAACTCTTTCATGATGCACTTGCCAGTACGTGTATTTTTTTTTTTTCCATCTTTTTTGGGGTTTGGGTTGTTGTTTGGAATGTACTTAAGGAAGGCCTTGTATTACTTTCACCATTTTCACTTCACAATTAGAAATGAAAAAAAAAAAAACGTAGGGACATCGACATTAAATTAAGTTTATATGAACAGGAACTCAACAGCTCAGCATCCATAACTACACAACATGCAATAAGGCACCTAGCTAACAGTAGGATAAAACTATGCCACAGATAGAAATGAAAATAGGGGGAGAACCACAAAAAATATTGCTTGTCATGCCCTCTTCCATAATAACATCTTTCCACTCCTATTTATATACCTCGAGCCATTACGTCACTCTCCAGCACTCCCTTGAGACCACATTCCTCGAACCTGAGTTATTCCATACCGAACAACTCAGACAAAAGACGATAAAAGCAGATAGGTGCAGTGGAAAATAAAGCTAAAGAGCTCTTAGGCATGTGCGGAGAAAGAAAATATGTAGAGAACATTTTTAACTTTCAACTTTTTAAGGACACCTTTTAAACATTTCAGATTGTTGAGAATTATATGAAGACTATAATGTTGGGCCTCTATTTGAAATTTCCCGTTTTATTACTTTTTTGTCTTCTATTGGATTTACAGGAGTTTAAGTGAATTTGGTCTTTCAATTAAACTGCTTCATAAATCTTTGCCTCTGTAACTGTGACTTCAATTGAACGGACATGAAAAGCCACATGTAATATGCCAGTCGGCAACCCCCGGGCCGCGGACCACTACCGGGCTCGGTTTAATTTGGTACCAGGCCCTAAAGGAAAAAAAAAGTTCTGTTTTTTTGTTTTTGTTTTTTACCTCTTGTTGTTTTACCGACACAGCTACGTTCTAGACTGAGCTTCAACCAGGGCTTTGAGGTGGCATGTTTCCACTCAAATCAGTGTGGTTTGCACGGGCGGGCGCAGTTACCTGTCAAAAAAGCGCCTGCCACACTGGGAACAGGGTTTTCCTGTCCACTGAAGATTCAGTGAAGGATGAATCAAACCAAACGTTTGCACTCATAATCAGTGTTCCCTCTAAGCTGCGCGCGTGCGCAACTGCTCACTGCTCACACATTCTCGGCGCACAAGAAAATCTAGCCAGCGCACAAAAATGAGGGCTTAAAATTACTAATTAAGAAGCGACTTAAGTCAAATTTACAGTGCATGAAGGTAAAAATACACGGGTTCTCCTGACGTTGTGTCCTAAATGCGGTATTTTGAAGTCGAGCCGAAGTAGAACGAAGTTGAGTAAAGTTAGTAGTTTGTCGAGAACCGGCTTCTTCGGCTCGGCTCATTAAAAGGAACCGACTCTTTTGGGTCCTAAACGGCTATTCAGGTTGTTTTTGCTTCTTTAATCCCAACATGACAAAATATTATGTAAAATTATGCACAAAATGACTTAAAGGAAGGGGGAATAGAACAAAAAAGAAAAAAATACCGAAATGAAAAAGTAGTGAAAAGCTGCGAAAAAAAAGAAACAAAAGGAAGAGAAAAAAAGAAGGAAACATTTAGAAAAAAGCCAGAAAAAAAGAAAAGAAAGAAATGTAGGAAAAAAGTAAATAGAGAACAAAAAGAAAAAAGTAACAGCTCGGAAAAAATAACCACAATGAGATTTTTTTTAAAGGAATTTTTAAAAAAGTAAAAAAAAAAAAAAACACGGAAAAAAGAAGAAAAATTTGTGTTGCATTCAAATAATTTCCAATTATATCAAGTGAATCTTGAATTGTGCTTCCACTAAAAAATATGATTAAGTACAGTTCTGTATCTTACAACCGACTAAATAAGCCCCCAAAAATGTTAATATTATGCGACAAAATATATCAGGAAATAAAACGAAATGGATATCTTGTGAAAGAATTGTAAGGACAAACGACGTTTGTAGGCCGTACAACCTTTGCAATAGTGCATGAGTCAATTCATTCGAAAGAGAAATATAATTTTGCATTGCCGAAAACTCAGCAAAATGTAAATGATGTCAAGTTTTGGACATGTTTGCTAATGACTTAGTTGCCACACTTGGGATTGCTGTTGCTCACTGTTGTTTCAAGCGTTGCTCACCGACTTTGTGTGAACACTCAGACCCGTGAAAAATTAGAGGGAACATTGCTCATAACTAATCAGTGTGGAGAATTGTCAACTGCAGCCATACATCCCTGAGCCAAGAACAGGACAGAACCAAATAATAGCAGAAAGCTTTTTGCAAGATGAGTTCATTTAGTGAGTTTGTATTTTGCTTGGCACATGGACCGGCGTGACACGACGTTTTGCGTTAAATGGTACAACGGTTACCAGAGTGTGTTGGTATAAGCACGTCCGCCTCACAGTTACATGGTTTGATTCCAGCTACCAGCCTCCTTATGTGGAGTTCACGTGTTTTCCCCGTGCTCTTGGGCACTCCGGCTTCCTCCCAGATTCCAAAAATATGGCTGGGATGGAGTCAGCACTTCCGCTATACTTGTTAGGATAAAATGAATGAATGTGATTTTGGTGTGATGTTATGAGGAAATCTAAATGTTCTGTCTCGGGGACTTGTATTTGGAGAATGTATTTGCAAATTTTGATCAATTATGCACAGCATTTGGTTTAAATGGCTCTGAATTTTTCTGGTTCTTTAAGCTACGTGAATTTGCTTGAACACATACATTATGCTTTCCACAGAGCCCAAATCCCTCAAGGATTGACTTGCCTTTGCGGCAACTCATCCACCTAAAAGTACGGTCTCCGCTAACTATATTATTTTGTGTGAAAACAAATAATCTCAAGAGTTTTGGAAAAAGGCCTTCATAGCCGTTCTCCACAAATCGCGCAAGGCTGGCTCCTATTCGATTTTCGGTGCTCCACAGACTCCATGATAGCAAACACAGACGCCATAAGATGAACATTGCAACAGGTGCTTTCGAAGTCCTTGTCATCTAACTCATATGTTTTGGTCATGTCTTAAAATTATTGAATATTGGAGATCATTTTTTTGGGGTACATTGCCGATAGTTTAGAAAAAACATAAATCCATTGCTGCGCATAGCCATCATTGGCAGGTTCCCTGACAATCTTTTGACAAGTTATTGAGGATAACATTTTAGCTTTCGCTTTGATGACAGCCTGTAGGAGGATACGGCTTTTGCGGAAGTCATCAGTACCACCTGCCTTTAAAACAAGCTACACGCTATGTTCTTTTTGCTCAAATTAGAAAAAAATCTAATTTTATCTTCGAGGATTAGACAGTAAATTCTATACTGATTGGGAACTTTTGCGCCATTATTTTGGAATGCTCCCACCTGAAAACATAGTATAGTAGATCAGGGTCTGTTGAGGGCTAAATCTAAATTGTGTCACAAAATTCTAAATTATACGAAAAAATAAAAAGGTATTATTGTAGGGAATATCTGTATCTTCATGAAGCCTTGAACCAGACCAAAAGCATTTTATATTAGATTGACCAATAACAGACAGCTATTTTAGGGACATAGCTTGACATACGCACAAACGCCGCCAAGTTTGGATTTAATTTAATTTATTCATTATTGATGACATTTAGTGGGGAAAACACAGTAACAGGGAGAAGAAAAAACATCTTATTCCTCACCATAAAGTATAAACAGTAGGATAACTGATTTGAATATAGATACAAAAATATTCACAGAAGAACAATGGCGATAAGATGATGAAGATGCTGTATCAAGGTCAGATCCTGCTACCGGTATTCATGGAAACCAGTACTATCTGTTTCATGTGGAAGAGCAAACCCCTACCCAAAGCAAACGTCCTGGAAAGGGATGAGCGCCACCGTTTGTACTTCCAAAAGACACACAACAGGAAGCGGTGTCCCGACGACCCTGGCAGCCAAACCGTGAACAAACATGTTAAATGCGGCCCTTGCAGTGAGATTATTGTCAGACAATCAACTGGTCTGTGATTTAGAAAAGGTTGTACTGTACTTTATGCTATATGTATTTTTGGATCCCCGTTGTTTAAAGCACTTTGCCACCATCTCGTGGCATTGACGCATACTTACAAAAAAAAAACCTCTCAAGGAGGACTTGCAGTTGCTCGGTAGATTTTGCTATTCCTATCCAGACAGCAGAGCACAATGCACATTTAGGTTTTTGTGCGTTTCTTACCTGTGTGAGCCAATGGCAGACACAATTTCACTGTCACTCTGGCTGGCCAGTGTCGGGTCAAGCGATTGCAGCCGGGCAAAAGTCCTCAAAGAGCGAGGCGGCCGCATGAGGGGAGGCGAAGCCGAATGGCTCAAACTGGAGCGTCTCACTGACAACCACCTGCCGGAAAAGTCGTTCACTTTGACATCGTGGAGCACACTGGGCTCCACGTTGACCCTTTCAAGGCTGTTCAGAAGACTGCAGTGGGCAATGGGAGTCTGGCGGCGAGGAGGCCCGTGAAGAGACTCGGGCTGTGAGGTTGTGGCAAGTGGGACGGGGTCGTCGCCAGACGAATCTTGCTCTTTTGGGCATCCGTCAGGGTTGTACAGCATGGGGTATCCTCGTCTCACAGCTATATCTACACCGTGGCCCGTGGGGATTGACTTGAGCAGCTCCACCACTGTCTTGTGAGATGCTCCAAGCACACAAATATCATTGACATACACCAGGATGTCCGCTGTTAAAGCACATAGAAACAATTCAAACAATACCGACGTGAGGGTGAATTTGAAATTTCAATCAATTAGAAAAAAACGTCTGTGTGTTAAAGTCTCTAGTAGGAAGAATGTCACTGAAAATGTGCAAAAAATAAAAAAACTAAACTAAACAAAAACCTTAACTGAAACCACAGAATAAAAAGGTGCATATTATATCTGCCACATATGAGATCAACGATACACTTTTAAAACTCAATTAAGACAGACAGACAGGCGTTTGGAACGTATGAACAACTCTTATCTTGACAGAATTATCGATTCTCTTTCCCAATAGAAACTTGGGTTGGACAGTCTTGTAAAATACATGTGGCGATTGGTAGGTAAAAGAAAAGAAAGGTTTAGAATGTGAAGTGATTTCTCACAGTGCAAGTTCGGCTTTTGCCAGAGTAGAAATTCTTCTTGTTTGGAAATGTTGTAAACTGTTTGAGTATTCGAGCATATTGTGTTGCCCCAAAAAATGTTATTTATTTTTTTATTAATTTTTTTATTCATTTATTTATTAATTCTTTGAACTCATTTAGTTTTATTAAATTGACATTGTGATGCTCCCTCTTCCTTGTGTACCACCACCATTTATATGGTTGTCTGGAGACAACCGCCTTAATTTTTGTTTCACATGAGTGAGTTAATGAATGAATACTGTATTTGAATTAATATTAAGGTGCTGCTTTTGATATTAAAATCTTGAAGTTGTGAGAAATTATCTCTGTAGGTTTTGATGTCATTCCCTTTGCTTCTATTCGTGAAATGAGTTGAGTTCATCACACCGTTTAGTGCTCATATTTTAACGGGTAATGATATAATGCAATAAATATGCAATGGTTTGTATGTCAAAAACTCAGAAGTCTGGTCACAAGGGACTCACATGTTGGCCTGGAGAGGGATAAGTGCCACCGGGCTGTACTTGCCCATACACACCACAGGAAATGGTGCTCCTACGACCCTTGTGGTTAAGAGCTTCAACCAACAAACGAACAATATAACGTCAATATCAATAACCTTGATAGAAATGTTGAGGTCGTAAAGCCTCTGTGTATTTATCATGGAAAACAGGATTGAACACTTTGATGTCTTTTCATACATATTTACGTAACTGTCTTGATTAGCACGGTTAAATACACTCATACACAGTCTGATTGGTTGTTCCCTTAAATTCAAAAAAAGAAAAATGACTTTGTAGATGTCTAATTGGGTTAAAGTGCGGGTTAACACTAGATACATAGACATCTGCCTATTTATACTTTGAGAGCCACTAATCCTCAAACTCTGTTGATTAACACATATCGACACCATCGCTCCCTGTGGACAGTCTGCACTCCGCTTGAGCTTGTTCAGATATTTCTGCTCCAGCGTGTTTACGTAGGTTGCATATGTGTGCGATATGATCGGCGGATTAAAGGGCGCTATCGAGGGGGATTAATGGCTGATTACGATTTACGCTTTCTGCGGGAGGAACGCAATTTTCAGTATAATCCTAAATCGAAGCAGAGAGACGAAATTTTGAAAGGTCTTTGCAGTACTTCAGGTCCTTCAAGCGCATAATGTGCTTTAAGCATGAAATGATCTAATTGGGTCAAAATTGAGGACAGTGGCGCCATGCAATACGACTCACTTGGTTTGTGAGTTAATGCGGTGTTGTGTGGATCACATTTTTTCAACTAATTTGTTTAGTGGCATGCGGTGCACAATCTTGGTAAGGTCTATAAACTGTTTCCTGTTTCCTTGTTCCCTGTCCCCTACACTGGACCCATAGGGGCTATGTCAGAATGCTCTTGTTGGACTTCAGCTCTGCATTTAACACCGTTGTCCTGGAGATCAGGGTGGAGAAACTGTGAAACTTGGCCGCCACATCTTTTCCACCCTGACATTGAACACAGGATCCCCTCCAAAGGATGAATGCTGAGCACTTTACAGTTTTTTTCTTAGCCTTTTATCTTGGTGGTGTTTTTATCTTTGAAAATGTTATTACATGTATACCATGGAGCGCCATGTCCAATTTCATTGCATAACATATTTCTCGGCGTTGATATCAATGAAAATAAAGACAATTCAATTCTTTGAATTATGTTTTTTCTTTACTTTGTATGGTCCTATTTCTAAAACTATGAAATATTTTTCAATTGTTTTTTTATTTGCTAAAATTGTTTTAATGTTGAGTAATTTTATCCTAGTCAATGAATCCAGGTGGGTAGAATGGACAGTCATTAGAAGAAAACCATAGAAATAACGATTTGAGCAATTGTTCATAGCGCTTTTTCACACCCACCATGTAAACTTTAAATGGCCAACCCATTCCTTGAGAGCCGCATGTCCTGCATGTTTTTAGAATTGCTCTACTCTAATACAGCTTATTTCAATTACCTGGATTATTATCCATAATGTTCCTATTTTATTTCCTTGTAGTTCTAGATGAATGTGTCTAGTGAATGGTGTCATAGCTGACCTGTTTTGAGGGCCGAGGGTCCGCTGGAGGTGACACTGTAGACCTGAAGGAACTCTCTGGGCTTACTGCCCCCAACGATGTTGAAGCCAAAGCCTCTGGAACCTTTAATCAAATGTGTGCACACAAGAAAACCCTGAAGCTCTTCGGGGTACTCGGTGAACCCTGCAAAAACAGGGACACAAAAAAAAAAAACGTAAGATGGCCTGGACCGAGACTTCCAGAGGGAGGCAATCATCCAGCCAAGTGTCAAAAGACGTCCGCGGGGCAGCATTGGTACACGAGAGCAGTAGAGCACTTTCAATTGCAACTTAATGCTTGTTGACGAGTTTGTGAGGAAGGAAAGAGTCAAAGTGTGCCAGATGGAGAGTGCCAAAAATAGTTGACTAAGTTAGCATGCAAATAAAGTGAGCCTAACCATCCATTTTTAAATGGGATTTATCCTCATTTGAGTCACCATGGAGAGAGGGAAGATTCCTGCACACGCTGGCAAGAACCGCACTAAACAGATTTTTGTCATACAGTGCAAAGCTCAGTCACAACATTCCCTATGCACTTTTTATGACTTTAACAACATTTTTGTAAGGTCTTTAAACACAAATGTTAAGTCATTAAAAATACATTCAAAAGCTCAAAATTGTGAGAACCATGGAAGCGTATACTATCGCAGAAACAGTGCCGTTAATAGTAAACAAATCCTGTATTTCCAAACAGATTTAACAATCAAATTAGTATACATAGCAAAAGATATCCATTATAAAATGTTGCCTTTAACATTAGACAATATAGCAAAGCCTTTGCAAACTTTAACAACATTTTTGTAAGGTCTTTAAACACAAATGTTAAGTCATTAAAAATACATTCAAAAGCTCAAAATTGTGAGAAACATGGAAGCGTATACTATCGCAGAAACAGTGCCGTTAAGAGTAAACAAATCCTGTATTTCCAAACAGATTTAACAATCAAATTAGTATACATAGCAAAAGATATCCATTATAAAATGTTGCCTTTAAAATTATACAATATAGCAAAGCCTTTACAAACTTGTTTGTTTTTTCAAATACAGTTTTAAATAAATGACTAAGTCCCCATCTAGCGCCCAGCAGTAGGATAACACAAAGAACAAACAAGTGGCGGAAACAATTCACAAAATAGTCACATGCCAATCTTCTGTAAAGAGCATTCCCATATTTTCAAATATACTAATCTTTAATTCTTTAATATACGTGATACTGTTGGGACATTTTCCACAAATGTAGCCATTCATGTTATTAATGCCCTAAAATAATGTGAGGACTGTGGCGCTTTCCTCATTTAGTAAGCCTGGCACAATGCCACGGCCACCGAGCTTTCAGCCTTAATCACTCAGCCGTCCCAGGTCAGCCAACAGCTCGTTCCATCTCATTTGACTTTAAACAGCTGGCTGTTACTGTTACTTTCATACTTGACAAATATGTGGCATCGTTTAGGCTGCTCGTCTCTTTTTTCGTTAATAATGAGCGCAAATGGCATGGAAAAGAAGATACAAAGAGCCTCACATTCGTTTTGGTAGAGTGACTCCCTGCTAGGAGCTCGAGGACTCTGCCAGCTGGTCCTCTTGTGGCTTTTGAACACAAAAGGGGAAGCAAAAGGAAATAAGAATCGTCACATTAGAAACACACGAAAAACACCTGTGTGCTGGTTAACAGTGACTCAATCTTTTAACTACCTCTGGATCATTTAAACAACTGACTGGTTTAGGAATTTTGATTTTATAAATTAAATGGTAACGTTTTGATTTATATCACGTTTCCCCAAACAAGACAAGAAATCTTATATAATAAAATGTCCACTAATCTAAAAAGACGTTTACCAAATTAAAACTTTTTTACTCATGGCCGCCATCAATGCAGCCTCTGTTAGCAGGTTCATGGTGCGTGTGCAAGTACGTGCACTCGAATAAACTCTTGGTTTTTTTTTTATCTTTCTTGAAGTTATTTGCCAGTTTTGTGCACTGCATCATTTTGAAAGTTTCACTGTATTGATCATTCTTGCATCACTTTCGATGCACATCATCCAAAATTCATCAGTCTCATTCAAGCTCTCAATATGGATTATTAGTGGATAAGGCAATTGGAATATACTTTATATCAATGCCTCTCAATTATTTTCTGTCACGCCACATGACCGACCTGCCCCCCTTCGGAAGAAGAAATTCCCCTCTCCCCAATCACCTCCGTCCATAACAAATCTGCCTTTTGGTGCGATTTAGCTAGACAAAACCTCAATCCTCTTAACAGCAAGATTGGGTTGTAATGTCACGAAGTGACAGCCTAATTTATTTAGCTTCATGCTGTCCGCTGCCAACATCTTTAACACAACAAGCAAAGTGCTCTTTGCTCGTCTTCCTGCATGGTCGCAGTGAAGGGCTACCTATGCTTCGTCAAACTTTCTCGTCTTAGCTTGTGGGAGACCTTTGTTTGTCTCTGTACCCAGCCTCTCTTTGCCCGTCTCTGTATCCGTGTTAAAAGGAAGCAAAAGCACTGACTGGAAGTAGTGAGACTCTCCCGGGTCGCTGAAGGACTGCTCCCAGTGGTCAGACATCACACCTCTGCCCCTGGCTGCCGCACTGCCACTCACAAAGCCATTCTCTAGGACACAAGCCGCCCTGCCGTTCGATGCCCGGCACCCAGCGGGTGAGCGCTGGCCCCCTGTAAGTCAGAAGAAAATAAATAAATCAGAAGAGGAAAGGTGACATGTCATGGAAAAAAATGCAGAACATGCTGAAAATGACAGCGACGCACTGATGCCGACTTTCCTGCGGTGACTAAAAAGACCTGAGGTCAGCATTTGTGTCGATTTACTCCTCCCATGTGTGAGAGGGCATGCATACCACACACAGAAGAAAGCTTTTCATTTTACCTTTTATTTATCCTTGAAAATGTCCTTTATCCATAGGCGACAAGGTGGGTGTGAGTGATGTTGGTTACAAGAAGCCTTTGGCACATCCTTACTTAGAGCATTGGGTTGAGTCCAAAAGATGACTATTCCCCTTCAACCACACCCACATGAACTATTTCATTCATACTGGGCGAATGTATTGTGGTGGTAGGCACTGATTGGCAGCCACAATTTCGTCAGTCTGCCCCAAGGCAGATCTGGCCACGTAGTGTTTACAGCCACTGGAATTTGTAAATGTTTGAGTGGAGAAATAACATGTCTTTTTTAGGGGTTTGAGTGTGGAAAACACTGTGTTATACATCATATGTATCCACCTATTTGTTTTCTGAAATGCTTATCTTTACTTGGGCCGTGGTGGAGCTGATGCCCAACCCAGCCCTCTCCAGGCAGTGGATACCCTAAACTGATTGCAGCCTGTCACAACCCTATGTAGTATTAATATAATTATTTTCTACAAGCATGACCTCTAATAAATAGCCATTCATAAGTAATTCACTGCTGAGTGTAAGACTAAAACTACATTGCAGGAAGCTGCCGCTGACTTTCTACAGCTCGTCTATCGAAAGCAGGCTGAGATATTGCTTTTATATCTGGTACGAGAGCTGCACTGAGGCAGACTGAGGGAGGCTGCAGAGGACATTGAAAGCCTCACAGCACATCATTGCCTACCCTCTCCCCTCCCTGATGGGCATCTACTCCACTTGATGCCCCAGCAGAGACCAAACCATCATCCATGACAGGTTAAATCCATGTGCCCAGCTTTTTGATCTGCTGCCTATGGGAAGGCGCTACTGGAGCTTTAGTGTTACCTGTGGTGTTCCGCAGGGTCCAGGACTTGCCCCCCTTCTTTTCAGCATTTACATGCTCCCATTAGGTGATATTATTCGCAAGTATAATATCAGTTTCCATTGCTACGCAGATGACACTCAACTATATCTTCCGATGGAGGAATCTGCCACACTACACTGGGGAAATTTGGAGGCCTGCCTCAATGAGATAAAAGAATGTCACTCAACTTCTTGCGCCTTAACTCTGAAAAGACTGAAATGTTAGTTATTGGTCCATTTAAATGCAGTGACTTGTTTTCAAAAACTGCTCGGAACATTGACAAATGTAATATCACCCAGAGTGATTCAGTCAAAAATGTAGGTGTCATATTTGACCCAAATCTGTCCTTTCAAACACACGTTAAGAATATTACTAGAACAGCTTTTTTTCTATCTTCGCAACATTGCTAAAATTCGTCCTATGCTGTCTCAGTCGGATGCAGAGATGATAATTTATGCGTTTGTTACCTTCCGTCTCGATTACTCTAATGCTTTACTCTTTGGTCTCCCGAAGTCCAAAATCAAGAGCCTTCAGCTGGTACAAAATGCTGCAGCGAGGTTTTTAACTGAGACAAGAAAGTTTGATCACATAACCCTGATTTTAGCTAACCGTCATTGGCTCCCTGTCAGCTTAAGATGTGATTTTAAGGCTCTGTTGGTAGTATACAAAATCATGCGAGGACTTGCTCCCTCATATCTTTCAGATTTAATTTCCCACTATGTTACGCTTCGGAGCCATTGCTCTGAAAATGCTGGTTTACTAGTGATCCCAAGAGCCAAGAAGAGATCCGCAGGTTCGAAAACATTCTCCATTCGGGCCCCGGTGCTGTGGAATGCTCTTCGCCCTGAGTTTCGATCTGCAACCTCAGTGGAAATGTTTAAATCTAAGCTTAAAACACACTTCTATTCTATAGCATATGAATAATCTTTATTTTATGTTTACAATATCTGTGTATTATTTGTTATTGCAACATTAATTTCAACCTGGTCATCCTGGAAGGCGGATTACCTCATGTGCAGTCCCTTCTCAAGGTTTCTTCATTTTCCTCATGATGAGGTTTTTGAGTTTTTCCTTGCCCTCATGTAGGTTTAGATCAGGGGATGGTGTCATAATAGTCTGCGGTTTGCAATAATCTGTGGTCCGTGTAGCCATTTGAGACTCTTTGTGATTAAGGACTATATACAAATAAACATGACTTGACTTGGAGCATCAAAAACAGTATTAGGAACAGTTTCTTTCCAAAAGACATTCCCACCCTGAACTCCCAACTACAGCCTCAATGGGCATAATGCAGTGTACAAACGGCCACTGTGAATTTACACCTATTTATTATATATCATTAATATAGTTTTTAGCCTTTTTATCCTTGTCTTGGGATAAAGAGGTTGCAGGTTCAATTCCCTGCTCCTCCGTGTTATATGTCGAAGTGCCCTTGGGCAAGACACTGAATCCCTAATGCCCCCAATAAGCAGGTAAGTGCCTTGCATGGTTGACTCCCTATTGGTGTGTGAGTGTGTGTGTGAATGGGTAGGTGTGAAGCACATTGTAAAGCACTTTGGAAGCTCTTGATTGATTTGAAAAGCGCTATTTAAATGCAAACCATTTACCCTTTACCATTTGTCCACATTTGTACCTTTTTAATTTATTTTACTTGCACTAAAAGAGGAATCCCTGAAATTTGGTTAAATTGTTGTAGAATAGGCCAAACATTCATTCATCCGTTCGGCAGAGCAAACTGCAATTGTAAGTCATCCTCGCTTAAGAAGGGGGAAAATGTACAGCAACACCTCCCACACCCTACCCATAACCAACACTTTGACCCCACCATTTCATCAACACCTTCATGGCTTCCCTACCCTGATTTGCAAGGTGGGAAAAAAAGGCATTACATTTACAATAAACATAAAAAATGATGAACCAGTCATAAATTCTGTGGCTATAATGGTATAAGCCAATCTGCTACCTTTTCAGATGACCTTTCATTTTATTTCCCCGCCTCCTTCAGGAACGTGCAGGACTTATCTGGTTAGTGCATTGCTGACTGGTCCTAAGGACAGCCTGACCTTGCTGTGGAGCCAGTCCAGAAATCGATAAAGCCAAGAGCCTGCTGAGAGTTTTGAGCATGCTAATGGCTCTCATCATTGATTCCTTTCAGTCGCACACTGGAACTGCAACCAGCAGTCATGCTTTGCAACTTAACTTGCTGTTTTTACTTACAATCAACTTAATTGAAATTCAATGCAAAGGGTTTAATAACAATAGTATGTTGTTGGGCCGGAGTCTAAAAACAGCATTTTCGTCAATATTATATTTGAATAATGTGATTGAAAAAGCAAAAAGCACCAGTTTTAATCCTTCTCTGGTGGTGTCCATTTTAAGAGTTGATGTCAAAGAATGATGACATTGTTGTTGCCCAGGACGAAGCTGATAACCTATCATGGTTTGCCTCTTCTCTGAATCCTTAGCAACACGAGGTGAATTATGAATAAAGACTTTCACAAAATAAAACAACATTTGTATACTTTTATAAGTATGTAAGTCAGCACAAAGAGGCCATAGCCGTGATTCAAAAAACAAGAAGAGGACTATATGTACATACTATATGTATTCATGTACTGTATTTTCCGCACTATAAGGCGCACCGTGTTATAAGGCGCACCTTAAATAAATGATATATTTTTAAACTTTTTCCGTACATAAGGCGCACCCCATTAAAAGGCGCTATAAGTGCATGCTGGTTTAAGATCAAGTAATTGTGCAATTTTGTAATTGTAATCCTGTGCAGTCCTTCGAGACATTTTTGTGATTAAGGGCGTCATAAATGAAAGTGACTTAACTTGACTTGGCTACAGTAGAGGATGTAGTTACGTTATGCAAGCGTTAGATGGTGCAGCGCTAAAGGGAATGTCAACAAAACAGTCAGATAGGTCAGTCAAACTTTATTAATAGATAACAAACAAGCTTTCCACAACTCCATTCACTCCCAAAACGAATAAACAGCCGTTTTATTATTTTCTCTGAGGTAAAGCCTTTTCGTGACACATCTTTAATATCTTTGAACAACAGCAAGGCATAACATTTTACTTTTCCTCCATTTAGTCAACACGCAAAAAAACGTCTGATACTGTTATGGTAAATCAAACGTTAGTGCAATCGCAATATAGTGACACTCGTAATGTGCAAAAACAACAAGTGCAAAACAATAACAGTAAAGCAATAACATAATAACTGTAAAATGTAAAACGTTGCAGTGGATTTTACATAATTCACCCATGGAACCATTGTTCAGTTAGCGAGTTCCTAGGGGGACTCTTAATTCTGCCGGCTCGAGCCACTCTCGTGTTCGATTCATTAATGTTGAACATTCTCGCTGCTGCTCTATTCCTTCCCGTGTTCTACTGCGTGACTGATCGCCTTGAGTTTAAACTCTGCGTTGTAAGCGTGTCTCTTAATAGGAGCAATTTCATGGTCTTTATACAAACACACAAATAAAAGAGAATCGTTGTTTAATATTTCCCAGTATGCACAGCGCACTTCTTCTTCTACGCGAAAAATGGAGTCGGTGGCTGCTTACCGTAAGTTGCGAGACCTTGTAATTCAATATTGATCCATATATAAGGCGCACCGGATTATAAGGCGCATAGTCAGCTTTTCTTCAGATTTTATGTGCGCCTTATAGTGCGGAAAATACAGTATTTTTGTTTACACATTGCCAAATTTTAAGTGCTATTATTGGACTGATGTCATGACAGGTACATCATTGAGTTGGGTTATATCAGTGGTTGGCAACCACCGGGCCACATGGAAGGAAAAAAAGTTGCTCTTGCTTTTTGTTTACACCAGGGTTCGTACACCTTTTTCGTGGCCAAATTCAAGCGCTTTTTAAAGACTTTCAAATCCGATTTTCCAATTTTTCCAGTAACATGAAAGGGAGAAATCCAGCAACGATCAAAAGAACGTTTTTTTTAATGTTGACTTTGATCACTAAAATAAAGACGCTCTCTTGCTGTTGGGGCATAATTATTTGAGATGGTCCCATTTATGATCTGCAATCTTTTGCTGTCAATCTTATCGTCAGACATTAAACCGATGATTGGGTTGGCGTTTGGACAATAGTTGAAAAGGCCTTTTCTTACATTTACCTTTTTCATGCTACACTCACAAATACACAACAAAAAAGTGGAGATGGACATGAAGTTACATAATGTGTTCCGCCCTACACGGCTCTGCTAAAAGTAGAATAAAAGCAGATAGGCACAGTGGAATTTTTTGTTGGGCATTGTTAACACAAACTTAATAGACAAAATATTGTACCGGTACTTTCAACTTTTTAAGGAACCCTCTAACGACCCATCCCACCTTTAACCGCGGGATTAGGTGCCGGAATGTTTGTTACTTGCCTGGGAGACCCACATCATCATCGGCTCGTGCTGCAGCCTTCTCCAGGTTACTAAGCGACCTGCAACGCGTGCGGAACTTGCTGAGTAGGTTGCGGTGTTCCTGGTAGGTGATTGGAGGCGTCTCAGCGCTGATGTGAATAGGACGAGGCGTGCCGTAATAATTCCCTGAAATCAAAAGCATAAGCGTTAAGGTTGTCAATCATTGTTTCTGAAATTTATGTCAGGAAATAAGGTCCATGTTTTGAGATAGTCAGGTAACTAGTAACTTTAGGAGGACGTATTTCTTTTTTTAAAATATTGAGTAAAACGGAGATTTGAAATATTTATACGTTTACAGGTGCCAATACGCAGTGCTCAACTAATCTGTTATTTAGTTGGTTACTTTGTTCTTGAAAAAGATTGGATGACTTGTTTTATGAAACCTTTTGAATCCATCACTTGTCCCGTTGGAAACTGCAAATAACTTCGATTTTTATTATAGAAACTTGGTAATTATTCCGAACTTGAAGATCGAGACTGGAGATTAAACAATTTGTAGCAGTGACATGCAGTAAGTGGGGGCAGCTGAGGCTGTGCCTCAACTGTCATAGTGGAAATATAAAATAACAAATGTTCTAAATCCTTATATTTATTCAGTGTTAAAGTGCTTTCTCATTTAACTTTTCATTTTTGCTGAATTTTCACATCATTAATACAATTACGGTACAACGGAATGTATTACTTGGTTGATGGACTGAATCAGAGTGAGGCATAAAAATCTCTTGCCTCACGGCAGAGGGTAGTTGCAAAGATTCTTATTCGGTGCAAATAATTAGTTGTAGTATTAGCAGGGTAACAGCAAGTTGACTCATTAAGTTGATTTTCTCATTGCGTGAACTTTTTTCACAATTGAGAATTACCCATTTTCTTATGCTTTAATTCAAAAGGATTAGTGCATAGATTTTATAAGTTAAGACAATGAAACTTTTTTCCATGCATCACTCTATATATTGCCTTTTTGTCCTGCCAATCAAATGATAACAAATATTTATGTTTATTTATTTGTAAATCTGACTGCCTCACCAGACACAAACCGCAAATCTCTGAATAATCGCAACTCCTGTTTAAGCCTGCAGAGAATTGAGCGACCATTTTAAATATGTATACATGCTATCACTCAAATGCGACTTTCAATGTGAGACTGAGTAATCGGTTTTAGCTCTTGAAGAAAAAGTCCCTCCCAATGTAACATCCTAACTGGGCAAATAATCTTGGCAGCTCTTGAAGAAAAAGTCCCTCCCAATGTAACATCCTAACTGGGCAAATAATCTTGGCAGCCTGGTGTTTAGCTGAAGCTCGTGTGCGCCCTGCCCACACATGTTGCTTTATTGCTCCATGAATAGCTCATAAATCATGGATGCTAACACAAGCGGCCGTTTTATTAGATGGATGCAGCATGCTGAGCTGAATTGGATGAGGAACCTGCAGGGTGTCTCCGAATTGGAATCTGCATCTTAAATACCTAAATCGAGCCACTCTCGAATTTTATTGTCATGAAGCAATTAGAGGCCAGATTAATGATTGGTGCCTTTGCTTAATGAAGCGATTGCGGTCTACCTTTAAATTTGCCACTCTCCAGCAGCGCTCCTGATTCCTCCAGTGAGAAAAAATCCTCAACGGAAACAAAGTTGTAATCTGTCCCAGGGATCTCTTCTACTCGAGGCGGTCTGGTTGTACCTAGCAAGTAAAAAAGGCATGAAATATAAAATCGTCCATCAAAGCCACAAGGCGGTAAACGTAAAGCTCTTAAGAGGATGATGTACTAATTAATCAAGGCCAGGCAGTCATCTTTCTTCTGGATTTTATAAATCATCACTGTGTCACTGAGCTCAGTGTTTATATAAGATACTATATAAATAGTCCAGAGAGCAGGTTTGTAACTAACACGTGCTTAACGCTTGGTTAGCATTCGAAACACATCATCTCCAATATCCTGAAAGTTAAAGAAGAATAAATCATGAAAACTCTCAAATCAATGTATTCTCATTTTAATCCCTATTGTATATTTAGGACATTCAAAAATTAGATCAGTATCACAAACTGATTTCTATAAACTCTTTTTGTCCCTGACAAACTAGAAAACTTCTCCAGTCCATGTTTATTAAGAAAAAAAGTAATTGAGATGATCCAAGATGATCTTTGCAAACCCTGCAGCAGTGGCATGCACGGACAATGGATAAAATGATTAATACATCTTTACAAGTCTAGACTTGCTAATCATTTGAACTTGTCATAGGTAGAACAAAACAACCAAAACAAAATGCTCCCCCGTTTTTTGGTTGTTGTTTGTTCTTGACACGAGTCCAAGATCGGGGACCACAGTCACCAACCAACAAGAACTTTCACACCCCCAATGATGCAAGCAATTCATTTAGCAGGCGCTTTTGATTTTGCCCGATCGATAGGAACTGAATTAAGTATTAATGAGGTGCTGTGAAAGTCTTTCTATAGTCATCGCAAAGAAAGTGTGCTCAGTTGATCAATGTTCTGTCATCACAACTGATCTTCGTTGACCTTGGCCTAAAAAAAAATGAGAAAACCACAGCATTGCTTCACTACAAGACCACTAAGCTCAGGCTTTAAAAGTAAGTGTTTATAGTGTTGTTTTACATTTGGCACTTGGACAAAAAAAGCAAAAAAGGAAACAAAGAAGAATTTGTACCCAGCTGCACCTGCTATAATAAACCTGGTGTGACCTCCAGAAGAGTCACTCCTTGTCTCCCAAGACAAAATCACTTTATCCCGTGGGAGCAAGTTTGATGTTTCTCCCCAACACAAGAAGCTGATAAAAGTGATTAATGTTCCGTTGGCCTTGCAGCAGTAAGCCATGCAATAAGTGAGAACATCGAAACACACACGAAAGCACACATATAAAAAACACTCCTTGATGGACTGGTCATCACATTCATTGGACCACACATGAACAGGGATATTGCACTTGCTGGAAAATAAAATCATTGAAATAAATGTCCATAACTGATCTGTAAAGTTTGCACTAATACTCAATTCATAGTGCCATGTTTAGGTGTAGCATGCAAATTTTCTCTTAAATGCGACCCGTAGGAGGTGATGACTCTTCTTAGGACAATGCTGCACAAACTAATCCCGGCTTCTGTTAATCACAAGATAAAAATGGGAGCAATAGCAAAGGAAAACCACTAGAGAGCAGCGTTAGCATTATTTTTAAGCAGACTTGTTAAAAAACATGGCAACAATTTTAGGCTTATTAGAGCACTTCAACCAAAATGCAAGCACTTTTCAATCCTTGAAAACACAAAATAGAAATTGAAGCATTTTCAGGCATTTCAAACACCGGGCAAACCGTGCCTTGAAATCCAACTTCTCTATTAGGCAATTTTTTTTCAGGATATTGAAATTTTCTCCCGTAAAAATATGCACACCCTTCGTACTATTTTTAAATTTACAGGAACATTTAGCCAACTTTTTAACAGAATGAAATATTGTGTTACATCCATAACAACGATGGGAAGTCTGAAATCAGGACGGGTGTTAGAAGGGTAAAATTGAGTGTAAGAAAGTGAGAAAAAAAGATGGAGAAAGAGAGCGAGATGGTGAGAGAGAGCAAGAGAGACAGTGAAAGAGAGAGAGAGAGAGAGAGAGAGAGAGAGAAAGAGAGAGAGCGAGAGAGAGAGAGAGAGAGAGAGAGAGAGAGAGAGAGAGAGAGAGAGAGAGAATGTGAGAGCGCAGCACAAGGTATGGGTTGTCTCATTAACACTTCTCCTAATCCACCCGCTGATACAGTAGTTAATTATCATGTTTAGTTTGTGGTACAAAATGCTGGAGCGAGGCTTTTAACTAAGACAAGAAAGTTTGATCACATTACCCTGAATTTAGCTAATCTGCATTGGCTCCCTGTTAGCTTAAGATGTGAGTTTAAGGGTCTGTTGGTATTATGCAAAATCATGCATGGACTTGCTCCCTCATATCGTTCAGATTTAATTTCCCACTATGATGCCCACCTCATATTCTGTATTGTCCTGTCTTTTTCCGACTGCCTGCCTGGTGGTGATACGAAGGAGAAGGACGATTTGAGATGAGTCAGCAGACCAGCGTTTGACCTGAAGCATGTCAACGCCTGCATTGACCAGCTGGCAGAGATGGGAAGCTGCGTCGTGGCCGTCATAGACTTTCTGGACTACTTTACAGGCTGGGGGCGTCGTTGCTGTCATGCACTTTCCGGACAAATTTTCAACATGTTACCTAGTGTTTACTATGTTTGTGTACTGTAATGCTAAATGTAATTCACCCTGGTCATCCTGAAAGCGGGATTACCACTTGTGAGGTCCCTTCTCAAGGTTTATCTTTTTCCTCACGCTGAGGTTTTGAGTTGTTCCTTGCCCGCATGTTGGCTTAAGATCAGGTAATTGTGTAATTGTAATCTGTGCAGTCCTTTAAGACATTTTTGGTAGGAAGGGCTATATAAATAAATGTGACTTGACTTGACTGACTATGTTCCGGTCCTGAGCCTTCGCTCTGAAAATGCTGGTCTACTAGTTATCCCAAGAGCCAAGAACAGATCCGCAGGTTTGCGAGCGTTCTCCACCCCCAGAGAAAGATTAAAACATTCGGGCCCCTGTGGAATGCTCTCCCCCCTGAGATTTAATCTCCAACCTTAGTGGAACAGTTTACATTTCTATTCTATAGCATACGAATAACCTATATTTTATGTTTACAATATCTGTGTATTATTTAATTATTGCAACATCCATTGCAGCCTGGTCATCCTGGAAGGGGGATTACCTCATGTGCGGTCCCTTCTCAAGGTTTCTTCATTTTCCTCATGTTGAGGTTTTTGAGTTTTTCCTTACCCTCGTGTAGGTTTTAGATCGGGGGATTTTGTAATAATCGTCTGTGATTCGCTTTAATCTGCGGTCAGTGCAGCTCTTTGAGACTCTTTGTGATTAAGGACTATACAAATAAACATGAATTGACTTGATTTGCTTCAACATGGTTGTCCTCTACCGCCCGGCCCACCCCCGCTTTGTAAAGGACACATACTCCCCTTCACCATCACCTCCACTCATGCACACATGGAATAATTCTCAGAATTAGCAGATCAAAAGATCGTATGACAAGCCCGTCTGTCAGGTTAACAGCGGTGTTCCGTCTTGCTTGTTAAAGTCATTTAAGTCAAGTTTATTTGTATAGCCTTTAAACACAAAGACTATCAAAGAGCTGCACAGACCACAGATTATTGCAAAACACAGACTATCATTACACCATTCCTTGATCTAAAACCTACACGAAGGCAAAAACCTCAACATGACAATAAGTCATCAAAAGTCACTTGTAAAAATGACATTATTGCTGTCGCAAGTCACCATGACAACATGATCGGACATGTGAATAATTCTGCAGCTCTCCTCCGGACAAACACGACGTCTGCAGCTGATACAGCGCAAGTCTGTCATTCATTATCTACGCGACCTCCCGAGAGATATATTTGGCGTGTCAGTGCAGACGGGTGGGAGAAACGAGGCTTTCAGGATGGATTATTGGCATCTTCCCCATTCCCTGACTTCCCCATGGATGCTACATGCCGATCTTTGGGGAAAGCAGCGTGATAGAGATTGACGAGGTCATTACACAAAAGCCCGTCTGGACTGGCAGACAAAGCTGTCCATCAAAATTGCAGCACGCAAACCGCTGATGATGTAGAGGTGACACACGCTGGTGCTCGATCCCATGACGATAGAGGCAGGATTAAAAAAATTTCGATTGGTGTAATTTCGTATCTGTGAATCAGCAATTACAAAATAATCTAATTGGAAGAGAGAGGAGCTTCCCGGCCTGGGTCTAGGAAAATGACTTTTTTTACCAGAGAGTCAAGGATGCACACAAATGTGTGGGAGCATTCTTGATGGTAAAAATTGGAGAGGGGGCTCTGAGGTCGCAGATGCAACATAAACCAAAGGCACACACTGTTTATATTCTGCAAATCGAGTGGTGTTTCATTTTACTGAGTCTTTTGTTATTTTTTAGTGTGACTATTATTTGACTGCCCATTGTAGCCAAAGTGGCTGCAGCAAAAGGAGTAAAAATTTTGATTGCAATAGAATCTTGTTGAATTAACTAACTTTTGAAATTTCATCTGTACAATTAGATGCCTCCGCACAATGTTGTAAAGTTGATGATTTGGTTTTTAACCACATCAAAGATTATTGATTTTAGTTTTTGGGAGTCCCTAGCACAAGGGTCTCTAAACGTTTTGCTGTAAGGGACACATAACATATCCCTTCTCTGATGAGAGGCTGGGGTCAGTTCGTGACAAAAAAAAATGTTTGACGATTGCAAATGGGCCTAAATGTAAAATAGCGCTGTTTTTCAGAAAGCCACAGTGAAATAACTCTTATTCAGTGAATACAAGTCAGATAAATAATAATAACACTATTTCTGAAATCGGTGGGGGAAGCACTGTGGGTTCTTCACAGAAAATAAAATCCATGGAACATAAACTTTCTGTTGTTCTGTGCAGAATCCTAACAGGTCCAAGTTCAGGTTAGTTGTCAGAGCACTGGGACCACCAGTGAAACGGCAATATATTTTATCTCATTCTCACACTATTTTTAGTATCAGTACCAGGGACAAATTTTAATTTCATTGTGTGTTTCACATGTTACAATGCCAATGAATTCTATTAAATACTTCTATTCCAAGCATTTTACGTGACAAAAGTATTATCATTGTAACATGTGAAATGCACAACTAAATTAACATTTGTCTGTGGTAATTGTCTAAAAAAAATAGTGTGATCGTGAGATAAAACCTAAAGCCCTTTCATACGTTATCTATATTACTGGCTCGCAGCAAGAGTGCTGAACTCCTGCTGCGGTGAGCAGGTTTTGAATACTGTCACAACCAAAAACAAGTAACCAGACATCCAGTTCTGTTTGAGGTAAAAAAAAATTAAAATGTGCGTCAAAACGCTCTCTGGTATTGTTTAGGATGCCGGCCCAAATTTGGACTCTAGATTGGGTACCACTGCCCTATCAGATTAAGTAATTTTCAATTTGATTCTTTAAATCACATGATAAATTCAACATTCACTGAATGGCACCCTTTTAGACACTTTCCAAAGGTTCCACCTCCCGGTCTATTTATAGCAGCTTGAAACTGTCGTTCATTTGCTTTTTGTGCATGGGTGCTTTGTAATATGATTAACTGGATCAATGTGCGTTGTCTAGTGACAACCCTTTCAAGAAACCATGCGCTTTTTAAATAGAACACAGGTCTAAGAAGCCCAATCTCGCAAAAGCAACCAGGGTCAAAATACTTGAAAGGATCGCATAATTAATTTTAATTTTCTCTTCTTCGTCAAGCAAATTGTGGGGCTAACAAGTTTCACATGATTACAAAGAGAAAGCCATCACATGCAACGTGCCACAATCAATCACGATTGAAGTTTAACCGTAACAGGCGGATTTTATTGGATTCCAGTTGCCAAATGGAAATGCCTTTATCAGCTAATGAAGTAATATAAATACCATCTCTGTGGGTAGCAACATAAAAGTTCTCAACCAGATGATGTCTCATTATTAGGCAAACTCTTGCAATGGCAGACATTTAAATCATTAATAAATGTGAATACTTTTGTTGGTTAGGATTTAAGAAAAACCTTTATTTTAAATTCTTTGCCATCTTTACAGCAAAAACCCTTTATTTAAACAACTGCAATGAAGTGTCCAAGTATATCTGACTCGCTTTCGCGTTACGTGAGAGATTTGACTCCAATTTCTTGACACTATTTTTTGAGATAGACAATTTTACTGGCAACCGCAGTTTTCATCGTGTTGTCAATCTTGTTAAACGTATTTATTTCAAACAACTGGGTAGAGCTTAATTGTTTTAGATTAATACTATGCTGCTATGATAGGAACATGCTTTTCTTCTACTTTTATAATGGAAGCTGAAATTACTTTCCTTTTTATTCCCCATTTTTAATCAAAAAATGACTGACCGCTCGCTCCTTTTCAAATGAGACCACATCACTAACTCCTTGGAGACAGAAAAACTATGTTCTTCTTATTAACACATAAAGGTTGAAGATACCCTGTTTGTGAATATGTCTCAAAAATGAAAGTGGGTAGAGTGCACATTCTACAATCTTACAAGCAAAAAATCACAAATACATATTCTATAACATAAACAGTCTAAAATTGTAGCTGCCTGACAGCCATATTTGGGCACCTCATAAGCAAATACAATTTGAAAAAAGAATTGGGTAATTCATTTGGACACTAATCTCTGCATATTTGTGCACTGTGCTGCCAATTATCAAGAAGTGAAAGGTTACGTCAAACTGCAAGTTTTGAGAAAGATGTGGAACGTACTGCATTAAACGTCCTGTAGGGGACCCCAAAGAGGCTGAGACGAATCCTCCGCGTCAAGTCGCTGCTACATTGAGCCCAAATGCCTCGTCCTCCAGGACAATCAGAGAAAACGCAACTTCATTACGAGCATTTGTGAGAGTTGCCAAGCTGTCTCGAGATCAGGGCAGCATGCATTTGTACAAGTGAGTGTGAGTGGTATCGGCGTGACAACTGAATCTTACACTGTCATGTCAACAGATCAAAGGATTAGGCCTCCGCACTACTCAGGGGGGCTCAACCTGCCTAGTTGAGGATAACGTTTTTCGCTGAAGGCCGTGTCGGCCGGGGCTTGATTCTTATGTACAGCCAGGTTGTAAAGAGACAGTACACGACAACACACAAGTCATGGTACTTTCTGTTATTGGACATGGGCAGGCTACTGCGGCACATGACCCATTTCCTGTCCTAACGGGAGGATTAGAAGATGCTGCGTGCTTCTGCAGGAAGGTTAAGACTCCTGGCACACTAGATAGTTCGTCTCGTCCACCTAAAGAAGTGTAAAATACAAGCTGACAAGCCAAATGGGAGGGAAAAAATTGGGGGGAGGGGTTGACAAGCAGTCTGTTCTATATCCCAGCCGTTTCCAGTGACGAAATCCATTACAGAGGATTAGAATAGCAACAGATGTACTACAACTAGCTGCGTTTGGCTGCCATTGTACATCATTTCATTTATCAGCATCCAAATTACAGCCTAGTTCTCTGGGGGCTTACAGAAGGATCATTTGGATGCTGCTTTTCAGCCAGTTTACCAATAGAAGAACGAAGAATAAATAAACCAGCAACAAGAAAACATTTTTCCAATGACCTGGATTCATTCGGTCGCAGTTTTACCGTTTAGGTCATGATATACAGACTTGACCTGGAGGTCTACACAATTATTTTTTTCATTGTACAAAAAAATAATACATTTCGTGGAATCCAGTTAGTCAGAGATACATTATAACCAAAATATGACTGAAAGTGATCAATGAAATTGTGAAAATCTAGAACAATACGTATTTTTATGAATAATTCATTGTATAATTGTCAAAGCAAGATTGTATTGCGTTGTGGAAAATTATGGAATTTTGGGGACTCATTTCTTTCGATCTTCAGAATTGGTGAATTGCAAGACCAAAGAATGCTACAAATGAGACCAGAGGTGAGGATAAAAACAAAGGAGAGAGAGTCAAAAAAAAGAGCAAGAAGACCTTCTTCAATCCTTGCCAAGGGCGCAATTGCAGTGAAAATCATTTTTAAACTTTTTCCATACCCTGTCATATCTTTTGTGTAATTACAATATTCCAGCAGCGACTAACATTTGGGAAAGGGAAGGCAGTCATTAGACAGTTGAACGGAACACAATTTGCCATGCAAGGGACATCAATAAGAGTTTTGATGGAGCAATATTTCCATATGCCGACATGCTCCACCATTACTGTAATTTTATCGGCAATAATTGCTACACCTCTTTAATCATATGTGGCTATCGGACAATTTATAGAACCGAAGGTTTATAAATCAAAAGTGCTGCATACACTGAAAGCCAGATGAAGAACATAAAGGGAAACTTACAAGGTACAGCTCGGAGGTAGAGGTTCTCTCGGATGACCTGCTGTAGTGTGCTGTCCACTGACCCGGGTGTAAAGCACTTACTCAGATATAACCTGAGATCCTTGCACAATGTGGCACCTGAGGGAAGGGCAAATAAAACAAGGAGGACATCAAAGAAAAGAGAGCAGACAGCATGCATACGAAGAAGCAAAAATGTCAAAACCAGAGTGATGAGATGTGTATTCTTGCTAATATTCGTTTGAGCTCATCAAATCTGACAATAGACTAGGAGGAAATTGGTTAACGCTGCATTGCATTTAACGGCGCCAGGCCTAATTTAGCACTTTATTCTCGAAACTGGCTCGATGGCGCACATCTATCTCACTCTCTCCCACCTCGACTTGCACCTGAGGATCGCATGTGTTTTCCCAGCTCTCTCATGCATACCAAACAATCTCCTGAAGTTAATTGCCGCAGACTTCACAAGTGTGCCTTTCACCCAGGGAGGCAGAGCCAATCAGCTGGGCTAGGATTGCATCTCTCTGATCACTTAATATTATCTCAGGCGCTTCACACACTCTGCGGCGAGCCGTTTGGCATCATTGATGGACTGAACGCATGTCGGAGTCTGTCAGTTACACTAACAGCCGACGCTCGGCCTGCAGGTGGCCACTGGGCTTTGCCGTCTGCTCCCGATTGCAGTAGATAGAATTCACGGGCCTATTAAAAGAAATGTGAGAGTGCTATAGGTTTAGTAGCTGAGGAAGTCATCTGTCATACAGTATATATGCTGCTCATAATAGCTGGAAACAAACACTCTTGTCCTTATGGTTGTAAATGAATTATCATTCCACCCAAATAACCTTCATCACAGCCAGAGCCTAATAAAGCTGAACATTGTTAAACATTCCACATCCATGTCTCCAACATGTTTAATTACAGTGCACCCTTTTTATGGTCCCCTAATAAGTTAGATTTACTCAAGCAAATAGTTCAGCTCTTAACTGCTTAGTTGATAACCGTAAACATATTTCTTCGGTTTAATGGGGCTGCGGGGGGCATAGTGAGGATGTTAAATAGCAAGCTTATCAACTAGTATTGTCCTGAGCATGAGAGCGCTCAATGATCTATTTATTTTGTGTGCAGACGCAATGAAAAACTTGTACTCTACTTACAAAAAAAGGTTGTGATTTTTGGCCTTTTGGAAAAGAGTATTAACATATTTTGTGTGGCGCTTTCATTGGATGCTTGTTTTAAGAAGCACCATTATTGCTGTGATGTCAAGAACTTTCACAACAAAGTTTTCACAGGCTCGACATTTTGTTGCTATCAGGGACTTTTTTGGGACGAATATACAGGCTCGAGGCATCATTGATGTCATGTACTTTCTGGAAAATTTTTTACATATTACCTATGTTTTTTCATTGATGTTCACTATATTTAGTGTATTGTTACCCAATACTAACTTCATTGCAAGGGCAATTACCACTTGTAAGGCCGTTCTCAAGGTTTTTTATTTTCCTCATGCCCGCGTGTTGGTTTAAATTTAAATGGTCTGCATTTATATAGCGGTTTTCAAGTAAAAGAAAAACCTCCCAAAACACTTTTCCCTTTTACACACTAATTAACCAATAGCAGCATCAGGCAAGGCAACTACATGCTATCGGGGGCATTAGGGATTCAATGTCTTTCCCAAGGACACTTCGACATATAACACAGAGGGGCCAAGATGAGCGCTCTACCTCCTGAGCTAATGCCGCCCTTTAAGATCAGGGGATGGTGTAATTGTAACCCATGCAGTCCTTTGAGACATTTTGTGATTAAGGGTTATATAAATGTGATTTAGCTTTACCTAAAGTAAAAGCATTGATACTTTTGAGGCTATGGTACTTTTTTTTTAATATAATCAAATTTATTGCGGTAGAGCATATTCGCACAAAAAAGTGGGAAAATTTGTTAACAAATTATTGAAATGAAATTAAATGATCTGCATTCATATAGCGCTTTTCAAATCAATGAAGACTTCCCAAAGTGCGTTACAATGTGCTTCACACTTACCCTTTCACACATCAATAGCGGCCGTGCAGCCATGCAAGGCGCCAACCTGCTTATTGGAGGCATTAGGGATTCAGTGTCTTGCCCAAGGACACTTCGACATACAACACAGAAGAGCCGAGAATCAAGCCTGTGATCTCTTGATCCCAAGACAAGCGCTCTACCTCCTGAGCTAATGCCGCCCTTAATTTTCAAAGAAAAGGCTCCAACATCATAATGTTTTTTTGTTTAATCTGTTGGATTTGTTCAAAATCTAGATATTTATTCTTTTCAATATGAAATTACTACTTTAATTGAACTTGCAGCGGTCACAAACCATTTTGAGGCTGAAATACTTTTTTGTCATTGATTAGCGCAAAGGGCTACCAGTTGGATATGAATGTTTAAAATAACATGTTATTACTACGTTGATACTATGTTATTATGTTATTACAAAAAATATGACTAAATTGTAAATATTAGAGGTTAAAAAGACGCTCAATCACTAAACATGATACCAGTTAGAAAATTAGAATGACCCATGATACATTTTCAGAACCAGTCTGCATGCTACTTAGGGGGGTTAAGGTGCTCCCTGGAGTATGCAGGCACCACGTTGGAGACCAATGCTATACTGCATGCTTTTCTGGGAAAAATGTCACAGTGAAGGGTCTTCACAGTTGTATACTACCAGCAGTTTTCAATAGATGGAAGGGAGTACTGCTTTTGAGTGTAAGATTGTGCTGGAATTCTAACAGACAAGAGATTCCAGCAAAACACCACGTTGAGTGTTTTTAGTGAGGATTTAGCAATGGCCAAAATATTTCCAAAGTTTATTCAACGGATGTCTCTTTTATTGTTTAATCTCAGAGTCATTTCTTTGAGTTTGATGGTGGCACGTCAGCGTATCCATCACCATCAACTTGACATGTCGTCACTCTGACAGCGGATAGACGAAGCAAAACGATCATGGACGCCCCAGTGGCAAAGGTCCTCAATGACTCAACTGCAACATAATCAGTTATCCATCAAAGCCGCAAGGCCACGGGGGGGAATCTTAGTCAGGTGACACCCAGTTGACATATTTGTAGGCTCCCAAGCAGGCGAGGCAACCGTTAGCCGTGCCCCTTGTGGTTATTGTCAAGGTCTGTAGCCACTGACAGACAACTTTAAGGCCAGGCTTCCATCACGGGCTTGTCTGTCGTGACCTTGTCTACCCATCACCTTGATACAGCGGCACTAATTGACAAGTGCAACATTTTCTTTTCTATCGTACATTTGGCTTGTGGGGGGAGAAGGTGCGCTACAGTGTTGTGGAAGATTATTATGGATGACGAATGGGACGCCAGAGTGGCAGGCGGGATGTTTGGGTGCAGTCTGCTGAGACAAGTGCAATGGTGCAAAACAGTTCAAGCAGCAAGTCACTAAAGCAAAGAAACAATTCAAGCTCCAACCTTCTCTTCTATGGCTTAACTCCACATGTGTTCATCATTTACATTGTGGCTTGTGGAATACTGGTGACCAGGGGGAGTAGATGCAACAGCCATGCTGTATAGATAGTATATGGTATATGGTAAAATACTATACGTAGCCAAAATACAATACAACTTTATTTATATCTGTACATTCAAAGAAACTGTGGGGGTCAGATGCATCGACATTTCGTTCTGTATACACGTGTACCAGAATGACAATAAAGTAGATCTGAATCTGAATCTGAATCTGAATATGTATGGAATAGTTTTATAATTGCCATGATTTTTTATGTGTTTTGTTGTCTAGAATGTGTTTTTAATTTTTTTTCACCAAAAGCTTATTCATATTTTTAGTTTTCCAGTAATTGTATTTCAAACAATTTATTTCAACAATCCCCATTACCCTAGTGAGAATATGCAGTTTATAAAAAGAATTAATGAATTCATATTTCAACAATGTGTAGAATGGCTGACACAAATAAATGATATTCAACATGATGAAAAAAATGTATTTGTGTCATATTTCAACAATGTGTAGAATGGCTGACACAAATAAATGATATTCAACATGATGAAAAAAATGTATTTGTGTAACCGTATTTTCCACACTACACTATAAGCGCACCCAAAAACTCAAATTTACCAGGAAATTTGAATGTGTGCCTTGGAATCCGGGGCGCCTTACATACCGGAAAATACAGTGGATACAACTGGAAAAGCATAGTTGCAGTTAAAAGATATATAATATATATATTATATATATATATATATATATATATATATATATATATATATATATATACATACATATATATATGATGTATTTGATATTTTTTCAATGACAAAAATGTGCTTTGGCTAATATAATGTTGAAAAACACAGAAGAAGATGACTTAAAGCTCCTGAGTCGTACCTGGTGACACAGATTTGATGCGGACGGGATGTGGGCAGGAGTGAAGGACGCCACGTACGTCACCAAGCGTCATGCCCAGGACAGGCGTTCCGCCAATCTCCAGGATGATATCGCCAACAGCGAGTCCGCCCCCCGGGGTGGTCGTGACAAAAGGAAACTCGCCGTAATCTGCGCCACCTCCTACGGCCACATCAAGTTCCCCTGACGAGCCCGTCAAAGGGACAAAGGTATCCTGCATTTTCGAACGCCAGTGCTGCTTCCTCATGGCCGTCTTAGACATGGCGAAGGAGCTGTGAGGAACACCAAACACACCTTCAAGCAGGTGTCATCTAGTTAAACAATCGTGCACATTTTAAGTGTAAATTACATTACAGATGGAAGACGAAAATGGGGAGGGGAAACAGAATTAAACTTCAGATCGGCAGACAATATATCCTAAAAAAATATGTGAAAAATAAATTTCTAATGTTTTGGCAAGCAAGTTTGATTTTTTTTTTGCAACTTTTCTCATAAATGTGACACTAACATCTCAAATATTCTATCCATGTTGAAATAAATCTGATCCAGCCTCACGACCAAAAATTGTAACATTTGAAACATTAAAAAAACACAGTCTATTGAACATGGTGTTTTATTAATTTGATCTTTTGATATGTAAATATCACAGAAAGTGTATAATTAAGGCAAATGAAATTAAAAGGTATTTTTCTTGAAGATCATAAAATGCATTCTTCCAAGTCTGTATGAAATTAAAAAGCATGTGGATTATGTGAAAGATTTCACAAATGTTGAATGTGCGCACCGCCTGAGACATGTCAGTAGGTAATCCAGCTCCTGCCAAATACGCTGAAAAATATCTTGGGTAACATTCTCCAGGAGATTACTTTTCCGTTCTTTTTATACACAAATTATCTGCTTGTGAATTAGTGAAGGGAAATACAAATATTTATTATAATATTTAAATATTTAAATATTGATTTTCAAAGCATATCAACTTGCAACCAGTCACTGCCTGAAGATGGCTTGGATGGGCTTTAGCACCCCTGCGACCCTAGTGATGTTAAGCGGGGCTCAAAATGGATGGATGGATACCAAATTAAAAAAAACTGTATTTGACAAAAGTAAGACGTTGTATTGTAGATGATTAAATTCTAAAAAGTTATTTTCCAACTAAGGAGTTTTAGTTGGCCATTATGGGCAGAGTAATACAATCATGAGGTCACAACCAAAGGAGACCATCTCCGTATTTAACAGTTGTTGGTCTTTATTCCGTTTTCTGTAACAATTGTCATTCATTCAAAAAAGATTTATCTGTTTTTAATTTCAGCAGATGATGACAAATATTTTCCTCATCTGGATGCTCTGTGCCCAGCCCCAACTTTCTTAGGTTTTGTTTTAGTTTTTTTAGTGCTTCTTTAAATGCTTTACATTTCTGTGATGAGCGCTTAATTAAATTTGATGTCATTTTATTACTAGAATACTGTCTGAAAAAACTAAAGTTTTTCAAAATCTGCGTTGAGTGCTATTTGTCATTCCTTGCAAAAAGTGTGAGAATTACATGCTTATGTTTGAACACAAACACACGACAGCACAGCTAAAGGCCATTCACCACACCAAAAGATTTCCTCTCGCCTGTTCCAGGTTGATGTGTTGTCATATAAACACAAGTATGTATGCAATCACATGGGAAAAAGCTGACTCCAAGGGTCTCCATGCAGCAAATTAATGCAAGATTGATGTTCTGTTGCTGTATAGCAGGTTTTTCTTGTTTTCCACGTCGGAGAGGTGAGAAGGGGGAACAAACACATTGAGGTAACAAAAATGTGTCCAGAGAGTGCAATAACGATTGAGAGATGCAATAACTATTGATATGTTGCTATTCATTGGCAATGAATAGCGACATATCAATAAAACGAGGTTGATGTTATGTCACGGAATGGAAGGGGTGACCGGACCAGAATGGAGGCAGGAGGCAGGAAGGGAGAACTCAATTGCTAACGATCCCAAAACTTTTATTAACCAAAATAAAAGTTGTCCGTAACTCAGGGACAAGACAGATCAAACAGGTTTTAACAAAACGTGAAAACACAGGCTTCTTCCAACTCAACGAAACAGGACAAGGCATGACAGAACAGAAAAGGTATATGTAGTGAGCCAGCACCCGCAAAGCCCACAATCCAGCCTTAAATAGCAGACACGCGATTAGTTGAACTGCTTCAGCTGGTGCCCAGGGGGCGGGGCAGACCGGTCGCCAAGGCGACCATGACATGTTAAACTGATGCTCCTCAAAAAAAAGTAAAAAGATTAACTTCTATCACCGGATATGGAATTGGAAATAGGAATGAGTTCAATTAGAAAACAGGAGTGGTAAAAATGAGAATTTGGGATAAATCCAAACTGATTGTGATTGCTATACCAGTAACCTCAACAATCAGCTCAGAGGTGGGTTATACCTGAAGTTAGTAAATGTATTTTTGGAGCAAAGGCTGAGAAGTAGTGTAACGCTACAGCGGAAGTTGTCACAGTTGACTCAAGGCCCATGAAAGTGAAACTTTTTAATTGCACTGCCTTTTATGATTTTAACAGTGGTCCAAATTGTCTTCCCCGGGGAAGCCAGAAAGCCTAAGGAGGCACACAGTTCAATTTCTAGTCGAATACATTTGCATTCAAGGAAAATATGCTGCCCTCATCCCCTCCCAGATTAGCCATTATGCATCTTTTAATCACCAGATTCCAATCCTCTTATGCGAAAGTAAAACCACAATGACCCTCTCCTATGAGAAGGATAACAAGGCCACTTCTCGCGGGACAGCAAATCCACAGCGGCGGCACCCCAAAGGCAGAACCAAGCTCCTATAACCAGCAAGGACACTGTGGTGCCTCCATCCTATCTTCTTTTTAACGCGCAAGAATGACAGAGATCCATCTTGGCTGTTTTGAATGTTTGGGGATGGAGAAAAGGAAATTCAGAAAATGAGAAAGCGGTGCATGAAATGACAATAATGCTTTTTGGCGGGAGTAACACAAGGACAGAGAATGCAATGAGTGCAGAAGTCATATGGTAAGGGGAAGGTGTCTCTCAGCCACTATTTTTTGATCCTGGCCAAGGTGGAGTGAGTCCAAGCTTGGCAAACAGACAACCAAGCAAGACCAAAATTGCTAAATAATTTAAAACATTTTCAAAACTAGCAAAATAAGATTTGTCATACAATTGGGATTGTGGTTTATCTTTTACTATCATTATATTTTTGCTAGATTTCCCATCCTTCAGAGAAAATTTCACTTTGATTATTGGCATTTTGAACATTGTTAATTTTAATCATCATCATTCTTGATTTATGTATAAATCACTTTTTTTCCCCTATATAAGAATTTAACATTTGGGTGCACGTTATACACAAAGCTTTTGCGGTAGTATTCTACCGTATTTGTGCAATGATTAATCAGTCAAAAAAATAGCACTAAACAAAAACGGAAATTGAACCTGAGCCACAGCCGTGAGAGCAGGGAATCCTAACCACAAGACCAGTGTTTCCTAACTGGTGGGTAGGGACAGAAAAGTGGGTTGCGACCCATTTTTAAAGGGTTGCGGGCCTTTGCCTCGGCAATGTAATGCTAAAAAGGAAAAAACTAACACAGGTTCATTTAAAACTCCTAAACATTAGATGGCAACAATTTCTTACAAATGGAAGTGCCCGCCATTTCATACGACAGAAAAAGATTGAGAACAGCCAAAAGCAGATACAGTGGAGAATAGATGAGCTACAGATTTATTGAAGACAAAGGCACTGAAGTGACGCATTTTAGATTTAATTGATTGGTTTATACTGCACAATCATTTTTTTTATTTGGGTCATGGCTTGTAATAAGGGTGCAATGGTGGATCCTGAAGTCATGCCAGTTGAGAACCACTGGACTACACCACGAAGGACATAGTTGATGTACAAAAAGGCATTTGTTTTTATTTCATTATCACAATATATTTCTTTAGACGGACAAGACAAATATGGCCTGTTTTTAGTGACAAGATCCAAATTACCTGCAATAATTACACTAATTCTTGATGACTCATGTCATGGTCGCCATGGCGACCGGTCTGCCCCGCCCCCTGGGCACCAGCTGAAGCAGATCAGCTAATTGCGTGGCTGCTATTTAAGGTTGGGTTGTGGGTATTGCGGGCGTTGGCTCATTACACATTGTCCGTTCTGTTATGCCTTGTCCTGTTTAGTTGAGTTGGAAGAAACCTGTGTTTGCTTGTTTTTGTTAAAGCCTGTTTGTTCTGTCTTGTCCCGGAGTTTTTGGACAACTTTTATTTTGGTAAATAAAAGCTTTGATCGTATGCAATTGAGTTCTCCCTTCCTGCCTCCTGCCTCCGTTCTGGTCCAGTCACCCCTTCCACCTCGTGACAGACTCATATGCAAGGGTAGAGCGCCTCTTCATCTCTCTGCCTTGTCTTTCCTATACTAAAACCAGAGTTCAGCATTACTGTTTCCGTAGTGCAGTGGTTAGCATAGTAGCCTAGCACACGAAAGGCCCCCGGTTCGAGACTGGGTAGAAACATCTGTTAGCCTAGAGAGGGATGGATGCCACCAGACTGTACATGCCCAAGACATACTATAGGGAATGGTTGCCCCTACGACCGTAGTGATTAAGGGATACCCCAGAGTTATAAAGTTTTAATTCAGTCTCCTTCATATTCTTATGATGAGTTTGTACCCGTCAGATGGCGACTCGCGCTGCGAACAGCAAACACAATTCAGATGACATCTCTTTCAAACTCAAAGTCTCCGATAATGCTAAAAATCAAGGTACCAGAGACAAATGATAAAGAATGGAGAAAACAGAAAGTCGCCCTGAAAGATAAAAATAAAACCAGAAAATCAAGCCGAGGGAAACAACTTTGTTTTATCTGAGGATGAATCAAACTTCGAAGGACGTTGAATAATTATTGCAAATGTTATGTTGATATCATGTTCAGAGTTTACGCTGACAATGAATGAAATAAATCATGCCCGCACATACTCAACGTTTGTCACTTAGAATGATTAACTTGAGTTAAGTAAAAATTTTCAATCAAAAATAAGGGGTGCATGTTATACACAAGTCCACATTATACACGAACAAATACAGTTTCACTCCAGTTAGTAATCGATGTTTTTGTTTTGCATTTTTTTGGTCTTTTTTGTGATATTTTTGATGGCCTGAGTCCAGTTGGGTATGGGGATGGATACGGATGTGGAAATCATGATCGCATAGAATCCTAACCACAGTCTTTCACTATGCTGTTAATCTAATGAGTTCTATAAATATCTGTGCAGCCAACAGTAATGATGGGAATGCTATAAATAAAAGCAGCGGTTGGTGATTTGTGTTTTTCAGATCCAGTTGTGCATACTCTGTCATCATTGCAAATTCTGCACAAGTCACACACATGCTCGTGTTGTCATCTTGACCGACCTCGAGCATCTGATGGCGCATTAATGAGCCGCAGCCTGTCAGGGCGGACAAAAACATGGACTTGTGCAGAAGCCCACATTGCCACTCATTAGGTCATTGCACTGCACTAAGATGCCATATTTGGACGAATTATTTTTTTATTGAAATGTGTTGTTTTAATTGTCATTGATAACAACGTGTACTGAACATTGTTTGCAACAAGATTAGACGTGGCACTCGAGGATATGTAATAAAGACTTGAAAAAAAATAAAATAAAATAAAAGGGATTGTTAGGATAAACTAACTAACTAAACTAAATAAATGTTAAGAAAGTAATGCTTGGATAGTAGCCCAGGTTGTAAGTGCATCAGAACCAATAGTGCAATGACATTTAGCAGGAACATAATTCCAAAATATTTAAAAAAAACAAGATATGAATGCTTATAATTTTCCATACATAGCAAGATATGCCGTATGTTCTTTCACAGTCTTGTGAACTTGTGGTCATCGAGCCTACCAGGATTCCTGTTCGCTCTACAGCCGAGGACATAAGGACTGGGCCTTCATCTTCCTCGACGCAGAACTACGCAGAACATCTCATTGTTACTAGGTATTGGTATTGGTGTGACGTAAAATGGGGAACTTTATGAAAATGCAATAACATAATAATCCAGCCAATGTTATTGTCCGTCCAAATGGTGCCAATTCAAGTTCTCAACTTCTAGTTTTGTTTTGTTTTATTTTCTTATTATTGGTTTTGTGTTCTATTCAAGCTTCTTCTGTAGATGATTAGTAAAAGAAAAGTCCATAAATCTAAGAGAGTGTGTGTCTTAAATAAAGTACTATATTGAACGATCAAAAAGCTAAAAAGAATTCACCTAAAATGTGTGTAGCCACCCTTCAAAATAACTTAAGAAGGTTTTTCATCTGTTTTCCCTGACATAATGATCTAATAACATATGTGGTGCTCCAAAAAGGAGAGACAAGTTTTGAAAAGAATAAACTGGGCTCTTCAATTGAATTGGTCACTAAATTGTTTGTTAGAATTATTTATTTACCACCCATTTTCGCTACAACTGCCTTAGACATTTTGCACTGCCGGTCAATGCATTTTTGAAAAGATAACCTGCATCCTGACAATCCAAGCAAAAGCTAAATTCTAAAGGTGTCAAAACTTGTGTGACTCCTGGACAAAAATGAAGATGGACAGCAGAATTCACAGTCAACATTTGGAGCAATAACACTGACTGAATCACGCAGATTTGTGACCTTGAGGTCAGCAAAGAGCTGACCCGGGCAGATCTCCTTTCCCTTATTTTCTCTCCAACAGAAATAAGCTCAGGGACGCAGCGGTCCCTATGGCCTGCAATCCCTCCTGAGAAATTTCAGGCAACAACAGTCAGTCAGCGGCAAAACGCACATCGTGTGGAATCTATTCTTAGAAATCCGTTTTTCCCTCTTTTCATATCATACGTAAACTCAGAAACAGTGAAAGTGAGAGAGAGAAAAAAAACTTGGAACTATTGGCGATAAAAACACCCAGAAGAGACTAACAGCTGTGTCACACATCTATTTATGTCAAATTATATTATAGTATAGTGTCACCTTAACATTTTCGTGACTACACTTATCAACAATTTATTTTACTAAGCAAAAAACACACACTACAATTATACTTTAAAAAAAAACAATAAAAACAAATAACAATTACAAGCAAATTTCATTTACTCAGTCATTTCTATCTAAAAATAAAGGACACAGACATGTTGTCACAGACCAGAACGGACACAGGACTCAATTGCATGCGTTTCTCAGATTTTATTGAAAGAGAGTGAGATTTTAGGTTTGCTTGATTGCTTGATCAGAGGACTGGCGGAGAGCGGAATCGAGCAATGCGGGGATGACACTTCCGTGTCGGAAGAAGGCAGGCGGGAATGGCACGTCGTTTGACCAGGGCTGGAGATCAGAGGCGATGTCGAGTTCGTAATAGTGATCGTAGGCAGAGAGTAAGGCTTGCTTCCACGATCCAATGGCTGATGGACAAAAGGAGCGAGCGGTGCGGAAGTGGCACTTCCGTGTCTGGCGAGGAGTATCGGAGACTGGCGGGAATAGCAAGTCGTTGTCCGGGACTGGAGTCGAGTTCGTAAGCGAGGTCGGTAGCAGGAGGCAGGCAGGTACAGGGCAGAACAGGTCGGGTAACGGGCAGGCAGAACGGGGCGTAGTCAGGTCCGGAAACAGGTTGGCAACAAAGATCAGGCAGAAAAAAGCAGGGCAGAAATGGAGTTGGACGAAAAGGCTTACTGAGCTGAAGGCAACAGTTTGCATAACGATCTGACGGCTTCCTCTGGAGTTTAAAAAGAGAGTGACAGCCAATGAGCTGTCCGGGCTGTTGGTGCCAATTATGCCGCCGCAGCTGCGCTTAATCGTCAATCATGACAATTTAGACTGTTACTATTACAATATTCAATGTTGAACTAATTACTCATAGTGATAGAAAATACTGACATCTGCAGTACATAAAACTGTATACAACAATAAATCAACCAATTTTTTTCTCTATACTCTGGATGTTTATTGTTTTTACTTTGTAAGTCTTACTTCCTGATTGTTCCCTCAAATATCCAGATATGGCATTAGTACTCTCTCGTCCCAATCCAAATCTGAAACATAATATTGTACGTTTTTTTTTATTTCACATAACGGATTGTATGCTTTTAAAGCAAGTGAAGGCAAGATTGCCGCAGCTGCGCAAAGCACACACACAAAAAAAGCTTGTCCATCCTCCTGTGACGTGTAGTGAAACTAATCTTCTGGTAGCATCCTCCCAGGGGTAATACTAAGGTCAAACGAGTAAAGCATCCTAAATAAGCAGCAACATAATCGGAACTATGACACGAGCACTGGGTAGAATTTCCTCATACCCTCACTGTCCCAACCGGCATCTTTTACAGCCCACATTTCACCAAACAGTACCAGTTGCACAGGCTGAAGCAGTGTCCTGTTCGCTTACTTTTGAATCTAGGGCATGCGAGTGCCACGCATAAAATGGACAGCAGTGGCAGATTTAAAAATAAAAGATTAAATGTGTGTGGCTAGAAAACAGACTACACAGTGACACGGCAAAGCACGCTCACATGACACACTCCGTACATGAAAAAGCTGATAAGAAAACATGCAATACAAAGTACTTCTCACACACAAAAAACTCAAATTGATCCTGTCCGAGTGGCTACAAATGCCAAATGTAACACTTAATGTTAATATTCTATATCAGGGGTCGGGAACCTTTTGGCCCAGAACTATAAAAGCAAAAGAAAAAAAATAATAATTAGAGAGAGACACACCTTAAATTTTAGGATAAAATTGAGGCAAAATTCAACTAAGCCGCCAAACTTGCTCTCCAGACAAAAGCTAATTCTTCAACACATTCTATTTCACTGAGCATGATTTGATGATTTGATCGAATCCATGAAATATTTATAATGCCAAAGCCTGTTTCTCATATCAATATAAATATACCACATAAGATTTGTCTCCCGCCCTCGTTACTTAAGAGTGTTGAGGCTCATTTTGCAAGCCATTTTTCAAGCAAAGTAGTTTGTAAAAATGCCACAAAATACTCCAAACGCTAAGGCTATCGGCGTATTTAGCTCTGGCGCAGACTCATACCTGTCAACCTGTACGTTTTTGCCGTACAAAGTACACTTATTATGCATTTTAAAACGCACATTTGTCAATTATGGGTACCATCCGGTATACACTGACTATCACGAAATAGCAAATCAATCAAGTCAAACGAGTTCGCCGCGGTAGCCTCTATCTCGGTATCGTTTTTTTCGTTGCAAACGAAGCGAGCGGTTTGATGCTACTGTGCGCATGCGTCTGTCACCTGGGAATTTCCCATCATGCATCATTCAACATCTGATTTCATGTTGTAGTTGTGTAATGAAAGGAAGTCCGTCTCTTTTTAGAGAACCGGCTTTTTCAGCTCAACTCATTAAAGAGAGCCGGCTCCCAAACGGCTCACTTGTTGTAAGTTAAGAAAAAAAGGAAGTATAAAAGAAGAGAATAAAAAAAGTCAGGTTTGTGGTTATCCCTTTAATCAGTATATTACCAACAATAATTTAATGCAGAAAATGAATTAATAATTTGAATGAGAAAATGTATTACAGTGGAACCTCGGTTTTCAAACGCCTCTCAGTTCGAACAAATCGGAGTACGACCAAAAATTCTGTTCGGTCAAAAAATCGAAGTTCGAACGCCGGTAATGCGTGAGTGCGTACGCTAGGGTGAAATGCTGAGCGGCGTACGGGTGTAGATCGCTCTTTTCGTGACCAACTGTTGTCGCGTGCGGACGTGCTTCGTTTTGCTTTCGCTTTTAATATAGGTATACGAAGTGTTTTAGCCCCTAATTATGCCTACGAAGTAAGTCAGTGCAAACAGCAAAGATGCTACAGGTGAAAAAAGAAAAGTAGTGTGTACAACTATTGCATTTAAGAAAGAAATAATAGCAAAATATGAAGGAGGTGTGCGAGTGTCTGATCCTCTCCCTACCGTCCACCTGCGCCTTCTGCTGACCACCACAAAGGTAAGAAATCCTATGCATAATTCTTTTCTTTATCCTTTTTTTTTATTTTCACACATTCATGTTAGCGTAATCTTTCGTACGGAAGATTACGATAACGCGAACATACGATTAGCCTGGGTTAGCTTCATGTTTACGTTAAACATTCAAGGTAAATATTCAGGGTGTTGGAACGGAGCCCAACATTCAGGGTGTTGGAACGCAGCCCCCTTTCCAATGAACCGCTCACCACTTGTTGTGGAGACCCGGGTTCTAAATGACATGTAAACGACCTGATTTTTTTATTTTTACACGTTCATGTTAGCGTAATCTTTCGTACTGAAGATTACGATAACGCGAACGTAGATTAGCCTGTGTTAGGTTTATGTTTACGTTAAACATTCAAGGTAAACATTCAGGGTGTTGGAACGGATTAAAACGATTTGAATTATTTTTAATGGGGAAAAATGATTACGGTGCTCGAACAAATCGGTTTTCAAACAGGGTTCTGGAACGGATTATGGTCGAGAACCGAGGTTCCACTGTATTCTCATCTCATCTCATCTCATTAGCTGTACCGCTTATCCTCATTGGGGTCGCGGGTAGGCTGGAGCCCATCCCAGCCATCTCTGGGCAGTGGGCAGGGGACACCCTGAACAGGTTGCCAGCCAATCGCAGGGCATACGGGGACAGACAATTCCCTCGCTCATTCACACCTACGGACAATTTGGACCGGCCAATTCACCTGAAATGCATGTTTTTGAAATGTGGGAGGAAACCGGAGTGCCCGGAGGAAACCCACACAAGCACGGGGAGAGCATACAAACTCCGCACAGGAAGTCTGGAGCTGGATTTGAACCCACGCAGGAGGTTCCCATGACATGAACTGTGCCGCACATGCGCTAACCACTGCGCCCCCACTGTATTCTACATAATTATATTTGCATTTATTTTTTTCTTCTACAATGAACGTCCAAGCTACTTAATTTTTAAACGTTTTTATAATAAACCTCATTCATGTCGAGCAACTCAATATCTCACAACAAAATGTTCATTAACAATATATATGATATAACAAAACACATGTACAATATAACATGTTAAACTACATAATTAAACACATTTAAAAAAATAGTGTAAGATTATTTTTTATTTTGTAAGGGAAAAATACGACAGTTTGTAAGCGCATGGAGCCGTGGAGGTTGACAGGTATGCAGACTGCACTGAGCGAAAGAACGAAGGGAGAGCCTGTGTGCTGTTTGCAGAGATCCGCCCACCTCAACTGCTCACTCAATCAAATTGCTCTGAGAGGTTTGCTGTTGTTTTCACCTGTTTACAGCTCGTTTGTGGGTTTTCATGATAAAGTATCTCAACAGTGAACATACCTAGTTTAATGAACTTCCATTTGAAGGATTTCTTAGCGACCTACTGTGTTTTATTAAGGAATAATGATTGGCGTGATTAAAAAAAGGGGAGGTTTACCTATATTCTAAGATGAAAATGGTGAAATCAAGAAGAGGACTGTTTCAAATAAAGTCCAAAAGCCAACCCAAACCCCAAAAAGAGGAAAAAAAAGGGTTTATTCGAGCGCATCACACAAATAGCTGCACAGAGGCAGCAATTATGATTTCAACGAGAAGATGGCATCAGCAATTTTGAAGTTACGGACACTACCTTAAAATATTATTGACTGCATACATGTTATCATAGTTGATAAATTTCAGAGTCATTCTTAATCAACAACGTCTGGATTCGTAACAGAAACGATGTCACGGTCGCCTTGGTGACCAGTCTGCCCCGCCCCCTGGGCAACAGCTGAAAGCAGTTTCACTAATGGTGGATCTGTATTTAAGGCTGCATGGTGGGCTCTGCGGTGGCGGGTTCATTACTACTCTTATACACAATCCCGGTCTGTTATGCTTGTCCTGTTTTAGTCTGTTATGCCTTGTCCTGTTTTAGTCGGTTATGCCTTGTCCTGTTGAGTTCGCGCCGGAGGAACTCTGTGTTGTTCTGTTTTGCCCCGGAGTATTGGGCGACTTTCATTTTGTAAAATAAAACTTATGGATCGTCAACGCATTTGAGTTCTCCCTTCATGCCTCCTGCCTCTGTTCTGGTCTGGTCTTCCCCTCCACGCCGCCACGCCGTCCGTGACAGAATGAACCAGCCAACAAATAGAACTCAGCGAACGATCCCAGCGCGACTTGGGAGAGCTGGAGAGCGCAGTTCGGCAGGCGCCTGCTGAGTTGGCCTTCCCTGCCCGTTCGAACCACGGCCCCGCCCGTCGTGGCCCTTGCTGTGCCTCGAATGGGGTCCCGGGAAGAATTGACGCCTGCCTGTTCGACTCTCATGCCTGCCTGCCCGACTCCCGTGCCGATTGCCTGCTATTCCGTCTCCCCTGCGTGCCAGCCCGACTCCGACTCTGCTGCCCGTCGGGCCGACTCCGACTCCGCTGCCCGTCGGGCCGACTCCGACTCCGCTGCCTGCCAGCCCGACTCCGCTCCTCCTGTTTTGCCGGTTCTGATTTTGACTCTCTCATGTCTTGTCTGTTCTGATTTTGACTCTCTCATGTCTTGTCTGTTCTGATTTTGACTCTCTTATGTCTTGTCTGTTTTGATTTTGACCCTCTCATGTCTTGCCTGTTCTGATTCCGCCTGTCCTGTCTGAATCGCCACTTCTGAACCTGAACCCCTGAGCCTGACTCTTCTGAATCTGACCCCCCCTGAGTGCGACTCTTCTGAATCTGACCCCCCCTGAGTGCGACTCTTCTGCATCTGACCCCCCCTGAGTGCGACTCTTCTGCATCGGCCTGTCCTGAGTGCGACTCTTCTGCATCGGCCTGTCCTGAGTGCGACTCTTCTGCATCGGCCTGTCCTGAGTGCGACTCTTCTGCATCGGCCTGTCCTGAGTGCGACTCTTCTGCATCGGCCTGTCCTGAGTGCGACTCTTCTGCATCGGCCTGTCCTGAGTGCGACTCTTCTGCATCGGCCTGTCCTGAGTGCGACTCTTCTGCATCGGCCTGTCCTGAGTGCGACCCTTCTGCATCGGCCTGTCCTGAGTGCGACCCTTCTGCATCGGCCTGTCCTGAGTGCGACTCTTCTGCATCGGCCTGACCTGAGTGCGACTCTTCTGCATCGGCCTGACCTGAGTGCGACTCTTCTGCATCGGCCTGACCTGAGTGCGACTCTTCTGCATCGGCCTGACCTGAGTGCGACTCTTCTGCATCGGCCTGTCCTGTTTATCTGTTCTGATTTTGCCTGTCCTGTTTATCTGTCCTGTTCTCGCCTGTCCTGTTTATCTGTCCTGTTCTCGTCGGTTCTGCCTGTCTGTCATCCCCTGTCCAGTTGGCCACCAGACCCCCCCTGCCGAGCGCCGATTCCGATCCGCCCGACGCAGATGGCGCCTGCCTCTCCCCGTTCCTGCGTGTTCGGAGGAGGGAGCAGGGTTGCCCCAATCGCGAGCGTCGAACCATTCCGGGGCGTGAGGTTGTAATTTTTTCTTTTTTGGGACCTCGGGAGCTGTCCCTTAAGAGGGGGGCTCTGTCACGGTCGCCTTGGTGACCAGTCTGCCCCGCCCCCTGGGCAACAGCTGAAAGCAGTTTCACTAATGGTGGATCTGTATTTAAGGCTGCATGGTGGGCTCTGCGGTGGCGGGTTCATTACTACTCTTATACACAATCCCGGTCTGTTATGCTTGTCCTGTTTTAGTCTGTTATGCCTTGTCCTGTTTTAGTCGGTTATGCCTTGTCCTGTTGAGTTCGCGCCGGAGGAACTCTGTGTTGTTCTGTTTTGCCCCGGAGTATTGGGCGACTTTCATTTTGTAAAATAAAACTTATGGATCGTCAACGCATTTGAGTTCTCCCTTCATGCCTCCTGCCTCTGTTCTGGTCCGGTCTTCCCCTCCACGCCGCCACGCTCTCGTGACAAACGAAGGCAGCAGAAACACACTTTTTGTCTACAATTAAAAGGATTGTGTTTTAATAATTTACTTTGAGAATATTTTGTGATGACGGCACTTAGACAGAAATACAATTAGCTGTTGGATGGACAGCATGACACATAAGTGACACTACAACAGGCAGGGGCCGCATTCTCTTCAGGGACACCTGATGATTCGGGATCAAGGTCAAAGAAGGTGTGTACCTGTGTTGTGTACATGAGGCTGTGCTGATGAATTACACTGGAAAAAAAAACTCCTCTCACTTGCCCTGAGGCCTTATGTCCCACACTGCGGCCGGAGATGAGTTCTTGCTAAGGAGCGCCAGCAATCAAATATACCCATCCGCTAAGTCATTGCAACTAAAAAATGGTCCCTGCAGTACTTCAGTTTTAAATTAATATAATGCCCTGAAAGAACTTGGGTGTTGATTGGAATTTTATTTATTTGAGATTTTGTCGTTCTCCATTTGGCTTGATGTGGTGAAGAACCAATCTCTGCGAAAACGCAATCTTGTAAAGCAGGGGTTGGGAACCTTTTTGACCCAAAAAGCCAAAAAAGCAAAAATATTTTGACTTTGTTTTGGGTTAAGAGAGCCATACCATAGCTACTTGCCTGCTTGGCCCATTTCCGACTTCACTGGTGAAAAAATCTTGGGACCTTCAGTTTTAAATATTATTAATATATCACTCTCCTCGTGTATTGTTCTGGTATCCTTCAAGTCTGTTGTCGTCAAGCCTACGCTTAAGCAACCTAACCTTGACCTGGAAAGCCTATGTAAATTTAGGCCAGTGTCAAATGTATAATTTTTTGCAAACGGAACGACTTTATGTCTGAATATAATTTCTCTGAATCTGTCCAGTCAGCATTCAGAGCAAATCGCTCTAATGGTGCAGACCCAGTTGAAGTAACCAATGTTCTCCTTTTGGCAATGGATTCCAGCGCCTGTTCAATGCTGCTGATGCTGGTTTTCAGGGCTGCTTTTGAAACTGTAAATCACAACATATTACTTGTTTGTCTGGGAAAAGGGATCGGTATCTCAGGCACTGTACTCTCTTAATTTATGTCCTACCTCTCAGAGAGTACGCAATGTGTTAATTACGGCAATCTGACCTTTGAACATTCTGAAGTCACCTGTGGCGTTCCATAGGGTTCTGTATAGTATTTATATGCTTCCGCTTGGCGACATTATCTGCAAATGTTACATTAGTTTCAGGGTTGGGGTAGGGTTACTTTAACTTGATTACTTTCAATTACTTTTGGATTACTCCAATACCAAATATGCTATTAAAGGAGAAAATAAACTAAATATGAATAAAATTATGACTCACAACACGTGGTAAGCTTTCTCTCCTGGCTTTGATCTCTTTGATCTCCGGCAAAACTAACATAAAATGCGACAGAAACAAAATGAAAATAAATCCAAACAGCTTGCCAACATCATTTTTGCCGTTCCATGTATTCCATTACTCCCCAAGCCTGCACAAAATTTAGTAATTTTATTCATATTTAGTTTCTTTTGTCTTTTATTAGCATATTTGGTATTGGAGTAATCCAAAAGTAATTGAAAGTAATCAAGTTAAAGTAACCCTACCCAACCCTGATTAGTTTCCATTGCAATGCAGATATCGCTCAATTGTTGGATTTCAAATCATTTTTTGCACCTTAACCCGGAAAAAAACGAGAAGTTGATTGTTTATCAAGTTCATTGTCGTGATTTGTTCTCAAATACTGCTCTGGACCTTGGCACATGTTATGTCACCCAGAGTGAATCGGTCAAAACCCTAGGTGTTATATTTGTTCCTAATCCGTTGTTTCAGTTACATGTGAAACAATAGCTTTCTTCCACCTTCGTTATATTGCAAAGATTTGCCCGATGCTGTCGCGATCAGATACTGAGATTATAATTCAAAAATTTATTATTTCTCGATCTCGATTATGGTAATATATTACTCTCTGCTCTCCCAATGTCTACTATCAAAACTTTGCAGCTGGTACAATATGCTCTCACACCTATACTGTATTAGCTAACTTGCAATGGCTCCCGGTCCGCTTAAGATATGCCTCTAAAGTTCTCTTACCAACATACAAATGTTTACGTGGACTTGCTCCCCCTTATTTCTCTGATTCAATTTCCCCCTATGTTCCTGCACAGAGCCTCCTCTCGGAAAAAGCTGGTCTACTTGTTACCCCAAGAGCCAAGAAGAAATCTGCAGGCTCGAGAGTGTTATCCATTCGGGCACCAGCACTAATGCTCTGCCTGCGGGAATAAGATCTGCAACCTCAGTGGAAGATTATCCTTAACCTTTTCCTGTCCTTTCAGGCTGTCTGCCTCGTAGTGAAATGAGAGAGAAAGACGTATCGAGATGAGTCAGCAGACTGGCGCCTGGACCTAAAGCATATCAACACCAGCCGGCAGAGATGTGAAGCTGCGTCATTGCTGTCGTGGACTTTTCCGGACAGTTTTACAGGCTTAACGGGTTGTTACTGTCATGTACTTTTTTTGATAATTCTTACATGGTACCTATGTTTTTCTTATTGATGTTCATCATGTTTTGTGTACACAAACTAGAAGGGGATTACCACTTGTGAGGCCCATTCTCAAGGTTTCATATTTTCCTAATGTTGAGGTTTTTGAGATTTTCCTTGCCCACATGTTGATTTCAGATCGCGGGGAAGTGTATTTGTGGGCTGTGCAAACCTTTGAGAGATTTTTTGATTAAGGGCTATAAAATAAATGTCACTTGACTTGATATATTTTAAGAAGAAATTCAACAAACCGCCAAACTCGCTCCGCTGAGAAATGCCAATTTTTCAGCGCATTTGACTTCACTTAAGACTATTTGACAAAAATATTTAAATAATAATTATGCCAGAGCATGTGTCCCATATCAATATAAATATACCACTTGAAATTGATCTTCTTCCCACAGGAACTTGAAAGTGTTGAGGCTCATTTTGACAGTAATTTCTATCCTACATTATGGTTTGAAAACAAGGTGCAAATGTCTTTTGTAAAAGAAAAGGCACAAAATACTGCAAACAAGGATACCTAAATATTTACCTTCAGTGCAGACAGCACTCAAGAAGGAGAAAGTTAGTTGCGGCCTGTGTATAGCTCCGCCCATTCCTACTGCTCACACAATCAAATTGCTCTAGGTACTTTGATAGGGCTTCTGGACAAAACGTTTGTTTTGTGTTAAAGTTTGTTCTGTGGCTTTTTATCATGACGTGTCTAAAGAATGAATTGTTTATTGAGCTTGCATATAAAGGATTATTTAGCCATTTACAGCCTCTATGAGGTCTGTTGGTGTTACACCCTGACTGTCGTTAAAATTGTGTCCTATATGTACTGGAGCGAATCCTTTGTGTGTCAGTATGTCTTGGGTTCACGTGTGTGACTCTTGGCTCTGCACAAAGTAATATGTTGAAGATTGCACAAGTTCTATTTTATCTCCGAGCCACAAGTACGCATGTAAAGAGCCATATTTGGCCCTGAAACGACAGGTCCCTGACCCCTGTTGTAGAGCTTCATCCATAACACATTTCTACTGAGCATTTCTTAAAATCCCAAGCTTATCGCTTGTATCTGGTTATCCCGGAAGAAAGAATTCGGAAAACTGCGGCCACCACTCAAGATATGGAATTTTACTTCATTCTTTTATGTTTAATGATGAACATTTAATGTCTTTATTCATCAACAGCTGCAGTGTGAAGCCCTTAAAGACTATTTTCTGATAAAGTATACAGAAATTAAATTGGATGATGGAATCTTTGAGTCTTCTTTTAACAGTTGAAAAAAACAAGCAGGGAGGGATCATTGTTATCCATAATCGTATAGAAGACAACTGATTGATGTTGTCATCTCTAAAAGGAGATGCCAAAACACTAGTTTCTAGGGAGAGAAAATATTAGTTTAATCATAGAAACCACTTTCAGGAATGGTTTATTTTTGTTGTAATTATTAGCCAATCTTGCTTACTGTTGATTTCAGCTCAAAACATCTCCAAAGCTAAATGTGTCCCTGTAATTTTTATGTCCCCGATTTTATTTTCCAAACCAAACCCCATTTTTGAAACAAAACAAAATAATTCTTTACCATGTTTTTATAGAAAACAGCGATTTGATGTTCAAAGGAGGTGACAACTTCAAAGACACCAACTCTACAAAAAATATTTGTTTGATAAAGCCACTTCCAGGTATAGTTTATATTTACTGTTGTGATTATTAGCCTATATTGTGTACTGTTGCATTCAGTTCAAAACATCCCAAAGCTACAGTATAGGTGTGCCTTTAGAATTTTATTGTCACTGATTTTCATCTAAGGTAAATGTTTTTTTAAAGTACAGTAAGTAAAAAAGCTCATTTAAACACTCCTGTATTGTGTGATTGGATTTGTGATGAGTCATGCTTTTTTTAGAAACTTGCTGATCAGTTATCCATGACCGGCCACATGAACCCTAATGAGTCTAAAGCCGACTGAACGTCACCCCTGGCTGTTCTCCTGCTAACCTTTTCAACTGCTGTTTTTACTGCAACAGAATTAGCGATTCACAGGGAAGGTCAAACAAAAGCAGGCCATCTTCACTTGCGTGTTTGTGTGTGTACATGCAAGTGATGGTGCTGATTCAGACGCTCAGCAGCTGAAGGTGACCCCTCCCTTCGCCTGCCCTGCTGTCTGTCTCACTCCCTCATATTGATCTCACTTGTCCAACTCACATCCGACTCAAGGATACACGGATTTGTCGCTTTCATGACATTTCAGATTTTGCCCTGTGTGAATCGCAACTCGGTAAGACGCCATTGATACGTTATCGACTGACCGGCACTGTATGAGTTAAAGCACTTAACGGTCAGTTTATCCCAACTGTACCAGATCACGCTGGAATAGGTGAGCACGTGTTGTTTTTAGGATTTGATGAAATGTGGATAGGACTAAGAATAGAGCAGGATACAAGTGCAGAATCTAAATGCAGTAGCTGGAAGCAAAGGTTTGGACCACAGATGGGAGAATGTGTCTGCGTAGCCCTGCCTTGTCAAGGGTAAACTTCACACACTCACATATAAGCACACACAAGCATTGCTTTTTTTTGCCTCACCTTAAACAGCAGAATGAATATGCATCAAGCCGAAGGACACGGGAGGAACCTAATTAAGCAATAGGCAACTCCCTGATGCATTGCCACGACACAGCATTGACATCCCCCGTCACCCCTTCCTCGTTAGTCATGTTGGCCGTCCACAAGCATTCAGCCTCAAAATCTGTGGGTTATCTGAATTATCGCAAGAGGGCAAAAGCCAGCTTTGCCATGTTATTGTTAGAGCAATATCACCACAACATCCTCTCAAAGAGCACTGAAAAAAGTCACGGCCTAAGAAAGTCATTCATCACTCTGCTGCATCATGCAGGGACACACCCTCGACAAACGACCGAATCCTTGAAGCTTTTATGCGCTAGCAAATCCACAGAACATCCAAATGACGGACTGGTTGCCAAATTTGAGATATGAGCCTTGCTATATGAGGTCAAATTCTCATTCCTTGTCCAAATGAATATATGGGAACGCAAAAAATCCATTGCAGCCGGCCTACAAGATATTCGGTGATACTATAATTTAACCCTGTGTCAAAGGTACTGTTTATTTAAAATAGCAAGTCAAAAAATAAACCACTATAGCAACCATTAAATGTGTTTGACCATGATGCCTTTGTTCAAACATTTTTTTTACTTACAGTGCCATGAAAAAAGTATTTTTCCAATTCTGTTCAATTTTTATGCCAGATGTAACGAGCGGCACACCTTCCAAAAATTATATTGTTTTACTCAATATAAACTTTGACTTTTTGGAAGGTGTGCCACCCGTTACATCTAAAAATGGCACAGCATTTGACAAAAAGAGCATGATGCTAACAGTAAAGCAAGTTGGTGGCGGTTTGATCGTCTGGGGCTGCTTTGCTGCCTCAGGACCAGTACAACTTACTGTGGTTTACAGAATAATGTATTCTGGTGTTAACCAAGAGATTAGAAAGGAACAGCCAGGCATCAAGTCAAGCCCTCAAACTCAAACGCTATTGAATTAATGCAGCAGGACAATGATCCAAAAGACACCAGCAAGTCCAACTCTGAATGGCTCAAAAAGAAATCAAAAGAAGTTTCTGGAGTGGCCGGGTCAAAGTCAGGATTTAAATCCAATTAAGATGCAGCAGTGTCACCTTAGACGGACAGTCATGCTAGGAAACCCTACGATATGGCAGATTTGAACAAATTTGCTAAAATCCCTCCACAGCAGACTCATTACCAATTATCGTAAATGTTTCATTTCTGTTTTGCTGATAAAAGTGGCCCAACTCACTATTATGTTAAGGGAGCAATAGGTTTTGAATATTGGGGGCCTTATTAAAAGGTATCAGCATGACAAAAATCTATTTTGCATTTCCATTGGGTTGTATCTGTGTGATATTAAACTTGGCTTAATGATCTGAAACCTTTGAGAGTGATACAATTGCAAAAAACAAAGAAATCAGGAGGGTGGCAAATACTTTTTTACAAAATTGTATCACTGGAACGTGCAGAAAGTGTTATTTGGCAGCCTGTATAGCTAACTATGACGTTTGTGAGCATGAAGCAAAAAAGCTTCTTCTTAAACATTTAAACAATCACTTATACATCTAAATAGAGCCATCAAAGGAGCTAACCCCTTCCCATGGTTTGGGAAATCTGAATATTCAAAGGAAAACAGAGTTCATTACTCTTGAATGCTTGTGCTAAAATAATTTGCAGTGGTGCCTTCACTTGCGAGCAACCTGACCTACAAGGTAGCCATAAATTGCCATTACTCCAATTTTTTTTTCCGTACTTGGCATGCAATACCTGCAAAATGACAACTGCGCCACTCAAGTGACTTTAAAATACGTGGCACTTTGCAAAGAGGAAACAATTTCTCAGAATGTTGTTTATTGGCACACCCACTTGATGTATGTGTCACACTAAACACAAAGCACATCATTATACAGAAAGTATTTAAAACAACCCTGGATAAGTTTACATCCAGGAAATTATCCGCTTGAAAACGTTATATTGCCAGTTTTCTGATTTGATGGACGCACACAAAAATCGGTTTTAGGCCTTAGTCCAATTCTGTTTGAAATGGTCGAGTTCGTCCTTTCATGTTCCAGTTACTCATGCATGTATACGCATTGGAGTATACTGATTGCTTGTGCGCATAGGAAGTTTCCCTTATCCTGAATATTTCTATGCCCCAAAGTACTGTGGGACGAATGAAACACGCAAACCCTGGCTTACGCTCTAAAAAAGACCACATGCGTATTTCTCTGGGACATTTCCATTTAATTTCTGTGTTGAAAATGCCACAGATGTATTTATCTATCTAGAGTGGAAGACACACTTGTATCCATCTATAAATAGTCAAAGTGTATACTTTTGGCGAGTCACGTATGAGCAAATATTTTAAACACACGGGAGAGCTACAAAACTCACTTTTGGTGCGCAAAAGATTTTAATGTTAAATTTTGTTTGTAGCAAAGATTAGATCATCTTTTATTCAATGTCAAAAGTTGAATCCGGAAATGTCTATTCGCTTAGTTACGACACTCCCACTTCGCCCTTGTAATCAGAATACTCGCTCACTATGAATGTGAGGTTATTTGTTTGTCTCTGGCCATGTAGACGGTTCATTCATATTGCTCCAGAAATCCTATACTCCGTTTCCAATTGGAATATTGCCTGCATGTAAACATATTCACCGTCTGAGTTTCACTCCACTAACTAGTGCAACAGAATATTAGTTAGCATTGATATTGAAAAACATTTTAACTAAGGCACTACCACATAAAGTAAATTTGAGTTACTCTTGGTGGAATAAATCTAATATAATTAATGCTGACTGAAATCCTGAGTCATGGTGACTTTCAATATTTGCTGTATTTCTGTTCCTACAGATGACCAGAGGGAGAAACACAAATGATATAATTTAAGCATTGCATTGTGTCACACCGTTAAATTTTTACAACTAACTCTCTTTACTGAAGAGTAAATGCCAACCAGAGTTATTTTTAGGCTGTCAATACCTACCTAATATCAATAAATCTGTTCAAATGAAAACAGCCAATACCTTGGCTGCCCTTTTAGTGTCATGTAGGATCAGAAATTAACATTCATGTTATCCAATTTTAAGGAAAATGCTATGCTCTAATATGCAAGGCTTTCTGTGAATTTGCATGTCATTGATTTTGAGGAAACACGTGTATCAATTGTAGAGGTGTGTCGATATCAATGACTACTCAAACTTTTGGGAAGAATTGGTATAAATTAAATAAAAAACGTGGTATCAAAAATTCCCAACTGTTATTGTTTCATGCCTATGCTCACTTTGCACAATGTTGCCTATTTTTGCACTACCGCACATTGCACTAATACAATCCCAAAACTATATGTAACATCCTACATGCCCACATTTCTTGTGTATATATTGTGTAAATTATAACGTTTATCTTCTTTGTTCCTTTATATTGTGTAAATTATACCCATATCTTCTTTGTTCCTCTATCTTCTTTGTTTTCTTTTAGCCTCACTGTTAAATATGAACCTGGAGTGCCACGTCCAATTTCGTTGTCACAATATGTTCAACCCATTTTGTAACAATGACAATACAGGCATATTATATTATATTATATTTTAAACTGGAAACCAATAATAAGCAAGTCCAAATATTGGTACTGTGTACAGATTATGGCATTTACAAAACAGATTACCATGGATGGATGAATGGAGGGATGGATACATACCTGTCAACGTATACATTTTCTCCAAATTCTATGTGTTTGTTAATCATTTCAAACTCTGTAAGAGGTATAACATGTTTTGTACGGGAAAAAGACCAGTTTTGTCTTGCCCATTTCCACTCTATTCTGGATCGTCAAGGACACTGGTAGCAGACAACCACCTCTTCATAGATTGCTAATATTGTCGCAGTATTCTACATAGTCTATCTTGCTGTGAGTAAATAGGTTCCACAGACTGTACTCCCTAAATTCATTAGATATTTTGAATAATAAATGAAACTGGGCAATGTGAATAGCAACATAAAAGACGTATACATAGCTTACGCTCTAAACCGCCTCAATGGGATGGAAACACCTATGCCTTTCTCTGACTGCTAAATATATACCATTTGGGAATGTACCAAAGCCTATGATGAAAAAAAACAAACTTGGCTTGAGGGCACTCTCTCTCAGCTACCGCTTATTTCTGAATTTCTTTTGTTGCCGCCTAATGTTTTTGCACTACTTTTCATTGCACAACTGTTACAATGAACTATTTTTCATTGCACTATTATTATAGTTTAGGCCAGTCTCTAAGCGGTACTTTATAATTATTTTGGTCTATTTATCTTGACAGTATTTTCTTATTTTTCTCTTTAAAGTCATTATTACATGTTTACTCTGGAGTGCCATGTCTAATCTTGATACATAGAATGTTTTACGACGTTCATATCAATGACAATAACGACATTTCAATTTGATTCTACTGGCAAAGGTGGACATGTGCTTTATGTGGATGAATGGATTTATGGATAAACAGATGAATAGATGAAAAGATGGATGGATGGATTGACGAAAGGGCGGTGATCACAACCACTTGTACACCTCACAAATAGCAAAGCTGACTTTTTTAAAGGCGCAAACTTTTTAGTGGAAAAAAAATCTGCCTTTCCAAATCAGCGGCTGTGCCCAAACTTCACCTGTCCACATTACTCACGAGCATCCCATGTACACTACATGTCATCATTCGGCCATTCCACGCGTTCTCGTGAGAGCTGCAGGTGGAAATCTTGTTTACTGACCTGCCGTGGCGCTGACATACACACATCCTCTTCAAGCAGTTGAGCCGCTCGAAGAGGATCCGTTTGAACGTGTCTATATACATTGCCGCCCGCGGGTGCCCCTTGAATCCTAAACTGTGTAATATATGTTCGGTTTTGGAAAAGGAGAAGTGCGTAAGGGACTAAAGGGATGACGTACGCAGCCGCTGCCAGCGCCGCCGCCGCCGCGTCCCAGAGGAAGAAAGTCGGGAGGATGCGCGCGGCTTACGGGATATTTGGATACTAGTAGGGATGCTGAGGAAGGGTGAGCAGGCAGAGATAGAGAGAGAGAGAGAGAGAGAGAGAGAGAGAGAGAGAGAGAGAGAGAGAGAGAGAGAGAGAGAGCGACAGCGGGTAGAGAGAAGGGTGTAGCAAGAGTGCATGCGCACAATCTGACAAGGGCTCCTTTTTATGTGTAGTGCGTCTGTGGATCAATGCTAGCCATGCTCTTTTGACCTAGGACTTCGCCACCTTCACCTTCAACACTTTTCATCCAGACCAACATACCTGTCAACATGAGCCATTGCAGTTCCCCTAATTAAGTTAAAACCTTGCACAGTAAAATAGCCAGTGTTATTTCAACACCTAAAGAGTATATTTTAACATTACCCCAGTGAATATATTTTTCTCTCTACAGAGTGTAAACTGTAAACTGAACGTATAATTGAATTTTCACTGTTGATTTTACTCTGATCAGTTCAAGGATCCCATAACCCAATGTTTCTCAACTCACGGGTCATGACCAAGAACTGGGTCGCGGGCCTTTTCCTTGGCAAAATAATGCGAAGAAAAAAAACAACTTAGTCATTTAAACTCCCTAACAGTAGATGGAGATAATTCTCTCTAAACGCGAGTTGACACCGGCCATTTCACCCCACAGAAGAAGACCGATTATTTATTTTTTTACACATGTTAAGCATGACCAGATGAAAATGCAGTTGAGAATTTATGAGATATGGATTTTACTGTCTTGTGACAAAGCTACAGAAGTTAAGTATTTTGGATTTCATTAAAAATGCAGCAAATTTAATATTAAAGAGAACTTTATTATTTAAAGTCGTTTGGTTTTGCGGGTGATTTTGTTTTTTAAAAATGTGAATATATTATAATATCTCTGGATTAAATTGCACAATCCATTTAATAAATTTGAGAAGGGTATTTTTTTGTCTTGATTTGGGTCACGTATTGTGATTTGGGTGAAATTGTGGGTCCTTAGGCCAGACATGTTGAGAACCACTGCCTTAACTGCCTGGGTTGTCAGGGGACCACTTCCTGTGGTTTGTCTTAGGCAAGTACAACCTGGCGGCATCCCTCCTTCTTCGGCTTTACTTTGATAACAGTTATTATTTTACACTACACTGCACAAAGGAGTGTTAGCTTTTAAGAGTCAAACATTTTGTTTACTTTCAAGAGACAATTATTTTTTAAACTTTAAAGTTGCTGTCCGGGATTGGGAAATGTTACACTAGCTGACGCCATCTTCTGGCTTAAGTTATCATTACAACCTTTGTCAAGCTCTTTTTGTGGCAAGTATGTATAAAATATACTCCTTTTTATCATTTTCAAGGTTTCGTTGGTGTTTGTACCATACTGTATTATTTTATTTTATTACATTCACCATTTTATTGCTTCGCCAACAAAAAAGAAACTGCAGGGACAAGCATGAAATCACTCTCCGCACCCCTCCTCCTTCTTCTCCCATTCTTGCTTCCTAAATAGAAAAAATATTCTTCTTTTAACTTTTAAAGGACATTTTAAACGGCACACCCAACCTTGAAATAGTCAATTATCTTTTACACCGGAAAGGTGTTTAACACGTACTGCGTAGTTGCTGCAATATCTATAGAATGAAAATTGTGAAAGTGACAGTGTAAAACCTGTGCAACCTTTTTTGTTTTGTTTTAACTTTACTCTGTCCATTGTTGGAATAACGTCAGCGATGTTAAACACACTACCAATGCAAATGTACAGTAACTGGTATATTTGCTGTGTGCTAACTATGTGAGGGTGTGAGAGATAGTTTGTGTAAATAAGTTTCTTTTATTTACCAAATAAAGAACACTAACAATTTTCAGGTCATATTTCTTAAATTGCAGTTAATTCTGTGTCGCCTATTTTACGTAGTGGTGTATTACAAAAGAAACGTACGCAATTTGAAATCATAAAAACACGTATAAAACAAGGGGAGACACGTTAAATCGAAAGGTATAGAACAAGCTCTCACCTGAGGGTCGCTTCCTCTGCTTCAAACGGATCACAGTCATTGGGCAGCATTTGTTTTCCTCTTTCTTTTTTTAAACAAGCAATGCACTGTATCTCAAAGTGTCATTGAAGTGCAGGTGTGGTGCGTTCAAGGCACCGGGCGAGCAGCGGCATATTGTTCGCAAAAAGGTCAAAAGGGAAAGTTAAGGGGAGGAAATTGTTAAAAGCACCGCCCTTTTTCTGTATTTCCAAAGATGCACCTGCAGAAGCATCACTCAGTCTTAGCGCAGGAGCAATAAGTCTCCAATTTTCTACTAAATACAAGGAAGAGAGGACAACTGCTTTGAATTTAATGAAAAATACTGGTTACTGCCCGAAAATGTAGCACCTGGAATGTAAAGATCAATATGAAGTATTTTTTCGCAGGATGTGTTTCACATGTTAACATAGAGAGTATTAACATTTAATTACTTCTTCTGGTTAGTATTGCCTTTTACACGCTGGTTAACTACTGTTAAAAGAAAATAACTCTGAAATTGTTTAATTGATGTTGGAAATGTCAGGAAAAAATGTTAAAACGTCATATCGTCACGTCATATTGTCAAATATAAAAAATTGTGAATATGCTTGATGGCTGTGTTTTGCTGCTGTTGGTGTCAGTGGATTTGTTCAGACCGAGGACAATCGACTTTGGCCTGGACGGATCTATTGACACTAACAAAGATGTTATATAATGAAATTGTGAATATGTTTGATTTTCGAGAAGGTTTGTTCAAACCTCACTTTGTGTTTGCTGTTAAAAACGTAATATTGGAATATAATATTGTGAATGTGCTTAATTGCTGTTGAGATTGTCATGATTGTTTTCTGTTTTTAGTGTCAATAAATTTGTTCAAACCAAAAAATAAAAAAAAAATGTTTGGACGGATCTATTGACACTAACAAAGATGTTATATAATGAAATTGTGAATATGTTTGATTTTCGAGAAAGTTTGTTCAAACCTCACTTTGTGTTTGCTGTTAAAAACGTAATATTGGAATATAATATTGTGAATGTGCTTAATTTCTGTTGAGATTGTCATGATTGTTTTCTGTTTTTAGTGTCAATAAATTTGTTCAAACCAAAAATCAATACAAACTAAAAGGTCTGCACAGACCACTGTTCTGTGGTTCTAGAATTGTGTACTATCTTTGTAGTTACAGTTGTGGAATTAAAGCCATAATTGCATTAATCAAGACTGATTTTTGCTATCCGGAGATGGAATAAGAGCTTGCTCTGTCCACTCCACACATCGGCCCGGTATTGCAGTACCTCCGGGAACGGTGCATTCGCAATGATCGCAGCAAGGCTTTAAGGCTAGGACCTTAGCTTGGCCTTTTGGCTGAGAGTAAGAGTCCCTGCTCCTTGGCTTTGTAGTGTATTATGAACTGACCGATAACGGATAATGAATTAAGAAGATAGAACAATAACCCTTAAAAAATCCCCCCCAATACAAACTAAAATCACATTACAATTGTAATTGAAATCATCCCCGGGTTTGTTCGTTTCTTTAAAAAGCACAATTCTGTAGTTAGTACAATATGAACCAGAGGATTTTTTACCCACGGATTGTCGTGTAAGGTACACTTGCTATCTAGTGGTGAATTAAGAGAATGCAGAATCCAAAATTGGGTGTTCAAGCAAGCACGACGTAGTCTGACTCAGATAATCCAACCAAAATGATAATGCATTATCTCCTCCAGTTGCACACAAACACATACTGTTAAAAGAACATGCAGATGTGACAAAATGCAACCTCAGTGGGGAAGTGTTTCAATCTAGAGTAAGAAATGCAAAATAACCCTCTGTTGGGGCGTATGGTCAGAGTCCAGCAATCCTTTCAGTGAAAATTCCTTTACTCTTTTTACCAGTCCCTTCTTCATTTCATCCCTCTGAACGTCGTACTTCTAGTTGACTCGAACTACAACTCCCACGATGCACTCAGCCTCTTGACGTCACCAGTACACAATGGCGTCGCAAGTGAATCGTTCGTGTTCCCCCTCGTCTTCAGAGGATCAATGCGAGAAGAAAGCGATATCAGTTTCGTTCGGATTTGCCAAAACATTGAGCAAATTCAAACCTCCGACCGGCGACGCTGTGTCGGCGAAAGAGGACATCGATTATTTGACTGGAATCGCCAGAAATGAATTGCAGAGGTAGGGTAATGCTAACACTGTTTTGTTTGTAATAGCAAGCTTAACACGACCCTCGGTATTACATTATTTTTTGCGTTTATACATATATATATATATATATATATATATATATAATTTTAACGTGTTTATTTTTTCATGTCCAGCACAAAGCCATCCGAAAGGGAAACGGAACGTATTATTCCTCTGATTCTGAAGAACCGCTGGCGATCAGCGGACCAAGAAGATACGAGCCTTGCAAATGGGGACAAAATCCCCAAATTAGCTCAGATAAACGGAGATGGAAAGAGGAATAACACTCACGAGAACGATTCTGTAGAAGCACAGGCTGTCAAGGAGCTTATTGAAGGTGTGTTTATCTGCAGAGCTTCAGCATATGTCTTTTTGTGTCAGACCATTTACCTCTCAATAATTGGCAGAATGGATCAAAAATACCTATTTTTCAACAAAATAGGGTGCTTGAGTACACTTCAACATCCATTACAGACGAGTATGCTTTATTGAAGCGATACATTGTCTAAATGGAAAACCCCTAAAAACCTAGGTGAAATAACGATACCTTGAAGATCCTAAGAGTTTTCCTGCCTGCTGCTTGTTTTCACAATAGTCAACCGACTTGTTTTTTGCTTGTGTCAGATTCAAGGAGGAAGCTAGAAGAATTGCAGTCGGAGGTCAATCTCAATCTCACTATCCCCCTTTTGGCACAAAACAAGGTCCCCGATGGTTTTGAGGATGGAGAGCTTTTAAATGTGGACCTACGACCTCAACCTGTAAGTAGATGGACCAGCCACAGTCAAAATGGTTTGCCACAAACTGAACACCAGACGTTTTGACATGTGACTTTGTTTTAAAAATCTACACTTTCTGTTTCATCTCTGAATTGAATTACGTATTTCTATTCAGTTTTTCTTAGAAGCGGCTTTTGGGCTCACAAATAAAATGGTCTCAATGGTAGATCTTTTTTTAAAGAATAAAATTTGATAAGATAAAAAAAAAAAAGGAGTTGCAGCCCGTAGACTTTTTGTGATTAGGGGCTGTACATATAAACCTGACTTGACTTGTCGTTTTTCCTGGTTGTAAGAATATTGAAAAGAAAGAAAACAATCAATTGATTTTAATGTACAACATAGAAGATTTGCTGTTAGGGCTGAAATTTGCAGCCTTGAGTTGTGGATATTCATTCATTTTCCGAACAGCTTTTACACATTATTGAGTTTAGGGACGCTGAAGCTAGGATCCGTCTGAAGTCAGGCCAAATGGCGTTTTCCACAAAAAAAAGCTCTGATAAAAACAATTTGCTGTTCTTAAAGAGACTGTTTTATATATTTTCCAAAATTTGTCGCTATAATATGTAGTGCAACCAAAAAATGTGTCTAATTAAGACTACAAACTACAGAGACTGAAAGGGAGCAAAACCAGTCTTTCTCAAAGAAAGATAAAAAAAGATACAAATATTATTTTAAATAAATAAAAAATAGGGACACTTTTTTTGTCTTTTTTTATTTTTCTTTCCCTTTTTCCTTGAGCTTTACTTTTTTGTGATATATATATTTTTTTGACCTTTTATTTTTTATTTCTCTTCAAAAATCAAAATTTGGTCACTTTTAGTCTCCATATTTTGTTCTATTTCATTGTGCTTTTTGCATTTGTTTTCGGTGGTACGACAGAATACAGTGACATCTAGTGACTTTTAACTTCTATATCAAGTTGGGGGGGTCTCAAACTATCATCCTGTGGGCCACAATTGGTCCCCGGGCGGTGAGTTTGAGACTCCTTGTTTCAGGGTTGCCAGGGCCAATCCCAGCTCAAAATGGGCAGCCGGCTGGGGCAACCCTGGACTGATTGACAGCCAATCACAGGACATAGCTGTATATACATTCTTCTAAATGCTCAAAAAAATGTAACTGTAGTTTTCTAGTCGTACTACTGTATACACTTCTGTTTGTTACAAAAACAGAAAAAATATTAAACTTGAGCTCTTAGTTATGTGCTAAGCAAATATACCACATTCGTAAAGCTTGCATCACATTTAAATCCTCTTAAAATATGAATAAATTATCTTTGTGTCTGCATGTATTTGTATGTCTGTATATCAAGTCGACAGAGGAAGATTATGAGAGAGTTCCTGTTGAAGGCTATGGAATGGCAATGCTGAAAGGCATGGGCTGGAAAAAGGGGGAAGGCATTGGGCGCACTTTTAAACAGTAAGTCTTTTTCTTGTTTATGTGTAAAAACATTTTTAGCCGTGGGTCTGACATCACTGGTTCAAACACAAAAGTCTGAGAACCTTTCCTTTTCAATTTCGATCTGACAATAAAGACCTATTGTAGCGTTTTCTTTGTTTTTGTTTCTCGTGACAGAGACGTTAAGCCATATGAATACACGCCCCGTGTGATGGGGTTGGGACTTGGAGCAGATCGCTCAGCCATCAAGGATCTGGAGCCCACCAAACGCCGGCGCCCGCCCAAGCCCGGCGAAGAGCGCGATAAAGAGGAAGAGGATGAGCGTCTGGTTTTGGGGCGTGGCGGGTGCGTGCTGCTGGAGTCAGGAGTGCACAAAGAGCGCTACGGAAAGGTCGGATACATTTTTGTCATTCTCGAGAGACTGCTCTGCAATTCATTTCTGGCGATTCCAGTCAAAAGGATGATCTTTTTTGACCCCTTTTGTGTCCCATGCAGATTGAAGCTCTGGACACAGACAACGCTCGTGTTTTGGTCAAGTTAGCAATTGGTGGCGACGTGGTGTCAGTCCACCAATATGCTGTTAAACTGGTCAAGCAGAAAGAATATGACCGATACGGAAAAGACCTCAGTAAGCGGAGCAAGAGCAGATCAATGTTTTGGGGGGGGGGGGTCAAGTCATATCTGCCCATACCCCAGATTTGGTCATGTGTGTAACCCTGAATGAAAGTGTAGACATTCTTTGTAACTTAAAAATGTCACAATTTGCTTTTACTTAATAGATCAACTCTGTTTTAGCATTTTCTTCAGTCGTTAAGAACAGACTGGTTGTCATATCAAGCAATTTGTTTTGCTATATGCACTCATAAATCAGAAAATGTTTTTGAAAGATTAGATACAAATAGTAAAACATACTCCAAGATACATATGTAGTTATTATTGAACAACAGTAGTTGCTAGAGGAAGTTCTCAGTTTTTGTTCTTATGGCAGGTAGATAACATTGCATAAATATTTTACCAGTTCACTTCTATTGCTTTGTATTAAAAATGGCTATATTCTAATTAAGGTAGGGCGCCCGCTTTGAGACTGGGAGGTCGCTGGTTCGCGCCTCGGCCGAGTCATACCTAAGACTTAAAACATTGGTAAAATGGCGGCGCACTCTGTTGGCTGCGGCTGCATCGGCTCGCTACAACGGGTCAGGTGTATCGACATTTAGTTCTGTGTACATTGTTACAAAGAATGACAATACAAAGGAAATTATTATTATTATTATTAAAGCTAATTATGCTAGGATTTTAACTGGTCAAGATTAAAAAAAGAGAGCCACTGAGCACCAACGTTATACATTTTAGTCTGGTTTGTTTTATTCTTAATTTAGTCAAAATTATGGTCCCTACATTTGAAAAGTGCTCAGGAATTCTGCAAATATGCAAGCTGTCATGGGTTGTGCTTAAGGTGTTTTTCCATTTAATAAGGTCGTCTCAGCAAAGCACATAAAAGCAAAGTCAAAGAGCAGAGAGAGCATGATGAGCGACAGCAACGCGCGGAGAAGGAAAGGCGGCACGCAAAAGACGTCAAACACCTATCTTCTGAATCTGACAGAGGAAAAGATAACAGGAAAAGGAAACACGGGGAATTCAGGTATGCCATATACACAGGGTATACAGTATGGCTCAACATAACTGCTCCCAACTAGAAAGCTTAAATATCGTCTCTTCTCCAGGGAGGATCCTCTGGAAAAGGGGGTGCGGCAGGCAAAGGCAGCACCCTCATGGCTCCAGAGGGATCTAAAAGTCCGTTTTGTGGACAAAGGTTTTAAGGGGGGAAGGTACTACAACTCAAAGGTATTTCACAAATAAATTAGCCTTTAGTTTTTGTTTCGAAAGTTTTATTACGACAAGAGACACATTCGATATTCATAAAAGTTTAATGGTACTGTTACAGAACCCATTTTGTTTGGCAGTGGGGATATTGATGCTCTCTTAATAATAAGCTTTGAAAAATAAGTACGATTTAGAAAAGCAATGAATATTGTTTGATAAACTGTAGCGAGGGTTTGCCCTCCTGTAGATGCTACAGGACCATTAAAACAAGGGCGGGCTGGGAGACTTTCTTCCCATCACACCTCTCTCTCTGTCTCTCTCTCGCGCTCTCGCTCGCTCTCTCCCGCTCTCTCTCCCTGCTCACCCTTCCTCAGCATCCCTACTAGTGTCCCTCACCATCCTAAATATGCCCGCAAAACTCTATAGTCCTCATATCTTGTTTATAAATCTTTAATTGCTGCTAAATTTTATTACACTACTTTTTATTGCAATAATGTTACGATAACTATTTTGTTTTTCATTGCAACATCGTTACAACTTGGGCCAATCTTTATGCACCATCTTGCAAATATTCTTGCCTGTTTATCTTGACATACGTTTTTCTCTTCTATGTTTTTGTGTTTATCCTACCATTACATGTCAAATCTTGTTGCAAACAAGCTTCACTGTGTTGTCATCAATGACAACAAAGACAATTGAATTTAACTCAATTCAAAATAAATTCGTCAGACAATGTCAAGGTTAGGGCCTGGTCACACAGCCTTTCACGGGCGTATCGAGGCTGAATCACGGCCAGAAATTTCTGCCTGTGAAGCAGACACTGTTGGACGCTTTGAGATCGCGATACAGACGAGATACAGCCGTGCTTTACACGCGGCAAGAAATTCACACGCGGCCGCGCGAAAAAGTTTTGCGCTGCTCAAAACTTTAGACCACGGGTAACCGCGGGCGGCACACGAGGTAATTACGCGGTACAGACGCGGAACGACATGCTACGGCCGCGGCCAGGGTGTGGTTACACGCAGGTAGGACGCAAAATTTTAGCAGGTAATCGCGGGTGGAGCACGGTCATAGCATGTTCTGCGCCTGTATCGCGGTGTTATTACGTGAAATTAGCGTGTTACGCGTGTGACGGTCAAACGCCTTTCTCCGCGTATATTCAGTGCGATTTGCCGAGCACACGTCAGTTGTGCTCGAGAAGTCAAGGGGTGAACATGGATCCCCGTCACCGTAGTAACCTCGTCTTAATCCATTTTTATTTCTTGACATTTCTTTTCATTTCATAACAATATAATAAAATGAAAAACTATTACAATAATAACATATTGGCTTCTTCTTCGGTGCCATAGCTTGAAATGTTGATCTTCACGGGACTATGTCTTGAGCGGTTATGATTTCTACAGCCCGGCTCGGCAGCTTTTATACCCGTGGTCCACACGCGGAAAGGACGTGGAACTGACGCGATGAGGAAGCGGAACAGTCGCCGGCGTCTGTTTTGCGGGCATACCACGGATAAACAGCGGGTTAGCCAATTTTGCGCATTTCCTACCGCGGGCAACCACGGGCAAAAAAAAAAAAAAATCGCAAAATTTTACCCGCGATACAGACTCAAACGGCTGTGTGACCGGTCCCTTAGGGAGCCAGACATACCAGCTAAGTAGTGTGTTTTTGGTTTGGTTTTACCCACAACTTCCACTAAATGTAAGCTCATACAAGGAGTTCAGACTTGGATTTAATTTACTTAGGGAGAATGTTGCATCCTAAAAACTAACACGTTTCTGATTCTCAAGGCCAAACCACTTTTCCAATGACAAATTATTCCCTTTCAGATGCTTGTGGAGGATGTTTTGACGTCATCTACTTGCATTTGTCGAACCGAAGAAGGACGGCTGATAGATGGTAGGTCATTTCTTTTCTACTGCAGAAAAAACCTGTGTTTAGTTAGGTTAGTTTTCTTAATTTGCTGAAAGGAACCTGAAAACTTATTTCGTAGATGCAGCCCCCAATCATTTCCATGTTAGCGGTTTGTCATTTTTCCACTTGCTATGGACCAATTCAGTTGTGTTTATATAATTGAAAATGAAATGACATATTGTAGACGCACCATTAGGCCACAGAATAACCGGGTGGTTGCTACTTTTAGTTGCAAATTACACACTGCCTCAACACAAGATAATGCTTTAACTGTCAATTGTGAAGCTATCAAATGTTTTGTCACGTGACAGATGTGAAGCAGGACATGCTGGAAACAATCGTGCCCAAAAACGAACATGACGCCGTTATGGTTGTACTTGGTGAGCATCGCGGACAGGTGAGTTGAAAAGGAATGTTTTACCATGTGGTTGGCAATCTCCAAATGGAAACGTGCTCATTTGTGCAGGTCGGCCGCATTCTGCAGCGGGACAAAGACAAGTGCAAAGCGATGGTCCAGCTTGAAAGGCATGAACGGAAACTCTTCACTTTCGATTATGACTTTATTTGTCACTACTTGGGAGCAACAGATAACTGCTGAATTCCGGAAAATGTGTCAATGTTACAACAAAATGTATTTTTTAATGTTTATAATGTAATCATGTATTTGCATATGTCATAAAAATTATTTCAGTAAATGGATTTTTACCAGATAGCAGTCAGCCTTTTTCAATGATTTGACAGTCACTCAGAGTAAAAAGTGTGTGGTCAAATGGTACTATTGGCAAGAGGTCCATTCCTATTAGGTGATAAAATGTGTTGTTTACAAAGGGTCTTACTTCAAAAAGTAGATCATGGAAAAATGAAGTGACTTCTGGTCACACAAAATCACTTGTTTACAACATTCCGTCAATGTCCAAATATAATACAAAGAGCACAAGGATCGCCAGATGTTGGTGTTACTCTTTGACTATTTGATTGGCTGCGTTGGCGCGAAGCACAGCTCCTGGACTTGGGTACGGTCGCTGCTGAAAAAGAGGTCCAGCAGCCGTGGTGTCAGCTCCTGTCTTGGCTTCATTACGTTTGGGTAGGCCACTTGACCACGAACCCCTGCGAAAATAAAATTTAGATCATGTGTGGTTACTTCCACTAAGCAACCAATCAGTCGTAATGGCAAACCTTGGAGCATCAGAGTATGCACTTGGGTCCATGGGATCCATTTCGTCGTCTTTTTTACCTAGAAGACGTTGGGTAGAAAAGGTTTGCAAACTTTAACAACGTATGTTTACTGTGTATGATGAAAAGGTTACGAGACAATTATGGAATATATTTACAGACGAGATAGAACTGAAGAGACTATTATATCACTCTATGAGGACTTAAACAAAACTGGAATGCTATATGGTACAGAAGATGTGGATCGTGCGTTTGACATATTTTTGGAAATATTCAAGTATAACAAAAACTGTCCAATGAGACAAACTAATATTGAGAATAAATCTGTAAAGCATCCATGGATAACTAAGGGTTTATATAATGCTTGTAAGAAAAAAAAACACGTTATATAGAAAATTTACTAAAGAACTGAGGAAGCCGAATCCCGATATACAAACGTATAAAAATAAATTGACAGGAATAATAAAAGCGAGCAAGAAATTTTACTATACCAATTTATTACATAATAATAAAAGTAATATTAAAGGTATTTGAGATATATTAAATAGTATAATAAAAGGAAAGAATGTAAGTAATGCATATCCAAACTATTTTATTGATAAGAACAGTGAAAATTATAATTTAAATCAAGTTGTGGAGAATTTCAATAGTTAATTTGTAAATGTTGGACCAGAGCTAGCTGAAAATATCCCAGAGTGCCTTAGTAAGCAATTTGAGTCACTGATAAAAATGAACTCCAAGACCATGTTTTTATCTGGGGTTACGGAATCAGAGATCTTAGACGTAAACAACTGTAAAAACAAAATGTCTATGGATTGTTTTGACATCGATATGGTGCTAGTTAGGCAAATTATAAATAGCATTGTGAAACCATTGACATACAACTGTAATCTATCATTTCTAACAGGCAAATTTCCAAATCAAATGAAAATCGCAAAAGTTATACCAATATACAAAAATAAAAACAAACACAATTGTACAAACTATAGACCAGTATCTCTGCTTCCTTAGTTCTGTAAAATATTAGAGAAACTTAACAATAATAGACTGGAACAATGTATAGATAAACATAAATTGATTAATGAAAGTCAATATGGTTTTAGAGCAAACAGATCAGCAACAATGGCTATTGATACAGTAGAAGAAATCACCCAAAGCATAGGAAAAAAAAAAGATATGCAGTTGGGGTATTAATTGACTTAAAGCATTTGATACCATTAATTATAATATGCTATTAAAAAACGAAATATATGGCATCAGGGGTGTGGCTTTGCAATGGATTCAAAGTTATTTGACGGGGAGGAAGCAATATGTGAAAATGGGATAGTTGTCATCTGAATACTGAATCTGTTGTGGAGTACCACGGGGTTCTATCCTGGGTCCAAAGTTATTTAATTTATAAATGATATTTTTAATGTTTCAAAACTATTAAAATTAGTAATAGTTGCAGATGAGACAAACATTTTCTATTCAAATGATAACATATTGATTTGGTAACCTGCATTAATCGTGAATTAATTAACCTAAAAGTATGGATGGATATAAATAAATTATCTTTTGAATTTAAATAAAACCAAAGTAATATTCTTGGTAATCGTAAGGCAAATCAAGATTTAGAAGTAAAAATGGATGGTGCTGCAATAGACACTATCAGAAATTATTTTTTGGGGGTCATAATAGACAATAAATTAAGCTGGAAAACACACATCAGACACATACAAACTAAGGTATCTAAAAGCATCTCAATAATTAATGAAGCCAAATTCATTTTAAATTATAATCCATTGTATTTATTATATTGTTCTCTAGTTCCGCCATACTTAACAGTGCGGAAGTCTGGGGCAATAATTACAAAAGTTCACTACAACCCCTTTTTATCCTCCAAAAACGTGCAATAAGAACCATACACAGGGTAGGATATCGGCATCATACTAATATTTTATTCCTGCAGTCCAAATTATTAATATTTGATGATTTAGTACAGTTTTAAACTGCTATTTAAGGTCAACAAAAACATGGGTCCAGAACACATCCAAAAATTATTCATTCGGAAAAAGGGAAATTATAAATTGGGGGGCTGTAGTATATTCAAAATCCCAAAGGTGAGAACACGCAGGAAAAGTATCTGTGTGTCTGTGAGTGGAGTCAAACTTTGGAACGATTTACAAGACGAGATCAAAAAATGTCCAACTATTCACGTGTTCAAATTTAAATTAAAAAAAACATTACTAGCAGAATACAGAGATGAAGAAAATAGGATATGAGTGATACGGGAGATTTGAAATACTGTGCTTAAAACAATGGTTAACTTTGTTGTTATTGTTGCTATTATTATATCATAACTGTTAATATTTTTGCTATTGCTGTTATTATCATTGTTGTTGCAGTTATGTTGGTGACTAGTGGCATTATGACATTGAGGGATGGGTACTACGGTGATTAGTGTATAAAATATGTGACTATTATTATTGTAATTATTGATATCTGACCTATGTAATGTCCATATCCTTGAGATTGTGTTGTGTTTAGACACAAAAGAGGAGCTATCTATAAAATGTAATTAATAGGGAAGATGAAGGGGTAAGGAAAATAAGCGTCTCCTTCATACTACCCCTTTTCGAACATGTTATGTTAACATTATTTTGTTATTGAGTCATTGTTTTTTTCCCGTTTTTATTTTTATGTTTGAAATAAAGTTTTCATTCATGTTACCATAATTTCTTAAGACTACCAAGGTTCAACTATTTCAAACTTGAACATTTCTTTACATTATTTGGATCACTATGGCAACCGCCCTAGCCTATTACCAAGGGTTTTGGATTCACAGTCCTGCCATGA